>NC_086452.1:100000802-100336635 GCF_028390025.1 Pseudophryne corroboree | reverse complement strand
TCGTCAAGTATACTATCCATCCATACCTGTGGTGCATTTCAGTTTTGCACAGTTTGCTGACCACCAGTATATACTATATAGCAGTACGGTACAGAAGGCCACTGCTCTACCTACCTCTGTGTCGTCAAGTATACTATCCATCCATACCTGTGGTGCATTTCAGTTGTGCGCAGTATATATAGTAGTAGGCCATTGCTATTGATATATTACTGGCATATAATTCCACACATTAAAAAATGGAGAACAAAAATGTGGAGGGTAAAATAGGGAAAGATCAAGATCCACTTCCACCTCGTGCTGAAGCTGCTGCCACTAGTCATGGCCGAGACGATGAAATGCCATCAACGTCGTCTGCCAAGGCCGATGCCCAATGTCATAGTAGAGAGCATGTAAAATCCAAAGAAATAGCTCAGTAAAATGACCCAAAAATCTAAATCAAAATCGTCTGAGGAGAAGCGAAAACTTGCCAATGTGCCATTTACGACACGGAGTGGAAAGGAACGGCTGAGGCCCTGGCCTATGTTCAAGGCTAGTGGTTCAGCTTCACACGAGGATGGAAGCACTCATCCTCCTGCTAGAAAACTTAAAAGAGTTAAGATGGCAAAAGCACAGCAAAGAACTGTGCGTTCTTCTAAATCACAAATCCCCAAGGAGAGTCCAATTGTGTCGGTTGCGATGCCTGACCTTCCCGACACTGGACGGGAAGAGCTTGCGCCTTCCACCATTTGCACGCCCCCTGCAAGTGCTGGAAGGAGCACCCGCAGTCCAGTTCCTGATAGTCAAATTGAAGATGTCACTGTTGAAGTACACCAGGATGAGGATATGGGTATTGCTGGTGCTGGGGAGGAAATTGACAAGGAGGATTCTGATGGTGAGGTGGTTTGTTTAAGTCAGGCACCCAGGGAGACACCTTTTGTCCGTGGGACGAATATGGCCATTGACATGCCTGGTCAAAATACAAAAAAAATCACCTCTTCGGTGTGGAATTATTTCAACAGAAATGCGGACAACTGGTGTCAAGCCATGTGTTGCCTTTGTCAAGCTGTAATAAGTAGGGGTAAGGACGTTAACCACCTAGGAACATCCTCCCTTATACGTCACCTGGACCGCATTCATCATGTCAGTGACAAGTTCAAAAACTTTGGATGACAGCGGGAGCAGTCCACTGACCACTAAATCCCTTCCTCTTGTAACCAAGCTCCTGCAAACCACACCACCAACTCCCTCAGTGTCAATTTCCTCCTTAGACAGGAAAGCCAATAGTCCTGCAGGCCATGTCACTGTCAAGTCTGATGAGTCCTCTCCTGCCTGGGATTCCGCCGATGCATCCTTGAGTGTAACGCCTACTGCTGCTGGCGCTGCTGTTGTTGCTGCTGGGAGTCGATCGTCATCCCAGAGGGGAGTCGGAAGACCACTTGTACTACTTCCAGTAAGCAATTGACTGTCCAACAGTCCTTTGCGAGGAAGATTAAATATCACAGCACTCATCCTGCTGCAAAGCGGATAACTCAGGCCTTGGCAGACTGGGTGGTGAGAAACGTGTTTCCGGTATCCACCGTTAATTCACAGGGAACTAGAGACTGGATTGAGGTACTGTGTCCCTGGTACCAAATACCATCTAGGTTCCATTTCTCTAGGCAGGCGATACCGAAAATGTACACAGACGTCAGAAAAAGAGTCACCAGTGTCCTAAAAAATGCAGTTGTTCCCAATGTTCACTTAACCACGGACATGTGGACAAGTGGAGCAGGGCAGACTCAGGACTATATGACTGTGACAGCCCACTGGGTAGATGTATTGCCTCCCGCAGCAAGAACAGCAGCGGCGGCACCAGTAGCAGCATCTCGCAAACGCCAACTCGTTCCTAGGCAGGCTACCGCTTTCCATAAGAGGCACACAGCTGACAACCTCTTACGGAAACTGAGGAACATCATCGCAGAATGGCTTACCCCAATTGGACTCTCCTGGGGATTTGTGACATCGGACAACGCCACCAATATTGTGCGTGCATTACATCTGGGCAAATTCCAGCACGTCCCATGTTTTGCACATACATTGAATTTGGTGGTGCAGTATTATTTAAAAAACGACAGGGGCGTGCAAGAGATGCTGTCGGTGGCCCGAAGAATTGCGGGCCACTTTCGGCATTCAGCCACCGCGTGCCGAAGACTGGAGCACCAGCAAACAGTCCTGAACCTGCCCTGCCATCATCTGAAGCAAGAGGTGGTAACGAGGTGGAATTCAACCCTCTATATGCTTCAGAGGATGGAGGAGCAGCAAAAGGCCATTCAAGCCTATACATCTGCCTACGATATAGGCAAAGGAGGGGGGATGCACCTGACTCAAGCGCAGTGGAGAATGATTTCAACGTTGTGCAAGGTTCTGCAACCCTTTGAACTTGCCACACGTGAAGTCAGTTCAGACACTGCCAGCCTGAGTCAGGTCATTCCCCTCATCAGGCATTTGCAGAAGAAGCTGGAGACATTGAAGGAGGAGCTAAAACAGAGCGATTCCGCTAGGCATATGGGACTTGTGGATGGAGCCCTTAATTCGCTTAACCAGGATTCACGGGTGGTCAATCTGTTGAAATCAGAGCACTACATTTTGGCCACCTTGCTCGATCCTAGATTTAAAACCTACGTTGTATCTATCTTTCCGGCAGACACAAGTCTGCAGAGGTTCAAAGACCTGCTGGTGAGAAAATTGTCAAGTCAAGCAGAACGTGACCCGTCAACAGCTCCTCCTTCACATTCTCCCGCAACTGGGGGTGCGAGGAAAAGGCTAAGAATTCCGAGCCCACCCGCTGGCGGTGATGCAGGGCAGTCTGGAGCGAGTGCTGACATCTGGTCCGGACTGAAGGACCTGCCAACGATTACTGACATGTCGTCTACTGTCACTGCATATGATTCTGTCACCATTGAAAGAATGGTGGAGAATTATATGAGTGACCGCATCCAAGTAGGCACGTCAGACAGTCCGTACGTATACTGGCAGGAAAAAGATGCAATTTGGAGGCCCTTGCACAAACTGGCTTTATTTTACCTAAGTTGCCCCCCCTCCAGTGTGTACTCCGAAAGAGTGTTTAGTGCAGCCGCTCACCTTGTCAGCAATCGGCGTACGAGGTTACTTCCAGAAAATGTGGAGAAGATGATGTTCATCAAAATGAATTATAATCAATTCCTCCGTGGAGACATTCACCATCAATTGCCTCCAGAAAGTACACAGGGACCTGAGATGGTGGATTCCAGTGGGGACGAATTAATAATCTGTAAAAAAAACACCCGAATCCAAAACACACCCGAATCCGACAAAAAAATGTCAGGGAGGTTTTGCCAAAACGCGTCCGAATCCAAAACACGGCCGTGGAACCGAATCCAAAACCAAAACACAAAACCCGAAAAATTTCCGGTGCACATCACTAGTTTTATCTCTTGTGGTCATGCTGTGCAACCACAGGCCCACTCAGAAGTTTAGTAATTGTCTGATCTGTGACTGACGCTGCAACATTTGCTTATTTTCACATCGTTGCTGCGTAGAAATTCGCAGCTGTTGTGCATTCACGTATATATCTCTGAATCAGGACTATTGCTTGTGGATATTTTATTATTCATCTGCTGGAAAAATG
Organism: Pseudophryne corroboree; assembly: GCF_028390025.1. Lineage (NCBI taxonomy): Eukaryota > Metazoa > Chordata > Amphibia > Anura > Myobatrachidae > Pseudophryne > Pseudophryne corroboree. Next base: position 100,333,010 of record NC_086452.1, on the reverse strand, counting down.
TAATCATCTGTCTCCGCTATCATAATGCCCTCATGCCTGCACAAAGTCTTCAGTAATAGCTGGTGTAAATGGACAGGTCTAGAAGGCTGGAGGCTCATTCACAAGCATTGTGCTAAGGTGCTCAGTTTGGACTGAACCACAGTGACCAAATAGCAATAAACGTTTATCTGTCTTGTGCATGTTACATTGTCATTGTCTGCTGGTGTCACAGGGTTTCCTGCTCAAACACGGAAGTAGCAGATAGACACAGCGCTGACTTCTGAGATCAGCACTGATTCCACCCTCTGCCTGATGTTTCCATTTAGAATGTGGCTAGAAACAGGTTAATAAAAAAGAGTGCAAGAAATCACTATTGTAATCTGTAACCCATAGCAACTAATCAGGTATTAGCTTTCAATAGTCTGATTATGCTAGACCCCTAAAACTTGATTACTTGCTGTGTGCTAAAGCACTTCATTGATCTTTGCACAGTCTGAAATGTACATTTATACCTGCTCAGGTTATATGTAGATTTCATGTTTTCTTATTTCATTTGATTGGTCCATTACGTAGCAGTGTACAGGGCAATAGAGATCCCAGGTTCTTTCCAGGGGACGTGGCCTAATCACAGGAGGTGTGGCCATGCACCCTTAGATGAAAATACAGATTTTTTTTTAAGTGCTTCTCTGGCCGCACTGCAGCCTAGCACACAGCAAAGTGTGCTGGGCGAGGAGAAAAGCTGCAACTGCTGCTGCCCAGTAAGGGGGCGTGGGGCCCTGGGACCCCAAAGGTAAGGGGGCGGCGCTCCATCAGACCTAGGCCCGGGTAATTAGCACCCTCTTCTCCCCCCTTTCGGTGGTACTGGGTGTGTAGTCAGGAAATGCTCGGACTAATGTTGTACTGTAAGTCTTTTTCAGATATGTATTCCTATAAGCATAATACCAGGACAAGTCCTTGGGTAGAGCTGTGTAATCAGGTGCTAATCTGATGGCTCTTATTTACCACTTAACATAAATAATGTTCTTAATAATTCAGGTAATCAGAAAATTGTGTCCTCCTTACTGGGCAGCCATCTGATAAACCCTTCATCTGTGACATGAGCTAAAGGAAGAGTGTGACTACAGGATTCTACACATCCAACTATAGAAACGTGTTTCAGGTGACTTAAGGAAAAGGAACTATGGGGGAGGTGTATAAGACCTAGGAGAGAGCTAAAGTACCAGCCAATCACCTGCTAACTGCCGTGTTTGAAAAATAACAGTGAGGAGCTGATTGGTTGGCACTTTATCTATTTCCACTTTATCTCTCCAAGGCTTGATACATCTCCCCCTAAATACTGTGCTGTCACTATACAGAAATTTCTATTGAGTTCACTTATTCAAGTTTCAATTGCCATAGGTTAATATTCTATGGAAAAAGCATAGTATAGAACCCGTCTTCAGTGCGCACTGGATTAGCAGCTCAATAGTGTGTATAAGTCACACAGAGGTAACTCTCCAGGACACCTCCACCAAGATAAAACTCAAATAATTGCAGAAAAAATGGTGACCATACATACAAACGAGCGCATCAAATAGGTGGTTGGGTCACGGACCAACTTTGATCCACGGTCCTTTCACAAATAGTTTCCAATGGGATAATTTCCAGCAAGGAAAAAGATATAGTGCATATAACACATACAATAAAACAAACAGTTAAGCAGCATGTAGGTATCTACACAGAGAGTCCAACAATGGGCAATTACCAGAGGTAGGTGAGAACTGTCTTTTGGCAGTTCTTAAAAGCATAGGGGTTATATTTCCACGGCAACCGCAGGAGCTTCTCCACTGCCCATCTGTTCTTTTACACTGGATCTCCCTGTCTTTCTTTCAGATGAAGCCAACGCGTTTCTACCCTTTACATCGGGTCTTTATCAAGGCATCCGGCAGAATAATATCTCTTCCCTCCGTCCACCTTTTTAAATAAACCGCTACCACTAGCCGTGCGGCAGGTGCAGGTGGCTCCTATACACTTATCAACTACAAGTCCCATGAGCCTTTTCCGCCCCCCGCTGTCACGTCCTCTTCACTTCCGTACTCCTTCAGTTCCCCTTCTCTCCCGCGTCCGTGTCCATAGTATGTCCAAAGTAGTTGGAAGACTACCTTTTAATAAAAAAAACAAAAATATTTATTTTTATTAATATTGCAAATAATAATAAGATTGTTTGCTATATGGATTAATTTCCTTGTGATGCAAACAAAGCATATTGTAAAATAGGTTTTAATTTATCATCTTGTGTGTGGGTGAATTCAGTGGACACAGATCAAGTGAGTTATAATAAATGGCAGCTGGGCACTCAAATCTCCGTTGCATCCACATTCTCTACCTCAGGGGCACCCACAACTAAAGATCTCCTAGATGTACCATGGGGGGATTGTAGCAGATTTCTGACTGCAAATGCAGCACCCATAGGTGTCTACGGGGGCTACAATGCAGTGGGATTTACCAAGCTTCGGAATGTGATGCATCCCGGAGCTTGGCCCCAATAGCTAACGCCACCATCTACAGATAGAATTTGCCTATAGTAGCCTATGGCTACTATATTACAAATTGTAAGGGAGAGGGATTCTCCAGGTCCCTCCCTGCCTGCCCCTGATGATGTATGGCCGATGGCACTGCAAGTGCATTGGCTGCGGGGGGACCTGATCCAGGAAGCAGGGTGATAGTGTAAGCTCATCTCCTGGCAAGAGACACATCATAAATTTGCATGAAAATATTAATTTTCACAGTGCAAATTTATATATTATTCATCACATCCACATTAAAAATGCAGATTGTGATAAATATGCCCCTTAAACTTGTAAGTACTATTTCAAAGACATATGCTTGAATGGATCACCTTCTTTGGTTGGTAGTGCCCCCCAGGTGGTAGACAGAGCTAACAACAGTCTTGATGCCCCTGCTGAGAGCCACCATCATCCTGGCATGATTACCAGCTGGGATGACTGGAACACAATACACTGACATTTATGCTTATTCACTTTCTCTATGCACAGAAAATGAATTTGAGATATTTTTTCCCCTGGCCTTGTAGGAGAGGGGGAAATATGTTGTCAGATATGCAGTAAGATCTCTTATCCAAAAACAAATTATCCATCAGGGCTCCTTGTCTGAGATACCTTTACAGAGCTGGCCTATTTCCTGGCCATCCTGCCCTGCCTGTGATCCTCACCTTTGGCTCATTCTGTAAACCCTGTACCTCTCAGGCCAATCTTTTTTTCCCACTATTTGTTGTAGTTTGTGATTTGCTTGTTGCTCCTAGATCCATCTGACGTTATCAGCTACCTAGCAATGTAAAAGTAGGGGTCGCTACTTATGGGTTTCTCACTGTAAAGTCTATCATCTCCTTGTAGGAGCCACTATTGAAGATAGAACGCCCTCAGTCTATGCCTCACAGGCAGGGAAGCGCACACACGAAAATGGGGCATGGTTGCGGCTCATGGGGTCATACCACAAGTCACGGTTTGGGGTGAGCCACGAGTCATGGGTGCTGCCCTCGTGGCATGCCCCATCTCTGGAGTATACCAGGTGGCAGAGCAGAGCGCCATTTGGCGGAGCTGCTCAGCCAGCCCCTGTCAATGTAACCCAGTCAGCCATGCAGATTGCCAGGAGGCTAAGCAGTCCAGCCCTGCTCACATGCTAGCTAACAAAAGTAGGTCTACACTCATAGCTTATTATGGCACCCTCAGAGAGTGACAGCAGCTAGGGTGACAGCTTGGCCTAGGGAAGAAGCAGGAAGCCAAGCAAGACCACATTATTCAGTTTTTCTAAGGTTTGCCTTTTGGATTTGGTACAGATATCGCTTGTGGCAAGCATCTCAGCATCTGGTGCTAATTCTGTGATGCACCTGTTATGCATGCACCAGTCCTGGCAACTTTAAGCCTGTATATTTCCTTTCTGCCTCACAAGTGGTGACTTCTCAAGTAACAATGAACTCCTGGTAGCCAAGTCCTCACACGGACTTTCAGAGTGACATATAAAGAATAATTTGGCATGCTATGATGTTGAGGCATCTCCTAGGAGCTCGTAAACCCCTGGAAACAAGAATAGTGTACACTTCAAAGAGAATTTACAATAAAGTTAGTTCCCAGAAGATACTTACTCCTAGGCTGGCTCCTACAGTAGTTTCAAGACTATTGATTTATCGCTGGAAGGAGCAAATGTAACTAAACTAATTACATCATTCCAAATAAGAACAGACTTGTAGCTGATCCCTAGGCCAGTGTGTATATTGTGATACCAAGTCATATTGGTAGCCAGTGCACCACTATTTCTTCCATTCCTTTAGTGGCCTAATGTCTTTCTTTCTTTCTTTCTTTCTTTCTTTCTTTCTTTCTTTCTTTCTTTCTTTCTTTCTTTCTTTCTTTCTTTCTTTCTCGGTAAAAGGACCATCTCGAAGACCATGCATATACTCTATTATTATCCTAAAGGATCCTAAATGTTCTGTAAACTCCATGGTGGTCATTCCGAGTTGTTCGCTCTGTAATTTTCTTTGCATCGCAGCGATTTTCCGCTTAATGCGCATGCGCAATGTTCGCACTGCGACTGCGCCAAGCAAATTTGCTATGCAGTTAGGAATATTACTCACGTTTTTTTCATCGTTCTGTTGATCGTAATGTGATTGACAGGAAGTGGGTGTTTCTGGGCGGAAACAGGCCGTTTTAGGGGCGTGTGGGAAAAAACGCTACAGTTTCTGGGAAAAACGCGGGAGTGGCTGGAGAAACGGAGGAGTGTCTGGGCGAACGCTGGGTGTGTTTGTGACATCAAACCAGGAACGACAAGCACTGAACTGATCGCACTGGCAGAGTAAGTCTCGAGCTACTCAGAAACTGCACAGAGATGTCTTATCGCAATATTGCGAATTTTTCGTTCGCAATTTTAAGATGCTAAGATTCACTCCCAGTAGGCGGCGGCTTAGCGTGAGTAAATCTGCTAAAAACAGCTTGCGAGCGAACAACTCGGAATGAGGGCCCATGTACAAAAAGACTTCTGCATTAATGAAGGATGGAAGATGAGTGAAAACCATTGTGACTACACTTACCTGTACATGTCTTTCATGATACATAGTACTCCAGTAGTTATATCTTTCAGGAGGTTTTCCAGGACTATCTCTGTCAGATTGTTATCACATAGTTAGACAACATTATGATCTTTTCTCTTTCACATTGGTCTCATATTTTTGAACAGCCTAGTTATCCATCTCACCAAGAAAGTGTAAAATGCTGGCCACCAGAAGCAGTAGCTGATTTCCGTTTCCTAAGTGCTGAGTTCCCTAATGCCTTCTCACTGTACCTTTCTTTCTTGAGGACAATACCTCATTTATCGGAATAGGACACTTTTATTACACTGCAATAAACTATGCCGACATCATCCACGTCATTTTTAGTTTGCTGAAAACTTGTAGATAGCTTTTGTCTGTTAGATGAAACAAGTCTACAAATTGCTTTACATGTTTATTTGCTCATAGCTGTGGGTTATGCCACCTTTCTAAACTTCTGCTCAAAGATTATGCAGTGTAACATATTTACTGGGAAGACTTTTAGATTAAATAGACTAGAAAAGGAATTTGACATGATCCTTTTCTTGTCAAAAGCTACCATCTATGATACCAATTAAGGAATAAGTTAATCCGTAAGAGATGAGCATCATCCCTGACTACTGTGCCTCATGGCATCCCCTGAAACACTCTCGTTCAAGGTGCCCTCCCATCCAGTGTATGCATGCAATCATACCTCTGCAGTTTCTGTGCATTGGGTACATGACTAGTACACTTGTGCTTTATTCAGTATTGCTTGACTGATTTCCAGTAGCTGACCCAGTACTGACCATCGCTGCTTGACTGTGACCTTGACCTTTAACTCATTGTGTTAGATCTGCCCTTCCTGTATTGACCTTTAAACAGACTTCACTTTGTTTAGAATTCCTGTGTCAGAATCTGCTTAGTAGGTCAGACCTGGGGGATTCAACATTTGGTCATGGGCATATCTATAAAAGGTGCAAGGTTTGCAGTGCACATGGGCCCCTTGGTTCAGGGAGGCTCACACTGCACAGCCTGCACCCATTAAAATGACTTACCTCTCTATCGGCGCAGTAGGTATTTCCGAAAATATGGCACAGGCGCCATGCTTTCAGAGATCTGTGCATGTACACTACAGAATTCCCTGGTAAAATGCCACGTGCACACTTTTTTCTGAAGATCGGCACATGCTCGGTGAGAGAGGGAAGGCTGCCTGCATGGAGGCCCTCGCCACTGTTCATCAGCTCCTGCCTTTGAGCGTGTTGACATGAACTCCATCACCTCGTTGCAAGGTCCCTGATGATGAGACAATCATTACACTCAACACCTTAGTTAAGCCAGTGTCAGCCAGTGGCGTAACTCCCAGAAACAACGGAGCCATTTGCCACCGGGTTCCAGCTGTCAGAGGGGCGCCAAGAAATAAATACAGAGGGGACTGCTGAACTCGAAAAGATCTCTCTCCACTCATTTCATAGTGATTTGGGACAATCACTGTTGACTGCTGTCCAAGCTCAGAAAGCTCCCTTGAAGACCCCTTGAAGAGTCTGGAATGTGCCTGATAACAGATTAAAATGTGTACAATAAGCTACAGCTCTGCTGCTGTGTCTTAAATGAGAAAAGAAAGGAGAGCAGAAGTTGTTTTTAAGATAATGCACAAATAATTATAATAACACTTTTAAGGGGGAGTATTTATCAAAGCTTGGAGAGAGGTAAAATTGTGAGAGATAAAGTACAAACCAATCCCCTCCTAACTGTCATTTTTCAAGTAAAGCCTGTAACATGTAAGGCAGAAGCTGATTGGCTGGTACTTTATCTCTTACAATTTAATCTCTCTCCGAGCTTTGAGTATTCTTTTTATTATAATTTGCAGCCAGCACCCGAAAATAAAGATTCTTTATCAGCATAATTAACTGCAATAAGGAGTCTTTATTCTCCCAGATGTACCATTGGCAAGTCGCTGGGATACCAGCACATGTGCCAGCTGGAGCCACGGGAGGAGGGGCACCAACTTCTATTTCGCCTCTGGGTGTCTGGCTTAAATTAACGCCCCAGGTGCCAGCTGCTATCTGCACAGTGGGTCCATAGCCTATAAGAACAATCTCAGCCAGTGCTATAATTCAGTGTCGGACTGGTGCATGAAGAGTCCACCAGAAAATGTAATAGTAGGGGCCCATGCTTATTCCTGAGCGTTCCAAAAGCCAGAAAGCAAATGTGTAAATAAATGCTGTTGCTCAGCAATGTCTTCACACACACATGATAACCCATCACCTTCAAATATGTAATCACTCAATATAAGGTTTCCCAAATAAGGACCAACGTCAGAGTGAAGGCAAAGAAGCTTCCCATATATTGCTCTATAGTCTCTTGGCCACAGGCAGTGACATTTCCTCACAGAGGCTATGATAATATCAGTGCTGAAATATTTTTCTGAATTAGAAACAAAGGAATGATTAGTTTTCTGCCAAAAGAGAATTCAAATTACAACCCATCCCTCTGCAGAGAGAATCACATTAGTGTCAGAGAGGGACTGCCCAGGGATGATCAGATATGCCCACAGTATCATATTTTACACAGAATATTGCAACTGCCATAGTCCTATATTCAAAGAAGGAAACAAGAACAAGTGTTCCTGCGGGCTCAGTATGATTAACAGACGGACACAATACCGATGGTCATAATCCCGTCTGCAATTGACCTGCAGTCAACATACAGACACGGTCAAAATACCAACATTCATTATGCTGACATGTTCAAAATGCTGACATAGTTAGAATAGCGACATTTGAAATGCCGACGTGTCAAAATACCGACATGCATTTTCCTGTTGTTTGTTTGTGTCAGTGTCGACATAGGTCGACATGTACACCGTCTAAGTGAACCGCTTCCCCTCGCCAGGCTTGCTGTGCTCCCCATGCTTCGGGCACGGTGCCTCGCTGTGCTTGCCACACTATTAGATTCCCCATCCAGGTCCACTGGGCTGGTAAAGTATGAACAAGTCTGTTTTGGGGCAAAATTCCTCAAAAAATAATCTAAAAAAAGCCCTGTCGGCATTTCAAATGCCGTTATTCTGACTATGTCGGCATTTTTGAACATGTCGTCATTTTGAACATGTCGGCATAATTAATGTTGGCATTTTGACTGTCGGTTAATTGCTGTCGGGATTATGACCGTAGGTAAGTAATCTGCTACCCGTTCCTGCTACAGAGTTTAAAACCTGCAAAGTTTAATTTGGTTCTCCAGAAAATGTATTGTAGACTGCACTCATCTTTATAAGAGGCTGTTAAGAATAAATGACAGTAGTGATACCAATTATATGTACCACATAATATTTGTGGTATGACCTAATAAAGGGTTAGTAATCTAAAAATTCTTTGATGATGGACTGAGCCTAGCACGGGCGAATGTATACAGAAGACCAAAGATTTTCAATAATTTTCAGCTAACAGCACTGGACTAACTGAACTGGATGCTAACATTTTCAAGACACACTATCAGTTTTTCTAAGGAGGGATTTTTTTTTTTTTACAGTGCCTAGGTTCACATTATGCCACAACGAGCCCCCAGTTCATATTATTGCACCCAGGGCCCCCAGTTCATATTATGCCACTGCAATCCATCATTTCAGTGCCGCTGCAATGGCAAATCGCACATTTCATCCGCATTGGATTGACCCTTATGGTGTCTTTTTGAGTATGCACAGGAAGGTAGGAGGTTGGTAGACTATGGGGTATATGCAATTGCGGTCGAATTCCTGAAATTGTCGAATTTCGGGAATTTTTCGCCAAAAAAAAAAAATTCGACAATGCAATTCAGTACTTTCCGACAAAAAAACGGACTTTCAAAATTCGACTTTTTGAAATTCGACTTTTGACAAATTCGACTTTTTTGCAATGATACACATGCTGCAATTCGACCAAAGTCTATTCAATGGAAGTTTGGAAATTCGACAACAGTGCTTTTAGACAGTAAATTCGTCATTTTCAATCCGCAACACTTTGGAGGGTGAAACTAATAAAAAAAATTTAAAACATGTTTTTTTTGTGTTTTTTTTTCTTGGTAATATCATATCTATTTATATTAGAAGGGATTAGGTACTTGGTTTGTCTTTTTTGGAGGCACAAGTATTATTTATATATTTTTAAAAATTATTATTATTATTATTTTTTGGATGGAATGGTAAAATCCCTGAAAAAAATGGCGTGGGGTCCCCCCTCCAAAGCATAACCAGCCTCGGGCTCTTTGAGCTGGTCCTGGTTCTAAAAATGCGGGGAAAAAATTGACAGGGTTCCCCCGTATTTTTAAACCAGCACCGGGCTCTGCGCCTGATGCTGGTGCAAAAAATACGGGGACAAAAAGAGTAGGGGTCCCCCGTATTTTTCACACCAGCATCGGGCTCCACTAGCTGGACAGATAATGCCACAGCCGGGGGTCACTTTTATACAGCGCCCTGCGGCCGTGGCATTAAATATCCAACTAGTCACCCCTGGCCGGGGTACCCTGGGGGAGTGGGGACCCCTTCAATCAAGGCGTCCCCCCCCCCAGCCACCCAAGGGCCAGGGGTGAAGCCCGAGGCTGTCCCCCCCATCCAAGGGCTGCGGATGGGAGGCTGATAGCCTTGAGAAAAATTACAAGAATATTGTTTTTCCCAGTAGTACTACAGGTCCCAGCAAGCCTCCCCCGCAAGCTGGTACTTGGAGAAACACAAGTACCAGCATGCGGGAGAAAAACGGGCCCGCTGGTACCTGTAGTACTACTGGAAAAAAAATACCCAAATAAAAACAGGACACACACACCGTGACTTGTACAACTTTATTACATACTGCCGACACACACCACACACATACTTACCTATGTTGACACGAAGCAGTCGGTCCTCTTCTCCAAGTAGAATCCACGGATACCTGAAAATAAAAGATAATTATACTCACCTTCCAGCGTCCAGAGATACATCCACGTCCAGAAAATAATCCAGGTACTTGGCAAAAAAACAAAACGCAAATACCCGTGCCAGCGGACTGAAAGGGGTCCCATATTCACACATGAGACACCTTTCCCCGAATGCAGAGACCTCTACGTGACAGCTGTCACAGAAAGGTCTCTTCAGCCAATGAGCGAGTGCAACGTCCTTGCACTCTGCTGATTGGCTCTGTGCGCGTCTGAGCTGACAGCGCATCGCAAAGCCTCTCCATTACTTTCAATGGTGGGAACTTTGCGGCTAGCGGTGGGGTCACCCGCCGGTCAGCGGCTGACCGCGGGTAACCCCCCCGCTGACGGCAAAGTTCCCACCATTGAATATAATGGAGAGGCTTTGCGATGCGCTGTCACAGCACAGACAGCGCACAGCCAATCAGGTGAGCGCCACGTAGTAGCGCTTCCTGATTGGCTGAAGGGACCTGTGACAGGAGTCACGTGGGGTCCCGGCACATTCGGGGAAAGGTGTCTCATGTGTGAATATGGGACCCCTTTCAGTCCGCAGGATCGGGTCATTGCGTTTTGTTTTTTTGCCAAGTACCTGGATTATTTTCTGGACGTGGATGTATCTCTGGATGCTGGAAGGTGAGTATAATTATCTTTTATTTTCAGGTATCCGTGGATTCTACTTGGAGAAGAGGACCGACTGCTTCGTGTCAACATAGGTAAGTATGTGTGTGTCGGCAGTATGTAATAAAGTTGTACAAGTCACGGTGTGTGTGTCCTGTTTTTATTTGGGTATTTTTTTCCCAGTAGTACTACAGGTACCAGCGGGCCCGTTTTTCTCCCGCATGCTGGTACTTGTGGTTCTCCAAGTACCAGCTTGCGGGGGAGGCTTGCTGGGACTTGTAGTACTACTGGAAAAAACAATATTCTTGTCATTTTTCTCAAGGCTATCAGCCTCCCATCCGCAGCCATTGGATGGGGGGGACAGCCTCTGGCTTCACCCCTGGCCCTCGGGTGGCTGGGGGGGGGACCCCTTGATTGAAGGGGTCCCCACTCCCCCAGGGTACCCCGGCCAGGGGTGACTAGTTGGATATTTAATGCCACGGCCGCAGGGCACTGTATAAAAGTGACCCCCGGCTGTGGCATTATCTGTCCAGCTAGTGGAGCCCGATGCTGGTGTGAAAAATACGGGGGACCCCTACTCTTTTTGTCCCCCGTATTTTTTGCACCAGCATCAGGCGCAGAGCCCGGTGCTGGTTTTAAAAATACGGGGGATCCTCTGTCAAATTTTTCCCCGCATTTTTAGAACCAGGACCAGCTCGAAGAGCCCGAGGCTGGTTATGCTTTGGAGGGGGGACCCCACGCCATTTTTTCCCGTTTTTTAAAATCGCGGCAAAATCCGGCAAATCGGCCGTTTTTCGCCCGCGGGAATGTTGAATCCGTTTTTCATTGAATATGGTGAATTCCGGCAGCCACCTGCCGGAATTCACCTGTCGAATTGTGTCGAATTAAAAAACGGCGATAATTTGCAGCGATTCGCCGTGAATTGCATATACCCCTATGGCTCCCTGTTACATCTCTACTATTTATTGTGTCTGACCTGCAGTGCCTCTGTGCTGCCAGAGGTGCTGCTGTTCTGTCTGGTCTGCAGTACCTCTGTGCTACCAGAGGTGCTGCTGTCATGTTTCTGGTCTGCAGTACATCTGTGCTGCCAGAGGTGCTGCTATCAGAGAGCGGTATTGTTCTGTTTGTATCCCAGCTGCAGTTTATTATTGCCTTGGGTCCTGTGTATGTGTGCAGCATGCCAGCTGCAATGTATACTGTAATCAAGGGGGCTAGGTTGCCATTGGTCCTTGCTTCTGATAAAAGGCAACTAGCCATACACAGACTTGCCAGTTATATTATTTGCATTTCTTGTGTTACCTTGTCCTGAGAACATTACTGTAAGGTAAAGTGGTGCTACGGTGTGGTGTAACGTGAATAAGGGACACTATCGCATGAAAAAATGTGCATAAAGTTGCATTTCTGTGTGGCGTAATTTAAAATCGGGGGTACTTTTGTGTGGCCATGCCCCTTCCCAGTAAGAACACGCCCCTTTTTGGGCTGTGCAGCGAATGTCCGCACTGTTCCTATTTAACATATAGAGGGAAGGAGGAAATGGTAAAGGAGTGAACTCTGGCGCACAGAATTGGTCGGCCCAATCAAACCCCTAAAACCTGCCCAAATACAGGTGTAAATGCAATTAGAAGAAGAGAGGAAGGGGTAAGATCAAAGGCGCCCAATAATGGAATAGGTGGAAAAGTGAGTAGACAATAAACATGTAGATGGAAAGAAATGAAAAAAATGAAATTTCAACAATACGGTTAGAATCTCCAAACGGAAGTTTCTTGGATCGTCTGTCTTGAGCAAAGGTCCTCAATGAATATGCAAGACAAAATATCAGGAAAAACCAATGTGTAATAATGTATACAAAAGTAAATTTTCGTAGTGTCCAGAAAATGGAACCCTGGTGGATGAAGACACTTGATAGAAGAAAGAATAGACTCTCGACACCCGTTTCTATACAATTTTAGAGCGTACCGAAACTCACATCAAGGAAAACAAGAAAAGGCACATAAAAGGTATCTTTATCTGGTAAATTAATATAGGCACAGCGTACCCCACTCACGTGTTTGGCGTGTGAATTCCGTGTATAAAGGTATCTTTGAACAAAGGTCCAGCGGAGTCAATTCAGTAAAAATTCATGATGTTTATTTCACAAAAAACCATTAAAAAATATGTGAACAGTAAAAGATGCAAGATGGCCAAAAATCTCACTCAAATGGTGTAAAAAGGGGACATGGGGAGAAGATGTTAATGACTCCCAAACAGATGGGTGATCCGGAAAACCCTCTGTAAAAACCCCAGTGTACCTCACAGATGGAGATGGTAGCCAAACTTGCTTCAATGATAAAAATGAAAAGTTCCACTCTCAGCATGCTCCAACGCCGTTTCGACTGTATAAGTCTTTTTCAAGGTGAGGATTGCTATGGGTGAGAGGTGATTGGGCTGGGATAGGTGTTCAGGGTCAGAGTCGGAACTAGCGGTAGTGCTAGTGGGCAGAAGCCAAAATTTTGCCTAGGGCTTCACATTGGTTAGGGCCGGCTCTGCCAAATGGCAGCAGGTTTTCACCCCCTGGGGCATCCCTCTTCTGTGGTCATAGGAAGCTATGATAAATCAGGCTAGAGATGCACAATGTACATGATTATCTGCGACCTACTATGCATTTTGGGTATTCTTTTGGGGTTGCAGTTGGCATCTCGACAATCACAATCCTGACCTTCACAATACTGGCGGCAGGACCCTGACAGGTGAAAATGATGACAACTTCAAGCAGTAAGTATGAGGGTTAGGGTTAGGCTGCAGAAGGGGAGGGTTAGGGTTAGGCTGCAGAGGAGTGAAGGTTAGGGTGAGGCTGGTGAAGGGGGCAGTGAGGGTTAGGCTGTGGGGGGAGGGGGGGGCTGTTTGGGTTAGACTACGGGAGGGGTGGGTTAGGGTTACCGTAGGATACATAACCAAATATTCCCAGCATTTTTACCGTCGGGATTCTGCTGACGGCGTTTTGACTGTCGAGATTCCGTACCCAACACTTCTTTTGTAAATGCTTAATTTAATTTTGCATCTGATCTAGCACAAAGAAAAGAGAGTCCTGGGTAAGGGCACCTGGACTTTCTGGTAAGTGTGACTAGGGAGTCTATTTACTAAGCCCTAGATGGAGATAAAATAGAAATAAAGTACCAGCCAATCAGTGTGTGACTGCCATGCCACAGGCTGGGTTTGAAAAATGACAGTTAGGAGATGATTGGCTGGTACTTTATCTCCGCCCACTTTATCTCCATCCAGGGCTTAGTAAATAGACCCCTTTGTAACTTATTTTTATTTAGTTTTTTTTTAAAAGTGGACTTATCCTTTAACATAATTGTATTTTAGGCTACATGTAATATGCACTCTGATTTACGCTTTCAACATTAAAAACAGATTTGTTGTATTCTCCTGCAACATGTCATAACATTGTAAAGTCTGAAACCCACTCACATCTCTTTGTTCTTAATATAGTGTTTGGGTCATGAAGGCAGAGAGATGAGCATTGACTGTAAGAGTGTTGCTGGTAGTGTACAACAGATCTATTTCTTCTACTAGAAATCATGCTGGGTGCTAGGAGCCTTTTGCAAAACACCAACTTTTAATTCAGCGGACCTTCAAAACACTTAGATTTAATTAGTAACCCTGGTTGATCGGTCATAAAGATTTTATGAGTCAAATCTCCTTCTTTTCTCCTTATTTCTTTTCACAAAATGTTTCACATAAGAAGAGAAGAACGTAGATTAGGGGTATATGCAATTGCGGTCGAATTGCCGCAAATGTCGAAAAACGGGGCATTTTCGACAAAAAAAACCTCTCGAATTGGATTCGACAATGCAATACAGTACTTTTCGACAAAAAACCTGCCGTTTCAGATTCGACTTTCTGCAATTCGACATTTGTCAAATTCGACATGTCTGCAATGGTAAAAATGCAGCTTTTCGACAAAAGTATATTCAATTGAAGAATGTCGATTCGACAACAGTGCTTTTCGACAGTCATTTCGTCAATTTCATTCCGCCTCATTTTGCTGTCGTGATCTAACAAAAATGTTTAAAAACATGTTTTTTTGATTGCTAATAGCATATCTATTTATATTAGAAGGGATTATCTACTTGGTTTGTCTATTTATGAGCCACAAGTATTATTTAATAGATTTTTTAAAAGAATATTTTTTTTTTAACTGACTAAAATAATATGGAGAGATCAGTGCATGTTTTTCAGTGGGAATGGGTTCAAATTTCAGAAAAAAAATGCGTGGGGTCCCCCCTCCTAAGCATAACCAGCCTCGGGCTCTTTGAGCCGGTCCTGGTTGTAAAAATACGGGGGGGAAAATGACTGGGGATCCCCCGTATTTTAACAACCAGCACCGGGCTCTGCGCCTGGTCCTGGTGCCAAAAATACGGGGGACAAAACACGTAGGGGTCCCCCGTATTTTTCACACCAGCACCGGGCTCCACTAGTCAGAGAGATAATGCCACAGCCGGGGGACACTTTTATATAGGTCCCTGCGGCCCTGGCATTAAATCACTAACTAGTCACCCCTGGCCGAGGTACCCTGGAGGAGTGGAGACCCCTTAAATCAAGGGGTCCCCCCCTCCAGTCACCCAAGGGCCAGGGGTGAAGCCCGAGGCTGTCCCCCCAATCCAAGGGCCCCGGATGGGGGGCTGATAGCCTTGTGTAAAAAAAAAGAATATTGTTTTTTGTAGCAGAACTACAAGTCCCAGCAAGCCTCCCCGCAAGCTGGTACTTGGAGAACCACAAGTACCAGCATGCGGGGGGGGGAAACGGGCCCACTGGTACCTGTAGTTCTACAAAAAAATAGCCAAATAAAAACAGTACACACACACCGTGACAGTATAACTTTATTACATACATGCACTCTTACACACATACATAATATTTACCTATGTTGACATGAAGTGTCGGCCCCCTTGTCCACGTAGAATCCACGGGTACCTGTAAATAAAACTATACTCACAACAATCCGGGGTAGCTCGGTCCTCTTCTTTGTTTGTAATCCACGTACTTGGCAAAATAAAAAACGACAAACACGCTCCACGCACTGAAAGGAGTCCCATGTTTACACATGGGACCCCTTTCCCCGACTGCCGGGACTCCCCATGACTGCTGTCAAAGAAGGTCCCTTCAGCCAATCAGGGAGCGCCACGTTGTGGCACTCTCCTGATTGGCTGTGCGCGTCTGAGCTGTCAGGCGGTGCACTCGAGATACAATGTAGTGCATAGGCGCTCCATTATATCCAATGGTGGGAACTTGGCGGTCAGCGGTTGACCGCGAGGTTATGTGGGGTCCCCAAAGAAACCCACTTTTCTAAACTCACTTGCAGTTGCCATTCCGGTCATATAGAGCAAGCTCTACTTTATAAACAAGGCATTATTCTAATAAAAAGGATATTTTATGGGTATATCAAACCTTGTAGAGAGATAAAGTGGAGACAGATAAAGTACCAACCAATCAGCTACTTACAGACATTTTATAGGCTGTGTTTGAAAATTGTCAGAATTTGCTTGGGTGGTACTTGCGCTATCTCCACTTTATCTTTCTCCAAGTTTTAATACATCTCCTCCAAACAACTCTCTCGGTGAGTTTCCTCTATCCGAAAATATTTTTCTAAGACACTTCTGCAGAACCAGGTATATAGTCAGTTTCCTCCATGCTGTGACAGGGGACTCATGCTGAGGACAAGCATAAAAAGTACCTGGAAAAGTGCATTTTGTGTAGCTGGCTGAGCTTGATGTATCTCCATGTTTCCAGCCCTACAAGGGTAGTATATGCAGAAGAGAACAGCTGCATATGCACCAGATTAGGGCCAGGAGCAAATAGTAGTACTGTATGTGCCTTGTTATGCCAGGAGCAGTGGCTTGACAATGGTAGTATTTGTTGTCCATGGGAGTTATTCATGTTTGTTAGCATACCAAAAAAGTTAGCAAATGGGCAAAACCATGTTGCACTGCATGTGGGGCAGATGTAACATATGCAGAGAGAGTTAGATTTGGGTGGGTTATATTCAGGGGCGTAGCTATGCACATTAATTGGGGCCCCATAGCACAGTTAGTCAGCCCCCCCCCCCCCCCGACTGACTGACAGACAGTCAAGGACGCGGATTAGGGTTACTCAGAGATCCTCCAGCCACCACTGCCCCCTTCCCTCCTGCAGGACTAACTGCAGCGGGTGTGGGCACTCACCAATGGGGTGCCATTTTCAGGGGTTTTAGTAATCAGCAGTGTCAGTGTGCCCGTATCTGCTGCTCTCCCAGCCGGCTCCATCTAGATGACTAGGAGGTGGACGCTGAGAGGAGGAGTGGTGCGAGTGGTGCCCGTGGTCCAGTGATGTCCCTGCAGACTCGGCCACGCCTCCTCCCAGCGTTAGGACTCAGGAGAGGTGGAGCCAGCCGGGTGAGCAGCAGCACAGCCAGCGCATTTAAGGTAAAAAAAAAAGCAGCCAGCGGGGCTCAGCAGCTAGGTGCAGGGGAAGGGCTGGGCCCCAGAGACGGCTCGGACCCCATAGCAACCGCATCCCCTGCACCTATGGTAGCTACGCCCATGGTTATATTGTTTCTGTGCAGGGTAGATACTGGCTGCTTCTTTTCTACACTGCAATTTAGGATTTCAGTTTGAACACACCCCACCCAAATTTAACTCTCTTGCCCTCATTCCGAGTTGTTCGCTCGCAAGCTGCTTTTAGCAGCATTGCACACGCTAAGCCGCCGCCCTCTGGGAGTGAATCTTAGCTTATCAAAATTGCGAACAAAAGATTCTCAAAATTGCGAATAGAAATTTCTTAGCAGTTTCTGAGTAGCTCGGGACTTACTCTGCCACTGCGATCAGTTCAGTCAGTTTCGTTCCTGGTTTGACGTCACAAACACACCCAGCGTTCGCCCAGACACTCCCCCGTTTCTCCAGCCACTCCCGCGTTTTTCCCAGAAACGGCAGCATTTTTTCACACACTCCCATAAAACGGCCAGTTTCCGCCCAGAAACACCCACTTCCTGTCAATCACACTACGATCACCAGAACGAAGAAAAAACCTTGTAATGCCGTGAGAAATTACCAAACTTCTTAGCAAATTTACTTGGCGCAAGCGCAGTGCGAACATTGCCCATGCGCAATTAGCGGAAAATCGCTGCGATGCAAAGAAAATTACAGAGCGAACAACTCGGAATGACCACCTCTGTGCGCATGTTATATCTGCCTAATTGGTTTTGCCCAATTGCTAACTTTTTTGGTTTGCTAACAAACCTGAATAAGGCCCTATATTGTCACTATTTTTGTCTCCACCATGGCAGTGCCCATTTTGATCAGGACATTTCTATACAGAAATGTAACACATGGTTACATAGTTTCTGAGGTTGAAAAAAGACAATTTGTCCATCGAGTTCAACTTATTTGTCGTCTCCTACGCTGTATTATTTTTAGGACTAATTTTATCTGTTGTGAAAGGCCGGTGTTTTGTTTCTTCCTCTTTTTTTTTTTTTTTTACTATAGTGTGTGAACTACCCACCATAACCCTGTCTATTCCTATCCATTAGGAATTTATCTAGCCCATTCTTAAAAGTATTGACCGAGTCTGCCATTACTACTCTATCTGGCAGGTAATTCCAAACACGTATTGTCATTACTGTGAATAAACCTTTTCGCCGCTGTGTGTGAAATCTCCTCTCTTCTAACCTAAGCGGATGCCACGTGCACTCTGAGTTGATCTTACCAAAAACAGATCCCCCCGCAAGCTCTCTGTATTGTCTCAAAAGTCGTCCGGGCCCAGTACTGCAGTCGTGGCAATCCCCCCCCTGATGGCAGCCCTGCAGCCAATGCTTGCATGCAGGGGCAGATTGGTCATAGTTCTCATCATGAAGATTCTGGGTAGGCCGGCGTGTTTATGGGACCTGTTTTGTGTGTTGTCATGTGGCCCCACCTCCCACATGACAGGTAGGCCTGCGCACTCAAGGGGTAATTCAAAGTTGATCGCAGCAGCAAATTTGTTAGCAGTGGGGCACAACTATGTGCACTGCAGGGGGGGGGGAGGGGGAGAGAGAGTTAGATCTGTGTGGGTTATTTTGTTTCTGTGCAGGGTAAATACTGGCTGCTTTATTTTTTCCACTGAATTTAGATTTCAGTTTGAACACACCCCACCCAAATCTAACTCTCTCTGCACATGTTATATCTGCCCCCCCCCCCCCCCCCCTGCAGTGCACATGGTTTTGCTCAACTGCTAACAAATTTGCTGCTGCGATCAACTCTGAATTAGGCCCTCCGTACACGGCATTGTCCCCATTCATTCTATAATTCCATCTCTGCAGTACAGCAACTCTGCCCTCCAGTGATGCTGCCATGGCTACATGGTGTGTTACACCTCTTGTGCTGCCCATGTTGGGCCACTTCTACAAATTTTACATGTCTCAGACACAGCTACAGCAAAAGATGCTAGGAATGCCACAATTGCATACAATCATGCCCTATGAGGAGGGATCCCGCCCTCTCAACAGATCCCGACCCCTCATCAGACTGGTCCCCCATTATGGCTGATCCATACATTTCCTGGGCTTTGTTTCCATCCCAATCCGCCCCTGCTTGCACGTCACCTCCTTCATCCGATTGTGTAAGACAGTATAACAGCAAAATGCATCTATGCCTCATCTGCACAGCTGCATAAGATTTTTTTTGTGCACATGCAAAAAGTGCAATTTACAACGCTACTGTACATGAGCTCCTCAGTACCAAATCTTGTCTAAAAGGTTAAGGGGCCTATTTATCACCATCCGCATCCAAGGATGCGGATATGAGGTGATAAAATCGCTCATATTCGCACTGCGATAATTGATTACATTGCACGGATGTATCAATTATCGCATGCAGGGACAGACCTTGCAAGCAAGCTCTGTCCCTGCGATGACACTCCGCAGCATCATCGGAGTATTTTTTGGGAAAAATACCGTGATGTCCTGATGCGCATCGCTGCCACCGTCTACATCGCCACTGCCGCCGGGTTGCCCCCTTCCCGACCATGACTACCCCCCTCCCCGCATGCCACGCTCCCCCCTTTCCCGCAGGTCAATATACTAGCCAGTCCTGGGAGCCGGTCCACACTGCTCCTGCAGGGCTGTCAGGCACCGGATCCTGCGCGCTGCAGTGACCCCCGGTGCTGTAAAGTGAGCTGTCACTTTGCAGAGTCACTTTGCTGCATCGGGGTCACAGCGCAGCACATGGAGGACCCAGCGCCCGGCAGCCCGCACAAAAGCACCGACCACCGGCTCCTGGACGGATAAGTATGGTTTGTTTGTTGTTTTTTATAACAGTGATTAGCTTGTGTGTCCATCGGACACACAGAGCTGATCACACTCTCGTGTCCCTGCACAGCTTTCTCTGCCAGGGGAGATGCTAGGAAGGCCGCAATTGCATACAATAAGGCCCTATGAGGAGGGATCACGCCCTCTCAACAGACCTTGACCCCTCATCAAACCGCACCCCCATTAGGGGGCAGAGAAAGCTGGGCAAAGGCTGCATATCGCAGTGCTGCCCTGTGAATTTGCCAGCCTGAAATGATCACAGGGCACACTGCATTTTTTTTTTTTTGTAAATTCGGCTACATCGCATTTCCCATTATAAGTATGGGGAATGCGATGTGGGTTACTAAAAAAATTACAATTAAAGGGTTTGGAGCAGTTTTTCATGAAAACTGGTCCAAATGCCCTTTAATACATTGGAGTGATGCTAAAATAATGTGAAAAGGGTGTGAAAACAGAAAACACCCTTTTTCAAATTATTTTAGTAAACATAATGTTAATAAACAGGCCTCTAATACCGCTTTCAGAAAGCCACCTATGAACACGAGTTATTGGCACATGAGCGGGCACAACCCGTGTTCAGGCGCGGTCTGAAAAGTGCAAGAGTTGAAATACCGGGTCGAGCGACTCTGTATTTCAGCCTTGGTAGCGAACAGGGTTGAATTCGTATTCAACACGGCTCATTGTGCAGTGTGAACGGGAGCCGGGTCGATGCGACCCGTTTCCCGTTCATTGTGTGTGTATGGGCGGCGCTTGGAGATCATGTGATCTCCAAGCGCTGCCCCCGCCGCGTCACCGCTGACGTCACTAACCCGGCAATATGCCGGGTTGCCGACAGCGGCAGCGGGGCACCTGAGGTGGGTCGCAACCTAGGAGCTCCCATGTCTGGCTCCCGTGTGCGACTCGCCTCAGGCGGTCTGAAAGGGGTATTCATTCTTTCCCAACAGTGCACTGAGAGAAAGTTTGTATAATACACTGAGGAGATGTATCAAGACTTGGAGGGAGATTAAGTGGAGAGAGACACTAACCACTCATGTTTCAAACATGGCATGTAACTTGGCAGTTAGTAGCTGCTTGGTTGGTACTTTATCTCTCTCCATTTTATCTCTATGCAAGCTTTGATACATCTCCCCCATTGTATTTTTTATTATTTAAATATATTTCTTCTTAAAAATATTGAAATTATGTAACTAAGCTATAAATACTTTTTAAAGATTTGGAGATGAAGTAGTTCATTTCTTGCATGAGATCCTGACCCTTATATTTAGCTGTTCTTTATGTTTAATAACTGTTTAATGTTCCATCATGAAACACTTTTAAAGTTTATGATGTCATCGGGTTGTGCCGAGTCCATTTCCTGTGTAGATGAAGCGGAAACACAATAGGCAGTTTTATGCCTTTGCTTTGCCATTGCTAATATTTTAGCTTTTACTCAAACTGGAACCTGGACCAGCATCTTCAATCACTTACACTGTCAGTGCAGAGATGAAGTGCACTGACCCCTGTGTTTTGGTTTTGGATGTGGATTGATTCATCTTCCTATTTTGGTTTTTGTTTTGCAAAACCACCCTCAAGTGTTTTGTATCGGATTTAGATTTAGTTCGGTTTAAAATTGCATTGATTGATAAAAATGTATTTAAAAAAAATTGGTAAAACAGCTAAAATCAGGTAATTTTTGCAATCCAAAAGCAGATTTCAAATCTGAATTCTGAACCGGATTCTGAACCAGATCTGGACTGGGACTTGGGTTGGATTCAGGTCCTGACGCTCTAACGGTGCATACAACAAAGTAATGATGTTCAGTACTTTGCGCATGCAGTGGGGGTCTGCAACACCGGCAGGGATTGACAGTCTGATGCCGTTTGGGGATGGGGAGGTGCAGCGACGGCCTCAGTTTCCCAAAATGGAGGCGTGCCACCGCCATTTTTGGAGAGGGACAAGATCAGGATCTCCATCTGAGGAAAGAGATTTCCTGGCCTCTTTGAAGCAGATGGGGGAGCTGGCTTGTGCGACCCCATGGTTCACGCAGCCGGCCGATAATGCCGGAGATGATCTGATACTGCGTCCTAGAACACAGCTCGGCTCAGTAATGCATGCAGAAGGCTGGCGCCCCCTGCTGCATTACCATATTAGAGCTATCGCTGCTGCTTCTATATAAGCAGCAGCAATAGCTCCACCATCCACATTGTGCGCTCTTTCTGAGGGTGCTATTCTGGTGTTTTTTTCTCTGTATCAAGGTTCAATATTGGCCAAAGCTTTTTGTATTGGATTTAATTCTCCATCAAGTGTATTACATAGCTAGACAATGAGTACTCTATATTGCTGAAGCTGGAGCCATTAATGATTCTGCTAAGAAATGCTATTTTATATTTGAGTTCCACCAAGATTACAGTAGAATTTAATCCATTTAAAGAAATGGATTAGAAAATATTGAACCAGTCCTTTCATTGATTTTATCCAGAAAACCTGGTTTTGTATACGCTAAAGTAAAAAAGCTAAAACCCAGAATATCACTGACGAGATGACAGCTGGGAGTCAGCCGGAGACCTGCATTGCATGTAATATGGGTACTTATACCTCACTAATGCAACAATTGGAGTAATTTGTTAATGGGCAAAGCTAGAAGGTAACTGACATTTACTGTATAAATCTCTAAAGCTGTATACCTACTCCAGGGACGGACTGGGGACCGTAAATGGCCCTGGCATGTGTGTGCACGCGTGCTGCGTCCGGAGGCATGCAGGAACTAAAGACGGGGGAGGGCCGCAAGTCATGGGGGCATGAATCGTGGCACACCTCCATTTCTATGGAGACGGCGGGGGAGCGCCTTCCTGGCTCTCTGCCTGACAGGATCGGCCCACCAGTCCATCGGTCCTTCTGGCATTTGCCAGAAGTGCCAGATGGGCAGTCCGGCTCTGACCTACTCCCATATACAGGCAGGACCACCAAAATGCTAATTCTACCAACATCAGCGGAAAATAAAAAGAAAACAGCCCCTTGCAAGCTCCAGAAATATGTTATATGAACTTATTTCATCTGTTGGAGCTTTGTATCTACTATCCCTGAAAGTGCCTCAGGTAAAATTTCGTAGCTCTTGTCATTTTGCCACCCGAATCCAAGTCCTATTGTATGCTGCCTTTCTCCAAATCTGGGCAAGCTAGTGTCACTGTTTATGTAAAATGCTGAAATGTCAGAGACTTCAGTGACCTCGCAGCAGGTAACCAGCTCAGCAGAAGTGCAGCTGCCATAATCCTAGCCTCACTATGTATTGGCCTTCAGAGAGACGCATACACAGCATAAATTATAACAAAAAGGAACATAGAAATCATTGTGGAAGATAAAGATGCTCTTTCCCACGCAGTATGTTACTGATATACCCACTCTAACGATGTGCCCTGTGCCTCTGGTATCTGGTCTCAAGGTCGACAGTCATTAGGTCAACCACTATTGGTCGACATGCATTAGGTCGACGTGGTTTCTAGGTCAACGTGGTCATTAGGTCAACATGACAAAAGGTTGACATGAGTTTTTCACAATTTTTTGAACTTTTTCATACTTTACGATCCACATGGACTACGATTGTGAACGGTAACCTGTGCCGAGCGCAGCGGTAGTGGAGCGAGGCACCTTGCCCGGAGCATGGCGAGCGAACACGGTGCACTAATTGGGGTTTCCGGTCACTCTACGAAGAATATGACACCAAAACATTTTAAAAACTCATGTCGACCTTTTTGGCATGTCGACCTGATGCTTGTGTCGACCTATTTTGGGTGTCGGCTTAGTGTCTGTCCACCAATAGTGGTCGACCTAGACGCTGTCAACCTAAGTGTAGTCGACCCTATGAACCACACCCGTGTCTCTCACCTAAGGTAAGGCAGTTTCTCCCAGCTGCCTGCAAGTGGGTGTGATTAGGGATGGATTGGTATGCTGCACATCGATGGTTGCCATCGATGGCACTTAAACCATCTATGGTGAATCATCGATGGCTGCACAACTCGATGGCCACCACAGGGAGGCCAATAAAAATCTGGGGCAGGCCTTTAACCGGATCCGGGGGTGGGGCTAAGCTCCATGCCAGTAAAAAAATAAATTTGGTTATACTCAGCTATCGATCGCAGGGAATCATTGGCTCTCTGTCATCGATGGTAAAACCATCAAACACTGGTAGTTAGCAATCGATGTTTGGCAACTATCGATGGTCAATGGCCATCCCTAGGTGTGATAGATATTCCTTATACAGTATTTAACATCTTCTCCTTGCACTGGTCATTTGAATGGTACCATATATCTACATGTGTATGTCTTGTTGCTAACATGAACTATGGAATTTAATGCTTTACAGTACATGACACAATATTGTACTACTGCAGTCAACTTCAAACAGAAATGTCTTTGTAGTCCCTGTAATCCTCATCAGAGCAGTCACCAGACAACTAATCCATGTGCTTTCCCTAATCAGTGCGCAGAAATAGCCGAACGGTGTACCAAAAGGTGGTTAGATGGTGTTTGGGAATTGTGGCCACATTCTGGCTTTACAGTAAACCACCCTGCATTTGTTTTCAGAGCTGGTCATGTGCTCTCAAGCCTTGTACACCCAAGTCAGATGCTCCTTAGCTCTCCTCAGGGGTGGATTGGTCATAGGGATCACAGGGAAGATTCCCAATGGGCCAGTGTGCATGTTGGGCTATTTTGTTTGTTGGCACGTAAGGGGGTTGGTGCTGCCGCAATGGTTACACAGTATACTTCTGGTGCTGCCCATGTCAGGCCACTTCTACAAATGTTTTCATGGCCACTTTCAGTTCCCAATCTACCCCTGCCTGACTTTGAATGAAATGACATTAAAATATGCTAGTGCTACATAAATGTAAGCAAATAAATGAATATATAGATGTTACGGCCAATAATTATAAAACCTCTTGATGTCACTTGGCCTTTCAAACAGCAGTGGAAATTTGAAACAAATAGCAATACCAAAAGCTATATTATACATTTAGTTATTTTTCCCCCTGTGGGAGCCAATTTGTTTTATTGTTTTCTGTGGGGGCCAATGTGTGTGTTTTTTTCCTGTGGGGGCCAATGTGTTTTATTTTTTTCTTGTGCAATATTTTTCATCTGCGCTTGCATCTGAGTTGCACCGCAATGGGTTCGTACAGAGTCAGGCACCAAGAAGTATATTAGAAATGTTTTGGGCATTCCTGTGTGGTTACAGGCTAATCAGATGCAGATGTATCATAGTGTTGGCATGTTGCTGATAGTGGTTGCATATAGAAACTTTGAATTGTTCTAGCATAATGCTGGTGAAAGTTTCAATGGTTCAACCGATGGTGGTGTCTAAAGACACACAAAGCACAATTGCAGCATCTTTAGACACTGAAAGTGGGCATCTCAGTCCTTGCATATTTGGATGCATGGATGTACACATGGGAATTGCATTGTAGCATTATTAACATAAAGTCACAGATGCAACTGCAGCAAAAGATGCCAGGAAGGCTGCAACTGCGTCCAACTCATAATCAGACCCTATGAGGACAAACCCCGCCCCCTCAACAGACCACACACCCTCTAGGGCTGCTTTCATCAATTGGTTTTCCATCCCAATCCACCACTGGCTCTCCCCTCATCCCTCCCGGTCCCGCTTTAATTCCCTCTTAGACCATTGGAGCATATCACTGTACAGAAAGCAGCGACGCTTCATAGCTTGATGATTTAAAAGAACGCTAGAAAAAAACCCTGCTTATTTCCCGGGCTGACATTTCACACAGGGAAGTGGGTGTTGGTGTCAGTGCTGTAAATAGTTTTCCCTTCTATCTCTGCAAGATGAACAGTCTATCCCGCTCTGTCAGTGTAACTCTCGCCTTAGGCTCCGAAATGAACAATGTACAAGCCAAGAGAGGCTGACCGCAAGTGTGCTCAGCATAAGAGAGACCAACTGCCCTTGACAATAGGGGGAAAATGACATTGTAACAGATAGGTAGCATCCTCCTTCTGTCTACAGAGCGGAGAAACAATATTTATATTCTCATTTGTTATGTAGGGTTCTTTTTTTCTCTTCCATTGGAGGAAGACAGGATGTTATTTCAGGACAGTGCTATGCTAAGAATGATGTCAGTAGATAATGAAAAAAGAACTAGGGGCCCTTTTACAAAATTAAATTGGCATCAGCCCTTAGAAATGGAAGTATTTTAATTTAATTCTTCTGGCAGAGCAATTAAATGAAGTGAAAGTGAATTATTGAACAGGTTCCTTTGCTGTGTCAGTAGACGCCATGTATTTATTTTTTTATTTTTATTTTGCTCATTATTTAATTAGGAATTTGGTAACTGGGAAGATGCATTGATATGCAAATCTTGTTTTTCAAGCATATCCAGGAATATAGTACAAAGAGTCTGGAATTGCTATGTACATAATCAACAGACAGAACTGAGACTAAACGCAGGCTGCGCAGGGAACTGAAATTTTTACAGGACGCCGTTGCCTTTGAATTAATCAATTCAATCATCCCAGTGCTGTGGAGTATGTATAGAAGAGAATATGTGTTGTCTTCAAAGGCTGTGCATATATAATAGCTGTCTGATGAGTAGGCTTCTCAACGCATCTTCATCCACAAAGAAGGATTCAGGGATCCATTCAGTCCAGTCATAAATTGGCTTTTTGGGCACACTTTGAAAATGCTGTTCTCTCCCTTCTATATCTTTGTTCCATATTTTGTTGCTGAGATACCAGGCTTCAGGCCTGGAATAAATTGGTCACCAAGGATTGACATCATTAGAAAATAGAAATCAATGTTATTTGCCACTAGGATTTTCTTTTACTGTAACAATTGGAATTATAAATGAAAATATAGGGATTTTAAAAGGATACCACAGATTACTATAGATTTTCCCGCTGTCAGCGCGGCGAGGCGGGCACAGCACAAGGAAATCTATGAAGTGAGATTTTCCATATACAGTAGATGTAATGAGGTGGCTCAATCTTACCCCTGACCTTTCTATGTAGTGTTGTTTAGAAGTAAAGTGTGAGGAGGTATTTCTTACCCTCCCATCACAAGCAGCAACAACTGCGTGATCTAGCATCTACTGACAGCTTGATGAAACAGCTTTTGAAATGGATCAAATAATCCTGGTAAAATAAACATGCTCTGTTGATCATTTTCAAATTTAATTGATCTTAACACTGTGTCTGGAAACACCAGAACAATTCTGTAACATAGACTTCAAGACAATTAGGGAACCTTTAGGCTTTTGGAGTGTTGCAGACAAACAATCACAGTACAGTGATTTCTGGGCTTCATAAATGTAGTAGTAAAAATCATCATCATCATCATCATCATCATAATAATAATTGAAACTAATTGGGGCTTAAGCCATGGTTCATATTCCACATACTTTTTTTTAATGTTTTACTGTCATTTTACTAGAACATGCAGAAAGCCAAGTAATGGTTATGGATCATACTTGCCTACCCTTCCGGAATGGTAGCTAGGCTCTCGAAAACCAGGTAGGCAAGTGTCCCGCAATACTGCAGATCCCCCACACCACCCCTCCCCACAGAGCACAAGTGGGCAGTCCGAGGGTAGTCGATGACGTGATTTTAGCTGAATTGCATCACCGTAGCCCCGCCCGCCGCTGTACAATGCCTGCAATATCGGACTTGTCTAACGGACGTGGCCACGGTGACACAACCTTAACTACCATGCCCCCCTGTGCTGCCACCACTACATGGCCCCACCCCCACTCCGCCCCTATTCTGAGTCACGCCTGCCCTCCTCGCCCCCTGCTGTGCTGAGCTGGCTGCCCTCTCCCGGAGGGGGCTACCAGAAAGTCAGCAACCCTGTTATGGATCCTTGGGTTGACAGTCAGAAGGTCGACAATGTCTAGGTCAACACCAAATGGTCTACATCAGTTTTTAATGTTTTTTTAATGTCAAAATGTTCCTTTCAGCACATGGACCCCCAATTAGTGCACCAAGTCACCCAGTTGTAGTCCACGTGGATAGTAAAGTATGAAAAAGTCCTGACAATTTTTTTAAAATGAAAAAAACTCATGTCAACCATTTCCTGTGTCGACCATTGTCACATCGACCTTTGTCTGTGTCGAACATGTGGATGACCATTTGGTGTCGGCCTATTGTCTGTCAACCTTTTCTCTGTTGATCTATCATCCGGGTACATTTTGTACATTTTGTAGGCAGCAAAAATAAAGATCACTGAACTATATACAGTATACAGTATATAATGAACACATTAAAAAACCCAAACCGAGTTTATCTTATGTCAAATACATATTTGCAACATTGTCTAAGTGAAGAAAACTTCCCCCCTCGCATATACAGCCTCAGCTTATTGCTCTGGGGCACTGTATGTGGCATAATATTACCTGTAGGCACTACAGTGTGGCATAATATGATGTGGAGGCACTATAGTATGGCATAATATGAAGTGGAGGCACTATAATGTGGCATAATATGAAGTGGAGGCACTATAGTGTGGCATAATATGATGTGGAGGCACTACAGTGTGGCATAATATGAAGTGGAGGCACTATAGTATGGCATATTATGACGTGGAGGCACTATAGTGGCATAATATGAAATGGAGGCACTATAGTGTGGAATAAGAAGAAGTGGAGGCACTATAGTGTGGAATAATAAGAAGTGGAGGCACTATAGCGTGGCATAATATGAAGTGGAGGCACTATAGTGTGGCATAATATGATGTGGAGGCACTATAGTGTGGCATAATATGATGTGGAGGCACTATAGTGGCATAATATGAAGTGGAGGCACTATAGTGTGGAATAATAAGAAGTGGATGCACTATAGTGTGGCATAATATGAAGTGGATGCACTATAGTGTGGAATAATAAGAAGTGGAGGCACTATAGTGTGGCATAATATGAAGTGGATGCACTATAGTGTGGCATAATATAAAGTGGATGCACTGTATGTGGAATAATTTTACAAGGAGGCACAATAGTGTGGCATAATATTATATGGAGGCACTACAGTGTGGCATAATATGAAGTGGAGACACTATAGTGTGGCATAAAATGAACTGTGGGCACTGTAATGTGACATAATATGAACTGGGGACACTATATCATAATGTGAATTGGTGAGTATTGTGTTGCATAATGTGTACTGGCAACCCTACAATGTGACATAACATCACTACTATCATATGGTTCATAAAATAAACTAGGGCACTACTATGTGGCATAGCATTAATCAAGGCTCTGCTATGGTTCAGAAAATGAACTAAGACACTATTATGGGGCATAAAATTAACAACTGCCGTGGAGAGGTGTCTTTCTAGAAGCATTAGGACAGGGGCTCCTTCAAAATGTTGCGATGGGGCCCACAAAGTTCTGGCTACGCCCCTGCGAGCTGAACACTATAAACCGCTGTATTATTTCTGGTACAGTATGTTATTTAGCTAGTCATATACAAGTTTATTTCATTAGACACTTGTTATGGAAAAACCACAGAAAGGATTTTCTCCAGGATAGACATGTACATCATTTGCTCTTTGAAGGGGATTTCGACCTTCTGTGACTTTATTTTATTGGCTATTAATAAGGTTCTCTCACTTTCTATCTTTAGCCCCCTTCTGTGTTTTTCGTCCATATATTTCTATTACCGAGACAGTTACTTGAGCTGGGATGTAATGCGTGGGTTGTGCTCTCTCCATTGGACACAACTGTATTCAGGGCAGCTTGTGTGATACCGCAGTTTAGCAAAAATAAAAACAGAGGGGGGTATTCAATTACCTCCGGCAATTTCAGAGCTATCAAATTTATTCAGCTGCGAGCCGATTTCGCTCGTTTTTAAGGCATTTTTGCCAATTCCTTTTCACTTCTTTTTTTTGTGTGAAAAGTCATTGGCGGAAAATACATCAAAATCTGCAAAAATGGCCCGCATTTTCCCCGACACGTGCGAAAACATGTGGATTAACAGATCCACATGTTTTTTGCTCCTGCCCAATGTTTCACCTAGGCAAAAAAAATGGCCCTGCTATTACATAGGGCAAATCCCCATTTGCCCTAGAAAATAGCGAACAGTGCCGTTCTTCACCGAGGCGCAAAAAAAAAATGGCACTAATTGAATACCCTAATACTTCAAAAACATGGCTGAAATGCACAAAAGCCAGAATGTAAGCTTTCACGAGCAGGGCCCTTTTCCCTCATGTGCCTTTACGTCTCTTAACCTATCTTCTTTTCAGTACCCTCTTTGATGGCACAAAATCCCTTGGTTTTCTGACACCCTGATACTTATTTCAGTAATGTTTACTGATGCAGCTATGTTTATATAACCTGTACTTGTCCTATATTTTATTGAATAGTCACTGTCTTCATGTGTTTTGCTTATTTGTTTACTCTGTAATTGGGCACTGCGAAACCCATGTGGCCCATATAAATAAAGGATAATAATAATAATAATAATAATAAACAATGCAGTTCCTCCAGAAAGCGCAAAATGCCAGTTGTATAGTACGAATCAGTCTCAATTTTTGCAAGTGTGCTTACAGTATATTGCCACCAGGGCATATGGGATTGTATAGCATGATGGCGGCATTTGTGGAGAAGCAGACATTTGTACAGACACCATCTCACTTTTTGTTTTATTTAGGTCAGAACAATATTACAGTATCTTAAAGAGTTGGAGCAAAATCACACAGTCAATAACACTCTATAGACTAATGCTACAGTATCAGCTTCTGTCTGATGCCAGCCCCTGCACCCTACTACATTGAATGTACATCTTACTTATGCAGGGACGGTTCTACACCTTGTGGCGCCCAGTGTGGCGAAACAGTTAGTGCGCGCTGGGGGCGTTCGCCCAAAAATGGGGGCGTGGCTTCATAGGAGAGGGGCGTGGCCACAGTTATGCCCCCAGATTTGCCCCAAGTATTTGTGCCCCCCAGTTGATGTGTCTCCAGTAGATTTGCCCCCAGTAGCTGTGCCCTCATTAGTTGTGCCCCGTCGCCTGTTGCTTTGCCCCAGTAGTTGTTCCCTCTGTTGCTGTGCCCCTGTTGCTTTGCCCCCAGTAGATTTGCCCCAGTAGTTGTGCCCCATGTTGCTTTGCCCCCAGTAGTTGTGCCCTCTGTTGCTGTGAACCCTGTTGCTTTGCCCCCAGTAGATTTGCCCCAGTAGTTGTGCCCCCTGTTACTTTGCCCCCAGTAGTTGTGTCCCCTGTAGTTGTGTCCTCTGCTGCTGTGCCCTCTGTAGTTGTGCCCTCTGCTGCTGTGCCCCCTGTCGCTGTCAAACACACACACACACACACAAAAAAACTAATACTTACCACTGCCCCGCACCTGCTTCCCGACCGCCGCTGCTGCTGCTCGGCCTATGGCCTCCTGCGGCTCCTCTCTATGGGAGAGATGTCATGACATCTTTCCCATAGCAGCGCCGCACAGACACTAGAGGTCAATAATGACCTCTAGTGTCTGTCACTAGAGCCGGCTGTAGCAGATGTCCACACAGCCCATGGCGTCCGCTGCAGCTGGAGTGCGGGTAGGCGGCGGTGCCTGCAGGGCGACTGCGGCCGCGCCCCCAGGCTGCAGCGCCCCGGGCGCAGGCACTGCTTGCCCGCACCAAGAACCGCTCCTGTACTTATGTATCTGATTTTACTTAGCTGCTACACTCCCAAATGGTCAGGAAGGATTAAATACCATGTGCAGGAAACACACAGTAATATGGGCCATTTCATGTATTTAAGGAAGTGTATAGCCACAATTAGCGGCTTTGCAATTCTGTGTCATGGAGGCACCTGTAGCAGATAGATGCCTGTTGTTAGCATTTGCAGGATCCGAGTGCTATGTCTGAGGACGCAGCCTCATCTCACCATCGCGACCATCGGTTGTGATTCGCGCTATTTCAGGCATCGGCCAGCCTGTGTAAGGTGAAGCTTACTTAGGCTGGCCACAGGATCTGGACACCCAGGTCCAGTAAGACGGCATCTGACACTGCAGACCCTGAATCTGTCACGCCTTCAAACGAGGGCAACACACCCATGTTTTGAAGAACAGTGACGGGTGCCGCCCCCCAAACGCTGCAGCAGGTCAATCTTGCTGTGGCTGACAGGGGGCTACGAGCGATATCGCAAGACCCGTTCTAGGAATAATAGTTTTAAATAACTTGTTGTGCAGAAGATTCACAAGACAGACGGTTCCTCAAGATTGCATTTATAGAAGGAGTAAATTGCAACATTAAATCCACATAGCTTTCCATGTTATATCAACTATGAATATTGCTATCACATTCCCAATGATAGTAAATGGGGCTAGCAATTACGGGATGCAGTTGGCATCCCGGTGGTTACAATCCCGACCATCAGAATACTGGCAGCAGGAAACAGACGAGTGAAAATGCCGGCAACTTTAGGCGGGAAGTTCTAGGGTTAGGCTGCGGGAGGGGGCAGGAGAATAGGCTGCAGGAAGGGAGGGTTATGTTTAGGCTGCGGGGGAGGGGGGGTTAGGGATAGGATGCCGCAGGGGACGGTTAGAGTTAGGCTGTGGGGGGATGGAAGGTTGGAGGGCACGGTTAGTGTTAGACTGTGGCAGGGGTGGGTTACGGTTGGGGTTAGGGTTAGCCATAGAATTCTTACCAAAGATTACTGCCATTTTCAGTATCAGGATCCTTCTGACGGCATTCTGACAGTCGGGATTCCATACCCAATCCACAGGTACATAGGGGTTAATGCAGGGCCGGACTGGCCATCTGGCACTTCTGGCAAATGCCAGAAGGGCCGATGGCCACGTGGGCCGGTCTAGCCGACCCCCTCTTGTGTCACTGAGACACGCTGCCGCTCAGTCCGGCGGCAGCGTGTCTCAGCTGTCAGGAGCTCAGAGCGCGCCAGCGCGGCTATGTCTGGCGTGTAGCGGACTTCAAACCAGCCGCCGGTTCGTGAGCCAATCAGAGCTCGTGGACCGGCAGCCAATCAGGAGCCGCCGCTGCCAGTCCGCGAGCTCTGATTGGCTCACGAACCGGCGGCTGGTTTGAAGTCCGCTACACGCCACCAGACATAGCCGCGCTGGCGCGCTCTGAGAGCTCCTGACACCTCACATCACAGCCGGAGGAGGAGCAGCAGCAGCAGCATTGCTGTGGGGGGAATTGGCTGGCACTGTGGGGGCATTTGTATACCTGGCACTGTGGGGGCAATTGGCTGGCACTGTGGGGGGAATTGTTTACCTGGCACTGTGGGGGCATTTGTATACCTGTCAGGTATACAATTGCCCCCACAGTGCCAGATCCACAATTGCCCCCACAGTGTCAGGTATTACCGACACTGTGGGGGCAATTATGGATCTGGCACTGTGGGGGCGTTTGTGGATCTGGCACTGTGGGGGCATTTGTTTACCTGGCACTGTGGGGGCATTTGTGGATCTGGCACTGTGGGGGCATTTGTGGATCTGGCACTGTGGGGGCATTTGTATACCTGGCACTGTGGGGCATTTGTGGATCTGGCACTGTGGGTGCATTTGTATACCTGGCACTGTGGGGGGCAATTGTGGATCTGGCACTGCACTGTTGGGGGCATATGTCTGTGTATCACGTCCTATTTTAATTGGCCACACCCATATTTTTGGCGCGCGCACCCACAGTACCTCTATGGGACACTCTCTGTCTGATTGGTCGCCGATTAGCCCCGCCGGGAGTGCACACAGACGCTCTCATTCTAGTGAATGGGGCGCCTGCATGTCCACACCCCTTTTCTGGAGCGCGCGCGCTTAGTTACAACCTTTATTTTTCCATACCCCCACTTCAACATTTCCACTTCAACCAATGATTGTGTGTATTTCAATACAGAATGATGTACACTTGTATGTTGTTGTTATAATATTAATTATATTTGTAAGAGCATAGAGTAAGAAGTAGGAGGAGTCGGGAATAGTAAGGGGAGGAGCCAGATGCTGACACCGAGGTTGGCCTGTGTGCTTCAAAAATGCCAGGGCCTATTTTTGGTCCCAGTCCGGCCCTGGGTTAATGTATCGACCAGTGGAGAGAGTGGAAAAGTGGACCAGTGGAAAAGCTAGGATCCTGAGATACACCCGACTTTACTCCATCTGTAACCCAGCTAATGAGGGAACATTCATGAGGAACTTTACAAGTACAATCTTCTGCAACTAACGTTGTCATTACACCGGGTTTCATAGAAGAAAGCAGGTGAATGTTTGCTGCAGGCAGATATACTGTATATTGGTATGGTGAATATAAGTACAGAGTATTCTCATACAAGGTATCTGCAGCGACACTGATACGTCAAACAAATTAGAATTTCACATGAAGGTCACTTCTTTTCATACTTCACATTAGATGTAGAGAATACACTGTATGTTCCATTATTACCAAAGTGCTTCTTACAATGAAATGGAATGAGACATTAATGGACACTATAGGCTGTAGCCTGCTACTAGCATTTGCATTTTTTCTGAAAGAAACAAAACAGTACATTGTGTTCTAAATTCTAAATTTGTGTATCCCGTATACAAAGAACTGAAGTAAGTCTGAATACTATTTATAGCTATATTTGTGTTGTAATTGTTGACTGCATGAGACAAAATATTGTTATAGTTAAACATAGAGGTATATTTATTTACTAATGATCGGGACTTGGCCGTGATAATGAAAATTTATTAGCGCTGCATATTGCAGCAATAAGAAATTTTGGGCTGACGGCATACAGTATATCAATATTCACATGCAGGGACCAGAGCATTTTACTTTGGGGTCCGGATCCCAGCTGCATTGCTGTGTATGTGCGAGTGGACAGCACTGGGGAGTGGTACTAGAGATCCTTCTCCAGGAAACTTTTGTGGAATGTAACCCATAGGCTACAATGGCTAATGCATACTTGCCTACTCCCTCGGAATGACCAGGAGGCTCCCGAAAATTGGGTGGTGCTCTTGGCCTTCTGGAAAATAGGGCAAGCCTCCCAGAGCCGGCCATTGCTGCTAGTTAACAGCCCACTTGTCGAGTGAAGTGGGCGGTCCAGCTGACAGTGACGTGATTCGCTCTGAATCGCGTCATTGTGACCATGCATCCGCTGCACAATGATGGCAATCTCAGCATTGTATAGTGGGGGCGTGGCCACGATGAAGTGATCACGGCTACCACGCCCCATACCGCCTTAAGTTGACCCACACCCTACGACGTGACATACCGTCCTGCACTGTCCAACCTGTTGTGCTGACCAGCTGACCACTCCAGGTGGGGTCATCCAGAATTTCAGCAACAATAAACTAATGCCATGTAGATCTGACAATTTAGCAGCCCCCATGGAAAGCTGTGGGTGCTGCTTTTAAAATCCAAAATGTGGGACCACCCTGGTACATACATTCATGAGATACTTAATATTTGCAAGTAGCTATCCCCCAAAAGTTATTTTTACTGTGACTATGTTTTGGTCTTTTTATTACTGCAAGTTGTGGGTTTCCAGAAGTGACAGTTATCGGTGGATTTGCCTGTAGGATTAAAAATTACATTAAAATTATCTGAAAATCAAGCCTGGGTTTGTATTAAGTATATTATTGCTGTTTAAAATCTGTGTGTAAAACTGTCTACAATCTGCGTCTTTGGAAATACGTTGCTTAGAAAATATACCCCCTAGGGGAAAAAAACTAAATAACAATAACAACCCCGCACCACCAAAATACGCAATTTCTGACCACACCCCTCATCCAATAAACAACAACAAACAAACAAACAAACAAACACAAACACTAGATGAGATGTATTAGACATCTGCTATCTGCCCCAAATTCTATGTTTCTCTTTGTTTATTTCAGGTTACTTTATAGAAAATAGTTATTTATTCTGTAACCTTCCAATAGTAAATGCATATGTACTGAACTGTCCGTGAGAGTCATTATCTCTCATTCAGAACCATTAAGTTGAATGACTTTTAACGAGCTATAATGGTCTCACATAAGTGACTATACCGTTATGTTTTGTGGACCTAGCGCCACACACAGAACTGAAGAGAGCAAGATAATTACACAGAAATCAAACATACAACCTAAAGATAAAGGTTGCAGCCTGTGTGCTTGTCATTATGATGGTCTATTTTTTGGTGTTTGGGAAGAATGATTTACCTTCTCACTGCCAGAGGTTGAGATGCTGATAGAATTTGTGTCCAAATACTGTATCCTTCCCCATTGTCACATTGAGGGTTCTGCTAAACAGATTTACTTCAAAAGGATCTCTACAGCCTGCCTGCAGATTTCACAACATCACACAAATCCCTCTGAAGTCCTTTTGGCAGAGTTGTGTCCATCACCTTATTTATTTACAGAAAGGAGCATTTTTAAGAGACACTTAAGAAGGACAGTGAAGGGAGTAGAATAGAACCTGTTGGCATGTTAGATGAAGGGACATCTTAACGGTAACTCGTCGGGCACAATAGCCAGAGTATGATACACGTTAGTGGAACGGAACATGTTTCCAGCTGTTTCACAGACATGTACAATCTACAGGAAGGTAGAACCATCTTATGCTTTTAGTAGACAATATCCTATAATATAAGGCAATTATTTAGTACATGCTGTGCTACTGATGGGCTTCTCTAGTTATTATTAGAAAACATTAAGTGGTCTGAAATAAAGGCATAATTTAGGATAATGTACTGCAAAGGGTATCATTTTATATATATATAAAATATAGTCGCGCATTCCAACAATAAAGTCTTGAGATATAAATCAGTCCAAGTGTATTTATGCTGCAGTCTTCCTTCAAGAGTCAACCCGTACTCCTCAGCTCATA
The DNA here is from genome assembly GCF_028390025.1 of Pseudophryne corroboree. Lineage (NCBI taxonomy): Eukaryota > Metazoa > Chordata > Amphibia > Anura > Myobatrachidae > Pseudophryne > Pseudophryne corroboree. The sequence continues at coordinate 100,296,379 of NC_086452.1, read as the reverse complement.
TAGAAAAGAAAAACAATGGAGGGCGCAATGGTGAGTGTAGAATCACAAGTAGTTTACTGACAGAATATATTCACTCACATACATTCAAGGTAAAAGGTAACCAGCGCAATGTAGACAAGCAGTGTAGCCTCCGGACAGCCCACACCGATGAACACCGTTGCTCCCTGGATATTTCCCAGCCGCACGGACTTTGCTCGGACCTCACACGCCGGTACTCCGGTCACTGGATACACGTCACGAGTCCTGCTGGCCACGCCCAACGCGTTTCGTCACGGGACTTCGTCATGGGGTGTGTGTATATATATATATATACTGCATATACATTATCAGTGTACTGTATATGCAAGGGCGTCGCTACTATAGGTGCAGGTAGTGCCGCTGCTATGGGGCCCAGAGCTGAGAGGGGCCCACCTTCCCTGTAAAAGTTACATGTGTTATATAATTTTGTTGCTTATTTTTATTATTATTTTTCCCCCCGGTATGGATGTTTTTTGTGTATTTTTTGTTTTGTTTATTAATTCAGAAAGTGTTTACATGCAATATTAGGCCCAGATTTATCAAGCCTTGGAGAGTGATAAATTGCACTGTGATAAAGTACCAACCAATCAGCTCCTAACTGTCATTTTTTAAACACAGCCAGTAACATGACAGTAAGGACCTGGTTGGTACTTTATCACTGTGCAATTTATCACTCTCCAAGGCTTGATAAATATGGGCATTAATATCTTGATATATGAGAGGTACTGTATATGCAAGGGCGTCGCTACCATAGGTGCAGGTAGTGCAGCTGCTATGGGGCCCAGAGCTGAGAGGGGCTCAACTTCCCTGTAAAAGTTACGTGTTTTATAATTTTTTTGCCATTGAGTGGTACATAGGGGTCCTTTTTAAACTTTTTCCTTGGGGTGTGCAATATTTCTAGGTATGCTCTTTGACCTGCTCATTGTAGTGTGTTATAAAATGAACTGGAGGGCATTTTAATGTTATATAATATGAACTGACACTGTAATGAGGCACACTATAGTAACATAGTAATTGAGGTTGAAAAGAGGCAAAATACCTATCGTGTTCAACCTGTATTCTGTATTAAGTTGATTTTACTGTACCTGCTGAAGAATGTTTTTATGACTAGTTAACAACTATAAGTCATGTTACACCCGGATTAACAACGTTAATAATTTAAATGTTGTAACCTTGGATATCCTTTTCAATCAGAAATTCATCCAATCCTTTTTTAAATGCATTTACAGAGTCCATCATTAAATCCACTTTCTTTGGCAAGGAATTCCAAATCCTGATTGCCCTAACGGTAAAGAACCCTTTCCTCCGTTGCGTACGGAATTTTTTTTCCTCCAGCCTCAACGAGTGCCCACGTGTCCTAAGCAGAGTTCTTTTAATAAATAATTCCTCTTATAACTATTTGTAGCACTATATATCATAAAGTGAATTGGGGGTACTGTGCGGCATAATGTGTACTGGCAGTTCTGAATGTGACATACTGTAGGGTGAACTTAAGCACTACTGCAATTAATAAAATAAACTAGGACACTACTATGGGGCATAACATTAAATAAGGCTTTACTATGGTTCAGAAAATGAACGAGGGCACTGTCTATTATAGGGCATAAAATTAACAACTGCTGCAGAGAAGTGTCTCTCTAGAAGCAATGGGACAGGGCCCCTTCAAAATGTTGCTATGGGGCCCACAAAATTCTGGTTACGTTACACCCCTGTGTATATGCATGTATATATTAATGGCTATAGAGCTAAATTTGCTAAGCCTCTGAAACCACCACACTTCACTGGAGTTTTTGACCTCAAAACCGCTGGAAAAAAGTAAAATGTAACCGCCACAAAACCACTGAATCTGGGGTATATGCAGTGGTGCAAGTAGACATTTTTTTCATAGTGGTACTGATAATAAAAATGGGCGTGGTCCACTGGCGTTTCTATAATGGGTGCAGTGTGTGCGGTGCACACGGGCCCCTGAGACCAGAGGGGGCCCACACTGCACACACTGCACCCATTTTTTAAATACTCACTTTATTATATATCAAGATATTAATGCCCATATTTAGCAAGCCTTGGAGAGTGATAAATTGCACAGTGATAAAGTACCAACCAGATCCTTACTGTCATGTTACTGGCTGTGTTTCAAAAATGACAGTTAGGAGCTGATTGATTGGTACTTTATCACAGTGCAATTTATCACTCTCCAAGGCTTGATAAATCTGGGCCTAATATTGCATGTAAACACTTTCTGAATTAATAAGCAAAACAAAAAATACACAAAAAACATCCATACTGGGGGGAAAAATAATAATAAAAATAAGCTAAAAAACCCCCCCACAAAAATACTTCAGCATAAACTTTATTTTGTCACGCAAAATATTACAAACCTGTAATAAAATATATATTATACAGTATTTCCATACCTCCCAACTGTCCCGATTTGAGCGGGCCAGTCCCGCTAATTGCACACTGTCCCGCTGTCCCTCCCATTGGGGGCAGTTGGGAGCGGTAGTGATCACCATTGCTCTGCTTTGCAAAGCAGCTGGCGATCACACTGAATAGATCACGGCATCTATCAGTACAAGGAGGGGAGCCGGGGGCTGTCCAGCAGCACATGGAGCACTGAACACGCCCCCCAAATGACGAAAACGGGGGTCGCGACAATAGGCCATTCCTCTTTACTCAGGTGCGGAGTGTACCAATTCCCAAGGGACAGAAGTTGGGAGATATGTATTTCTATAAACACGCTATTGCATGTACTGCAGCTGCCTGATAGCTGTGTGTCCAGGCTGCATGAATAATTAATAAAGTGTAGCCAGAAATACATCAAATCAGCACGATGTAAGCACTAAAATATCACAAAATAAATGCAATATTTAGTAAATTCCGCACTTTGGGGGTCATTCCGACCTGATCGCACGCTACCAACTTTTTGCAGCACTGCAATCAGATAGTCGCCGCCTATGGGGGAGTGTATTTGCGCTTTGCAAGTGTGCGAACGCTTGTGCAGCCGAGCAGTACAAAAAAGTTTTGTGCAGTTTCTGAGTAGGTCTGAACTTACTCAGCCGCTGTGATCACTTCAGCCTGTCCGGTCCCGGAATTGATGTCAGACACCCGCGTTGCAAACACTTGGACACGCCTGCGTTTTTCCAACCACACCCTGAAAACGGCCAGTTGACACCCACAAACGCCCTCTTTCTGTCAATCAGCTTGCATGCACAGTTATGCCGAGTTTTGACCTGATCGCAGCGCTGCAAAAAAAAGCTAGCGTACGATCAGGTCGGAATGACCCCCATTGTGTTCTTTTGTGTGACCATTACTTGTCTCTCCCAAATATGCTCCCCTTTCACTTCTAGTGGACATACCACCTAAACACAAGTAGAAAATCTCATCTGTCAATTACGCATAGTGAATTAAACTAATTTTAATGAGACTGGAGCTTATTAATTCACCAGAAACTCAGTGATGTCACTGGCTTCCAGCAGATTGAAACAACAAATTAAAATGTATCACCAGCCCACAGAATTACTAGGTCATGTTAATCAGTGTTTACTCTGCAAAATTGGCCTCCACACTTGAGGCTTATTCTAAGTTTAAAGCAAAGCAAAAAAAGCAAGAAACTTTAAACCTGGAACAAACCATGTTGCACTGCAAGGGGTGAGAATGCATTTACAGATATGTCCTCATACATCTTTGCTGCAGTTGCACCAAACAGCCCATGTTGGCACGCCATGTCCTTTAGACTCTGCTAGCATCGGGCGCCGGGTGTCTGCTAGTGTGACAAGGTGTACGGCGACACAGTGCCTGCTGTCATGCAGGTGTAGTCCCACTGCTTACCTGTGGCTGCACCCTCTCACTGGCAGGACGTCGAAGTTTTAATGAACTAGGACCTCCGGGCAAATCCAGAGCACGGGTACCTCCTCCCAAAAGCGATCGTTGGTCAATCTAGGAAGGAGAGTGAGCTGATTAGAAGTATCGGCCCTTTTTCCCAGCGTAGAAGGGGATATGTCAGAGGTAGCGGCGACTTTCACCGGTTGGGTGAAAGGTCATCACTGACTAGAAGCTTCAGCTACCCAATTCTCACAAACTCGCGCGTGGTGTGACGATGGGGTTCTCACGTCCGTGAGCAAACCCCTAGACCGGTATATGGGGGAGGGGTAATGAACAGACACAGAGCAATACTCACTTCTGACTCGCTGGTCACCTTGATTGTAACGGATCTCTGCTTCTGTAGAGGAAAAAAGAGCAGCCTCCCTAACTGCAGGCTTATCTAACTAGCGACTAACAACTAGAGATGAGCGGGTTCGGTTCCTCTGAATCCGAACCCGCCCGAACTTCAGGTTTTTTTACACGGGTCCGAGCAGGCTCGGATCTTCCCGCCTTGCTCGGCTAACCCGAGCGCGCCCGAACGTCATCATCACGCTGTCGGATACTCGCTAGGCTCGGATTCTATCGCGAGACTCGGATTCTATATAAGGAGCCGCGCGTCGCCGCCATTTTCACACGTGCATTGAGAGTCATAGGGAGAGGACGTGGCTGGCGTCCTCTCCGTTTAGAGAAGAGAGAGACACAGTATTTTGGGGAGCATTATTAGGAGGAGTACTACTATACTGTATACTACTATACTACTTGCTGAAGTGATATTTATAGATTAGATAGTGTGACTGTAAGTGTATTATCTGACTTGTGGGGGAGACACTGACAGTGGGGAGCAGTTAGAGTCTGAGAGCAGGACTCAGGAGTACATATAACGTACAGTGCACACTTTTGCTGCCAGAGTCAGTGCCACACTGCCATTGTTGTGACCACACTGACCACCAGTATAATAATATATTTTGTGATTGTCTGCTTAGGCCTCGGAGTACTAGTTGCAAGTTGCAACGTGACCTGAAGTGACCACCAGTTTAATAATCAATCACCACCAGTTTAATATATATATATATACATATATATATATAATTGTATATAATATATATATATATATATAATATTGTACACCACCTACCCGTGGTTTTTTTTTTTTTCATTCTTCTTTATACATACTACTATAGTAGCTTACTGTAGCAGTCTGCGGTGCTGTGCTGACCTGACAGTGTCCAGCAGGTCCGTCATCAGTCATTACATAATAAATATATATAGTACCTGTCCGGCTGCAGTACTAGTGATATTATATTGATTTCATCTCATTATCAATAATTTATCATCCAGTCTAGACTCTATATTAGCAGCAGACACAGTACGTTAGTCCACGGCTGTAGCTACCTCTGTGTCGGCACTCGGCAGTCCATCCATAATTGTATACCACCTACCCGTGGTTTTTTTTTTTTTTTCTATCTTCTTTGTACATACTACTATAGTATAGTAGCTTACTGTAGCAGTCAGCGGTGCTGCTGAGCTGACAGTGTCCAGCAGGTCCGTCATCAGTCATCATTACCTAATAAATATATTATCTACCTGTCCGGCTGCAGTACTAGTGATATTATATATACATACATATATATATTGATTTCATCTCATTATCAATCATCCAGTCTATATTAGCAGCAGACACAGTACGTTAGTCCACGGCTGTAGCTACCTCTGTGTCGGCACTCGGCAGTCCATCCATAATTGTATACCACCTACCCGTGTTTTTTTTTTTTCTTTCTTCTTTGTACATACTACTATAGTATAGTAGCTTACTGTAGCAGTCTGCGGTGCTGCTGAGCTGACAGTGTCCAGCAGGTCCGTCATCAGTCATCATTACCTAATAAATATATTATCTACCTGTCCGGCTGCAGTACTAGTGATATTATATATACATTCATATATATATTGATTTCATCTCATTATCAATCATCCAGTCTATATTAGCAGCAGCCACAGTACGTTAGTCCACGGCTGTAGCTACCTCTGTGTCGGCACTCGGCAGTCCATCCATAATTGTATACCACCTACCTGTGGTTTTTTTTTTTCTTTCTTCTTTGTACATACTACTATAGTATAGTAGCTTACTGTAGCAGTCTGCGGTGCTGCTGAGCTGACAGTGTCCAGCAGGTCTGTCATCAGTCATCATTACCTAATAAATATATTATCTACCTGTCCGGCTGCAGTACTAGTGATATTATATATACATACATATATATATATATTGATTTCATCTCATTATCATCCAGTCTATATTAGCAGCAGACACAGTACGGTAGTCCACGGCTGTAGCTACCTCTGTGTCGGCACTCGGCAGTCCATCCATAATTGTATACCACCTACCCGTGTTTTTTTTTTTCTTTCTTCTTTGTACATACTACTATAGTATAGTAGCTTACTGTAGCAGTCTGCGGTGCTGCTGAGCTGACAGTGTCCAGCAGGTCCGTCATCAGTCATCATTACCTAATAAATATATTATCTACCTGTCCGGCTGCAGTACTAGTGATATTATATATACATACATATATATATATATTGATTTCATCTCATTATCATCCAGTCTATATTAGCAGCAGACACAGTACGGTAGTCCACGGCTGTAGCTACCTCTGTGTCGGCACTCGGCAGTCCATCCATAATTGTATACCACCTACCCGTGGTTTTTTTTTCTTTCTTCTTTGTACATACTACTATAGAGTATAGTAGCTTACTGTAGCAGTCTGCGGTGCTGCTGAGCTGACAGTGTCCAGCAGGTCCGTCATCAGTCATCATTACCTAATAAATATATTATCTACCTGTCCGGCTGCAGTACTAGTGATATTATATATACATACATATATATATATTGATTTCATCTCATTATCATCCAGTCTTTATTAGCAGCAGACACAGTACGGTAGTCCACGGTGGTAGCTACCTCTGTGTCGGCACTCGGCAGTCCATCCATAATTGTATACCACCTACCCGTGTTTTTTTTTTTCTTTCTTCTTTGTACATACTACTATAGAGTATAGTAGCTTACTGTAGCAGTCTGCGGTGCTGCTGAGCTGACAGTGTCCAGCAGGTCCGTCATCAGTCATCATTACCTAATAAATATATTATCTACCTGTCCGGCTGCAGTACTAGTGATATTATATATACATACATATATATATATTGATTTCATCTCATTATCATCCAGTCTATATTAGCAGCAGACACAGTACGGTAGTCCACGGCTGTAGCTACCTCTGTGTCGGCACTCGGCAGTCCATCCATAAGTATACTAGTATCCATCCATCTCCATTGTTTACCTGAGGTGCCTTTTAGTTGTGCCTATTAAAATATGGAGAACAAAAATGTTGAGGTTCCAAAATTAGGGAAAGATCAAGATCCACTTCCACCTCGTGCTGAAGCTGCTGCCACTAGTCATGGCCGAGACGATGAAATGCCAGCAACGTCGTCTGCCAAGGCCGATGCCCAATGTCATAGTACAGAGCATGTCAAATCCAAAACACCAAATATCAGTAAAAAAAGGACTCCAAAACCTAAAATAAAATTGTCGGAGGAGAAGCGTAAACTTGCCAATATGCCATTTACCACACGGAGTGGCAAGGAACGGCTGAGGCCCTGGCCTATGTTCATGGCTAGTGGTTCAGCTTCACATGAGGATGGAAGCACTCAGCCTCTCGCTAGAAAACTGAAAAGACTCAAGCTGGCAAAAACACCGCAAAGAACTGTGCGTTCTTCGAAATCCCAAATCCACAAGGAGAGTCCAATTGTATCGGTTGCGATGCCTGACCTTCCCAACACTGGACGTGAAGAGCATGCGCCTTCCACCATTTGCACGCCCCCTGCAAGTGCTGGAAGGAGCACCCGCAGTCCAGTTCCTGATAGTCAGATTGAAGATGTCAGTGTTGAAGTACACCAGGATGAGGAGGATATGGGTGTTGCTGGCGCTGGGGAGGAAATTGACCAGGAGGATTATGATGGTGAGGTGGTTTGTTTAAGTCAGGCACCCGGGGAGACACCAGTTGTCCGTAGGAGGAATATGGCCGTTGACATGCCTGGTGAAAATACAAAAAAAATCAGCTCTTCAGTGTGGAGGTATTTCAACAGAAAAGCGGACAACAGGTGTCAAGCCGTGTGTTGCCTTTGTCAAGCTGTAATAAGTAGGGGTAAGGACGTTAACCACCTCGGAACATCCTCCCTTATACGTCACCTGCAGCGCATTCATAATAAGTCAGTGACAAGTTCAAAAACTTTGGGTGACAGCGGAAGCAGTCCACTGACCAGTAAATCCCTTCCTCTTGTAACCAAGCTCACGCAAACCACCCCACCAACTCCCTCAGTGTCAATTTCCTCCTTCCCCAGGAATGCCAATAGTCCTGCAGGCCATGTCACTGGCAATTCTGACGATTCCTCTCCTGCCTGGGATTCCTCCGATGCATCCTTGCGTGTAACGCCTACTGCTGCTGGCGCTGCTGTTGTTGCTGCTGGGAGTCGATGGTCATCCCAGAGGGGAAGTCGGAAGACCACTTGTACTACTTCCAGTAAGCAATTGACTGTCCAACAGTCCTTTGCGAGGAAGATGAAATATCACAGCAGTCATCCTGCTGCAAAGCGGATAACTGAGGCCTTGACAACTATGTTGGTGTTAGACGTGCGTCCGGTATCCGCCGTTAGTTCACAGGGAACTACACAATTTCTTGAGGTAGTGTGCCCCCGTTACCAAATACCATCTAGGTTCCACTTCTCTAGGCAGGCGATACCGAAAATGTACACAGACCTCAGAAAAAGACTCACCAGTGTCCTAAAAAATGCAGCTGTACCCAATGTCCACTTAACCACGGACATGTGGACAAGTGGAGCAGGGCAGGGTCAGGACTATATGACTGTGACAGCCCACTGGGTAGATGTATGGACTCCCGCCGCAAGAACAGCAGCGGCGGCACCAGTAGCAGCATCTCGCAAACGCCAACTCTTTCCTAGGCAGGCTACGCTTTGTATCACCGCTTTCCAGAATACGCACACAGCTGAAAACCTCTTACGGCAACTGAGGAAGATCATCGCGGAATGGCTTACCCCAATTGGACTCTCCTGTGGATTTGTGGCATCGGACAACGCCAGCAATATTGTGTGTGCATTAAATATGGGCAAATTCCAGCACGTCCCATGTTTTGCACATACCTTGAATTTGGTGGTGCAGAATTTTTAAAAAAACGACAGGGGCGTGCAAGAGATGCTGTCGTGGCCAGAAGAATTGCGGGACACTTTCGGCGTACAGGCACCACGTACAGAAGACTGGAGCACCACCAAAATCTACTGAACCTGCCCTGCCATCATCTGAAGCAAGAAGTGGTAACGAGGTGGAATTCAACCCTCTATATGCTTCAGAGGTTGGAGGAGCAGCAAAAGGCCATTCAAGCCTATACAATTGAGCACGATATAGGAGGTGGAATGCACCTGTCTCAAGCGCAGTGGAGAATGATTTCAACGTTGTGCAAGGTTCTGATGCCCTTTGAACTTGCCACACGTGAAGTCAGTTCAGACACTGCCAGCCTGAGTCAGGTCATTCCCCTCATCAGGCTTTTGCAGAAGAAGCTGGAGACATTGAAGGAGGAGCTAACACGGAGCGATTCCGCTAGGCATGTGGGACTTGTGGATGGAGCCCTTAATTCGCTTAACAAGGATTCACGGGTGGTCAATCTGTTGAAATCAGAGCACTACATTTTGGCCACCGTGCTCGATCCTAGATTTAAAGCCTACCTTGGATCTCTCTTTCCGGCAGACACAAGTCTGCTGGGGTTGAAAGAACTGCTGGTGAGAAAATTGTCAAGTCAAGCGGAACGCGACCTGTCAACATCTCCTCCTTCACATTCTCCCGCAACTGGGGGTGCGAGGAAAATGCTCAGAATTCCGAGCCCACCCGCTGGCGGTGATGCAGGGCAGTCTGGAGCGACTGCTGATGCTGACATCTGGTCCGGACTGAAGGACCTGACAACGATTACGGACATGTCGTCTACTGTCACTGCATATGATTCTCTCACCATTGAAAGAATGGTGGAGGATTATATGAGTGACCGCATCCAAGTAGGCACGTCACACAGTCCGTACTTATACTGGCAGGAAAAAGAGGCAATTTGGAGGCCCTTGCACAAACTGGCTTTATTCTACCTAAGTTGCCCTCCCACAAGTGTGTACTCCGAAAGAGTGTTTAGTGCCGCCGCTCACCTTGTCAGCAATCGGCGTACGAGGTTACATCCAGAAAATGTGGAGAAGATGATGTTCATTAAAATGAATTATAATCAATTCCACCGTGGAGACATTGACCAGCAGCAATTGCCTCCACAAAGTACACAGGGAGCTGAGATGGTGGATTCCAGTGGGGACGAATTGATAATCTGTGAGGAGGGGGATGTACACGGTGATATATCGGAGGATGATGATGAGGTGGACATCTTGCCTCTGTAGAGCCAGTTTGTGCAAGGAGAGATTAATTGCTTCTTTTTTGGTGGGGGTCCAAACCAACCCGTCATTTCAGTCACAGTCGTGTGGCAGACCCTGTCACTGAAATGATGGGTTGGTTAAAGTGTGCATGTCCTGTTTATACAACATAAGGGTGGGTGGGAGGGCCCAAGGACAATTCCATCTTGCACCTCTTTTTTCTTTAATTTTTCTTTGCGTCATGTGCTGTTTGGGGAGGGTTTTTTGGAAGGGCCATCCTGCGTGACACTGCAGTGCCACTCCTAGATCGGCACGGTGTTTGTGTCGGCCACTAGGGTCGCTTATCTTACTCACACAGCTACCTCATTGCGCCTCTTTTTTTCTTTGCGTCATGTGCTGTTTGGGGAGGGTTTTTTGGAAGGGCCATCCTGCGTGACACTGCAGTGCCACTCCTAGATGGGCCCGGTGTTTGTGTCGGCCACTAGGGTCGCTTATCTTACTCACACAGCTACCTCATTGCGCCTCTTTTTTTCTTTGCGTCATGTGCTGTTTGGGGAGGGTTTTTTGGAAGGGCCATCCTGCGTGACACTGCAGTGCCACTCCTAGATGGGCCCGGTGTTTGTGTCGGCCACTAGGGTCGCTTATCTTACTCACACAGCTACCTCATTGCGCCTCTTTTTTTCTTTGCGTCATGTGCTGTTTGGGGAGGGTTTTTTGGAAGGGCCATCCTGCGTGACACTGCAGTGCCACTCCTAGATGGGCACGGTGTTTGTGTCGGCCACTAGGGTCGCTTAGCTTAGTCATCCAGCGACCTAGGTGCAAATTTTAGGACTAAAAATAATATTGTGAGGTGTGAGGTATTCAGAATAGACTGAAAATGAGTGGAAATTATGGTTTTTGAGGTTAATAATACTTTGGGATCAAAATGACCCCCAAATTCTATGATTTAAGCTGTTTTTTAGTGTTTTTTTAAAAAAAACACCCGAATCCAAAACACACCCGAGTCCGACAAAAAAAATTCGGTGAGGTTTTGCCAAAACGCGGTCGAACCCAAAACACGGCCGCGGAACCGAACCCAAAACCAAAACACAAAACCCGAAAAATTTCAAGTGCACATCTCTACTAACAACTAACTTCTGCCTAACGTCACCTGCCGAACAATACAACAAATACAACTGGGGCTACTGTTTCTAGCTCTAACGGACAGAGATCACAACAACAATGTACAACCACAATGCAACGACTCGGACTGAATAATACCCCTGCACGTTGATATATGATAACCCCGTATAGGCGGCATCACTCGCGGGTTAACAGGCACTGTGGGTGCTCCCCCCTTTACGTGAGCGCGAATAGGGTTCTCTGTTGTGGACAGCCATCCACTCCAGGTTAACGGGAAGTTGAGGCGTGTGGGACGGGTCCGTTACTCCACAGCCCCTCCAATCCCTTACAGTGTGTACATTGCGGAAACAGCCGGTCCCTCACACCCAGCCAGACACAGATCCCCAGTAGCTACTGCACAGGCCCACTCCCTGTGGAGCCTCGTCTGGGCCGGGCCCTGTGTGCTGCAACCCTTTATCCTGAACCTTCAATGGATTATCTCACTAACTGGACGATTTGCACACATTCAAGTTGGAGTTGTCCCTGTAAAAATTCAGGCTTAAAGCTTAATATGTGGGCACAGGCCGGAGGCCTGGATGTGAGCACAGGCCAGAGGGGCCTGAATGAGGGCACAGGCCAGAGGGGCCTGAATGAGAGCACAGGCCAGAAGAGCCTGAATGAGGGCACAGGCCAGAGGTGCCTGAATGAGGGCACAGACCAGAGGGGCCTGAATGAGGGCACAGGCCAGAAGAGCCTAAATGAGGGCACAGGCAAGAGGGGCCTGAATGAGGGCACAGGCCAGAAGGGCCTGAATGAGGGCACAGGCCAGAGGGGCCTGAATGAGGGGACAGACCAGAGGCCTGAATGAGGGCACATGCCAGAGGGGCCTGAATGAGGCCACAGGCCAGAGGTGCCTGAATGAGGGCACAGGCCAGAGGGGCCTGTATGAGGGCACAGGCCAGAGGGGCCTGTATGAGGGCACAGACCAGAGGCCTGAATGAGGGCACAGGCCAGAGGGGCCTGAATGAGGCCACAGGCCAGAGGTGCCTGAATGAGGACACAGGCCAGAGGGGCCTGTATGAGGGCACAGGCCAGAGGGGCCTGTATGAGGGCACAGGCCAGAGGGGCCTGAATGAGGGCACAGGCCAGAGGGGCCTGTATGAGGGCACAGGCCAGAGGGGCCTGTATGAGGGCACAGGCCAGAGGCCTGAATGAGGGCACAGGCCAGAGGGGCCTGAATGAATGCACAGTACAGAGGGGCCTGAATGAGGGCACAGGCCATAGGCCTGACTATGGGGGCACAGGCCGGAGGGGCCTGACTATTCCCACAGGCCTAGCACCTGAACCCTGGTGCTCTAGGGAGGATTAAATATAGGTACTGGTGGCCCAAGGCCACCTACCCGACTCAGTGGGAGAGGCTGCAGAGGGGAGCTTTGTCAGCTCTTTTGCTTCCCACACGCTGCAGCACTCTCTGCCGCTGGGCTCCTTCCTCCGCTTCTTTGGTCTTTTCCGCCGCCGCTTCTTCCTCTATCTTCTTCTCATCCACCTTTTCCACCGCTTCTTCCTCTATCTTCTCCACCCCCGGTTCTTTCGCCGCTTCTCCCTCTTTCTTCTCCGCTGCCTATTTCCGCCGCTTCTTCCTCTATCTTCTTCTCCGCCGCCGCTGCCGCTTCTTCTTTCTTCTCCTTCTTCTGGAGCTCTTCTTGCTTCAGCGCCCGGCACCCGACTGAGCTCTCCCGCTCCACAGCGTCTATTATATGACACTGGGAGAGGGCGGAGCTATGACACGGCGAGGCCTGATTGGCTCGCCACGGCCTTTACCCATTGGCTACCAATGCGCGAGCCCCGATTGGCTCGCGCTTGGCGCGCCATTCAAACTGACGCAATCCGATTGGAGGGACATGAATACTAACATATGCAAGTCCCTCCATGCCGGAAGCCCACCCTCCACTCCATCCCCGGCATGGCACCCACACGGACCACTATTCACACTAGCGTTGGTTGTCTTTATTGCCAAAAATGCATCTTAGTCGCAACAGGCTGTGCTGATCAATTTGCTATATGATACTTGTATATCTGTGTGCGACTGAGGGGGACATTTACTAAGCAGTAATAAGAGCGGAGAAGTGAGCCAGTGGAGAAGTTTCCCCATCAACCAATCAGCAGCTCTGTATAATTTTATAGTATGCAAATTATAGATGTTACCTCAGTGTTGATTGGTTGCCAGGGGCAACTTCTCCACTGGCTCACTTCTCCGCTCTTATCACTGCTTAGTAAATGTCCTGGATACAAAGTGCTATGATGCAGCGGCTGTGGCTTTTTTCCACGCCAAGTTCCGTTTTGCTTCATATACAGAGTCGCACACAGATATACAAGTGTCGCATATCAAAGTAATCAGCATAGTCTCCTGGTGCGTCCCAGTCACATTACGTTGCGACTAAGATGCATTTTCGTCAAAAAAGATGCCCAAAGCTAGCGCAGCTACACAGGACCTGACAGCTCACTCACACCTGGCATCGCTAACTGTGTGGTATATTGAGGCTAGATGTATGAGGACACATTTGTATTGTTTTTTGCATGCAGGGTAAATACTGGCTGCTTTTGCATGTAGCTCAGAGCTAGATTCAGTGCAGTGCTGAAAAGATGGAGGTGGAGTCTGAGCAGGGGCTGGGGCTACATGGCATTGTATCAGCAGCAGCATGGGAGACAGGACGGGAGAAGCTGCTGCAGAACCAGGTGATGAGGAATATCCAGAAAGCAGCCTATAAGGTATGAGGGACTCAGGGCTGGAGCACTGTCTATATGTAATTTAAATTAAGTGAGTGTGTGTATGACTGTATGTATATATACCATTAGCCTTAATACAGCTATGCTGTTGTACAAAAAAACACGAGCAGCTATATTTTTACACTGCAATTTAGATGTAGGTTTGGACACGCACCTCTCAAATATAAACCTCTCTGCACATTTTAAACCTGCCCTACCTGCAGCGCAAAGGGAGGGGGGGCCTAGTTTGCACACCATAATTAGGTAAGGAGGTGCTACTCTGCTTGATAGTTAATACAATGTACAGAGGGAAAAAGTAGCAGGTGCACTATCTCACACTAGCTCAACCTGTAATAACCAGAGCCATTTAGCATAATCTTGGCCAGGTCTATGAGCTTACCCACCGCACCAAGGTAGCCTCTCATTGGGTAAGTCTCTAACACTAAACTACAGGGATTCAGGTCCGGGGCCAGGACACCCCAAAGCCACCCAGCCAGACAACCCCAGGGCACCGCATGAGTGATACAAGTAAAGAGTTGAATAGGTAGGAGGAGCTACTGCTGCATGTGTGAGTAATGTGAAGAGTGAAAAAGGATGGTGTGAAAGTGTTACATACAGTATATATAAAACAAACTATAAGTGCCATAGTGTATTAAAATAAATGTTAGATTGCGATGCCCCGAGGGTGTCCAGCCATGGCAGGTCCAGGGAACCCCGCGCCCCAGAGAATCCCCCCAATATTGACTGCCATAGGAAACAAATATAGGAGTCTTACCTGAGTGTGATCATTCCACATATGCAAGCCAGAGTGCTGGGCTATCTATTTAAAATCAGTGAGGGGTGGGTGGGGCAGGGTGCTAAACTAGGCTGAATGGTCTCATGCCTTCAGATATCTGTATAAATACATAGAACCAGTTGCAAAGGGAGGGGGGCCCTAATTTACACACCATAATTAGGTAAGGAGGTGCTACTCTGCTTGAGACTTAATACAATGTACAGAGGAAAAAAAGTTGCAGGTGCACTATCTCACACTAGCGCAACCTGTAATAACCAGAGGCATTTAGCATAATCCTGGCCAGGGCTATGAGCTTACCCACTGCACCAAGGTAGCCTCGCATTGGGTAAGTCCCTAACACTAACTGCAGGGGTTCAGGTCCGGGGGACAGGACAACCCAAAGCCACCCAGCCAGACAACCCTAGGGCACCGCATGAGTGATACAAGTAAAGAGTTAAATAGGTAGTTAAACTCATATCCCTGGCCAGGATTATGCTAAATGCCTCTGGTTATTACAGGTTGAGCTAGTGTGAGATAGTGCTCCTGCAACTTTTTTCCTCTCTACCTGCAAAGCAGCATGGTTATGCCAAGGTGTTTAAGTTATGTTTGCCACCTGCAAACCCTCGGGATTGCTCAGGTGACAAATTTGGGGGTAATTGTGGATTTCTGAGACTCCAACTGCTTTATGTAGGAAACTTATCTGTACAGTGATTGGTAAACAGTGCAGGCTGATTCCCTGTGCGCTCTACTGGTTAGCAGCCAGGGGCGTAGCCAGAACTTTGTGGGCCCCATAGCAACATTTTGAATGCAACACGTCCCAATGCTTCTAGAGAGACACTTCTCTGCAGCAGTTAATTTTATGCCCTATAATAGAGCCCTAGTTCATTTTCTGAACCATAGTAGAGCCTTATTTAATGTTATGCCCCATAGTAGTGCCCTAGTTTCTTTTATGAATCGTATTAGTGCTTAAGTTCACCTATGTCACATTTCAGAGCTGCCAGTACACATTATGCCACACAGTACCCCCAATTCACATTATGATATGTTCATATTGTGCCACATTACAGAGTGTAGTGTAAATGCTGATTTACATACAGGACTAAAAGCAACACTTTAAAAAGACATTTCATACACTTTAAATGAAGCCGCTGCGGCCGCTATACTTAATCCACAACCTACGTACTTATTATACCATTAGCGTACAGAGTCCCGTACCGTGTACTGACTTTGCGTACAAACGCCGCACTGGCTGTACAAAGTACACGCAGCGCGTACACACCCAAAGATACACCGTGAACCCTTAACAGCTATGCATGCGATAGTAATACACTTTAAACCTTAGCAGGAAAAGGAAAACACGACACCAGATTGTAATTAAACTGCCGGGTTCCGACACCACAACATATTATTACTGAAAGGGGGTTACAATAACAAAGCAATACAATACAAAAGAATAATGGCTACAGTCAATGGTACATACTTGTTTGGATTTCGCGGCGCTACCCAGTCTGGTCCTCGGTCATCTAGATAAATAACTTTTAGAGTCTTGTGTGACCAGGCCTGCAGCTGGCTCCTTTTATACAATCTTCCAAAACTTAACACAATGGATACTGTAATCTCTTTGTCCATTGGACACAGGGATGGTCATTTACAGTACAGGAGAGGTCATAGGTTGGTTTGAATAGGTGGGCGATGTCTGTTCCAGATGCACTTGTGGGTGGTCTCCTCTGGGTTCCCGCCGCATACATAATGTACAGTAAATACAGTTTATATCTATATTCTGTTCCTGCACATAATTATTCGCAGGAACATGCAATCTTCTGCAAACCAACACCGGAATATTACCCTTAAAATACCCTGCAGCTGGATACCAAACACCACCTTATAACCTTGTTCTGTCCCCTCCTATCCTGTAAAGGTGAATCCCTTTGTTCTGATTCCATTTAAACTGTTGTTACTTTCTGATGTGGTGCATGGAGACTATGTGTACATTGTGCACTATTTGGATTAAATATGTAATGTGTTTTTGATGGCTTTTCCATGCGTTCACAAACTCTACCGTAAATACTCATACCACGTGCTAATGCGCAGGACCGCGGGAGCGACCATACACAAATTGCGAATATGCGCACGCACAGCAGAACAAGTACACGCACGGAGGCCATCTGTGTGTAGTTTGTACGTGATGTGTGTACTGCAATATTTTTCGACTTTGACAGTAGGTTCATATTATATAACATTAAAATGCCCTCCAGTACATTTTATACCACACTACAATGAGCAGGTCCTGGGGCATACCTAGACATATTGCAGGCCCCAAGGAAAAAGTTTGAAAAGACTCCTACGTACCACCCAGTGACGTAAAATTTATATAACACATGTAACTGTGACAGGGAAGGTGGGCCCCTCTCAGCTCTGGGCCCCATAGCAGCTGCACTGCCTGCACCTATGGCAGCTACGCCCTTGTTAGCAGCCCTGATTGGGAGCCAGAAGAGGAAACAAGCTGGATGTAAAGTGCCTGGGAACAATTAATCTGATTCTGAGTTGCACGAAAAGAGGCCACAAGTTCAGGTGCAGCTTGTCTAAGTCATTTATTTTCTCTTTAAAAATATAGTAACCCTTCACAATGTGGATCATTAGTGTCCTTGGCTTCTAGCGAATGCATTTATAGTCTGAAGTTTCATAACAATTGTTTCAGTCAACAAAATACTTGACTTCAATGTGAGTAGGTGAATAAGAGCACTTATGCTGAAACATTAACATAAAGAGCCATACACACATACTATAAAAACAGATTTCTTTTCTAACATATGTTACAAGTAACAAGTGGTGATTTTTCACATTACACAAATGCCTGACAAAATACAAGCCAGACTATTAACTTAGCAATGCAGAATACTCGTGGCCTGATTTCTGCGATTGTCTTTCTCCAGAATGCATAAAGTTTTATGAAGATACAGTTTATGCCAAAATACTTTATTACTGTCTGGGTAGATGTATATGTTTATCGCTGAAAATCCCACTTTGAGCAATCCTTACTGTTACTGCACTGTACAGTCTCATTCAATATGTTTACTCATATAATTGAAACTAAAACAAATCAAGTTGAATTCAATCATATTTCACAGTAGAACACAGTAGAACAGGGGATAGAATGAAACAATTTACAGTAGTGTTGCATTTTGTGCATTTTAAATAGTGTCTGTAAAAAAACACAATATGTATCAGGACAAAGAATACAAAATTCAATATATATCAAGTTAGATGCAGAGCATAGGCAACATTGGGGCGATGGTAACAATCCATCAGGATTCTGACCATCGCGATGCCACTGTTGGAATCCTGGCCATCGGGGTGTCAACTACCGGGATATCGTACCTATCCTGTAACATCATCCCTCTACAACAGCTCCACTAATCCCCCATAGAGGCACAAGGTGTACAGTCGACAGCCTAGGCTATTTATCACAATAGCAAAGACACTGCAAGCTTGGGGTCTCCCTACCATTGTGCAAACTAGTCCCAAACTGGTCAGTGCCCCCAAACGTATCTGTGCCCCCCCCCCCCCAATAAATAAATGTCAGCAGAAGGCATGCGGTCCCAAAGCTACAAAAAAAGGTACTGTACCATCATCCCACTTCCAAATTCCAGTTTTCATGGTTCTCAACCTACAGTATGTTTTCTGATTAATATCTCACATTTCCCTGCTACAACTTGTATGTACTTAGAACTGAATCGGTATGTTTTACCGACAGATGGGATGACTGCTGTCAGTATATCAATAGTGACAACCCATCTGTCGGAATCCCGGCAGCAAGGCATCGAGTTCCCTCACGGACTCGTTACGCTTCGAGCGCGGTGTCGATTCGCTCACCACAGGTTATATTCCCACTCGGTTGGTGGCGTAGACCCACCAACCGAGTGGGAATACCCTACGGAGGTCCTTATTCCATCCAGCGTTATTTTACCGGTGTTCAGGAGACTGATGATGGAATCCCATCAGCCAGTATTTTAACTGCATTCCCTTAAAACATTTGGGTACTGTACATACTGTACATAAAATTATATATTTAACATGAAAGCTACCAATACTAATTGCCTTATGTTATTTCCTTTGTGCTTTCAGGGTGCAAGTAAGCACTGTCCAGTGTCTGTTTCCATCTTCCTCCCCTTATCAATTACCAACCCCTACTCTGTCCAATTCTTCCCCTCCTATTACTCATTCTCTGCCCCTCCCCTGCCCTCTCTCTGATGACCTCCCCTCTCCCCATCCCCTTACCTTACTAATTCCCCCCACTCCCATGTCTTCTTTCCCTTTCTTTCATCCCCAGCCCTGTTCCTGTCTTCATTCGCCTACCTTGTCCTCTCTACACCGCTACCATTTACTAATTCTCCGTCTTCACCTTGTCCTCTTTCCTTCCCATCCACTTACCAGTGTCCTCCCCTGTCTTCTTTCTATCCCCCTTTCCTTATTCACCCTGACCTCCCCTATCCTGTCTCCATCCACCTCCCAGTATTTGTTCCCCGCTGGTCTTCTGTCCTCTTATCTTCCTCTCCTTCCCATTTCCATTCCCTCTCTCTCTCTCTCTCCATCCATTCACCTTATTCATTCCCTGGGCCATCTTAATGCATAGGCACATTGAGCAGCTACCCACAATTCTAGAGGCAGCATTCTGTACCTGCCTCCCAGCCGGCAGCCAGACAGTGAATGGCTTTCAGTATGCTGATTGATGGATGGCTGGAGCTATCCACCAATCAGAGTGCTGATAGCCATTCCATGTATGGAAGTATGTGGAGAGACGGTGCAGGGCCGCAGGAGGGGCATGCTACAGTTTTTGTTATTGTTTCCTGTGGATGGGTGTGTATAATGGTCCCCAGTGCATTGCTTTGCCCATGGCCTACAATGTTGTGAAGATGGCCCCGCTCATTCCACACTCTTACCTTGTCATTTTTACATTCTTCTTCACAGTCCTATCTCCTTCCCTTATTTATTTCACACCCTCTCCCCACCCCATCTTACCCCTCCTCCGTTCCCCTGCCTAATCTCATTCCTCTCCCCTTACTCATTCCCCACCAGGGACTGGGGCTACTTTTCAGTCCTGACATTTGTGAACACACACACCAGGGTGCGCACACGTCACTGGGTGTGCACGGACATAGCTCACGGGGGCGTGCCACGAGTCTGGGGGTGTGGACTCACGGCATGCCCACATTTTTCCTAGAGACACACACTTCTGGGGGGCGGCCTAACCAGAGAGCTGGAAGCTGCGCTGCGCACGGCCTTCTCGGCTCTCTGTGGGGCCAGGCTGGCCCACGAGACTATCAGCCTTTCTGGCATATGTCAGCAGTGCCAGATGGACAGTCCGGCACTGTTCCCCACCCATCCCTTGTCCTCTATCCATCTCCACCACTTATTAATTCCCCTTCCTTGCCTGTCCTCTCTCCATCCTAGTTTACCAAGTCGTTTCTCTGAAACCTGCTTCACAATTTTTTCTATAAAATAGGTAAAATAGAGGACTGTAGCAAAAAAAAAAAAAAAAAAAAATACAGATAACCGTTATTTGGAAAAATATGCGGAGTTGCTTTTCAAGGGGGTCTTATTGCTACATCAAAAGCCACACTCAGTGACAGCAAAATCCATTAACCTATATTGAAGCTTAATGGAACCAAATAATGTGGATACCTTACAAGGGTCTCTTCAGCGTTTGCTGTAAACGAATTGCTGTCTCAGAGTACTTTTAAGTGTAATGTTTTCCATTAACGTATATATAACATCTGCCCCTTCTGACAGTGCTTCTAATAATAAATGAAAACCAAAAGAAAGAGTTTGAGGCAAATGTATACAAAATATTGCTGAAATGTAATAATATGAGATATATAAGTGGAACTACCTCAATGCCAGATTGTGGGGGCTTGGGGCAACCAAGTTGTGCCACCTCCCTCCACATAATAGGTAGAGGTACATTGGGGTAGTGGGTGACACGACGCACACACACCACACCCCGCACACCACACAGAGAAGGAGCGTGCCGGGTGAGTGTGCTGAATCTCCTTTATGCTTCATCTTCACAGTGGCTGTGGGCGGCTTTGGGACAGTATCTCATGGGATATGACTTCCCGCGAGACTGACCTGGGCAGTGTGAGGAGCACCTTGGCGGCGTAAGAGGGGGGTAGAACGAAGACACAGCTAAATGTTGTGCTCCAATTTTATTAGCAGTGACGTGGCTGGTATCTGGTCTCTAGGTCAACAACACTTAGGTCGACAATGTCTAGGTCGACCACTATTGGTCGACAGTAACTAGGTTGACAGAGTTTCTAGGTCGACAGGTCAACATGAGTTTTTCATAATTTTTTTATTTTGCTGAAGTTTTTCATACTTAACGATCCACGTGGACTACGATTGGGAATAGTAAGCGCTCGGCACCTTGCCCAAAGCATGGCGAGCGAAGCGAGCCATGCGAGGGGACACGGTGCACTAATTGGGATTCCCAGGCCCTGTACGGAGAAAAAGACACCAAAACAATATTTTAAAAACTCATGTCGACCTTTTGACATGTCAACCTAAAACATGTCAACCTAGAAACCCTGTCGACCTAGTTACTGTCGACCAATAGTGGTCGACCTAGACACTGTCGACCTACATGTGGTCAATCCTCCATGCCACACCCGGCGTGGCTGATTCGGGGGACAATGTGTGGGAACCCCTAATGTGTGGGGACAACGGGATAACCGCCCCTGTCGCCCCTCCTTTAATTCGGCCCTGAACTATATGCTTAATGGCATAATTAGAGCTGTATATATAGCATCTTCCTGTATGTGTAACATGTGTGGGGTCCTCCACTCAGAAGAATAATCTGGTCACAACGCAACACACAATGGGGGTCATTCCGATCCGATCGCTCGCTGTAGTTTGTCGCAGTGCAGCGATCGGGTCGGAACTGCGCATGCGCCGGCACCGCAGTGCGCCGGCGCATGGCAGTCGTCGGTGTCCAGCGATCGCCTCTGAGACAGAGGCGGTCGCTGGGCGGGAGGGGGCTGAACGGCAACGTTAAGCCGCCGTTTAGTAGGCACGGTCCGGCCAACGCAGGCGTGGCTGGACCGTTGGGGGGGCATGGCGCGGTGGCTGCGTGACGTCTCACGCAGCCGCTGCAGCCAGCGGGAGCGACACATACAACTCCCGGACAGCCGCAGGAGCTGCGCTGGCCTGGAGTTACTTCACAGATACAAAGGCATCGCCTCTGTACAATGCTTTTGTATTTGTGCGGGGGGGGGGGCGGCACTGACATGCGGGGCGGACTAGCCCTGTGCTGGGCATCCCCCCGCATGTCTGAGTTTACGATTGTAGCTGTGCTAAATTTAGCACAGCTACGATCAACTCGGAATGACCCCCAATGCTTTTCATTAAATCTGACAACCGCAATATCACCGGCAGTACCTAGTTATTGGCACAACATTACTGTCTAAACCTATTATCTTATCATTACTGGGATCATTATCTGGCATGTTGGTAAATGCAGTCATAAGAAGACAGCTATTGGCCAAAGGTGGAGTCATCTTTCCTTACTGGAGCCAGTGAATGACGCCAAAACTGATCTGGACTCTTGGCCCCGCACATGCATTGCCAGATTCAGCAGAGATGTGGCTGCTGGGCTCTGGAACGGACAGACAAGATTGCACCATGTGTCTGACCTATTTTTAGTTTAAAATCTCTGTTAGTGTGAAAACTGACCTAAATAATGTTGCCAATGTAAAAGTGCAGGGAATCTGTTGCTGCTACAGGGGTGCAGTGGTTATGTTGCCTGGAGGTGAGGAGGCAATGCTGGTACACCTTTCTGAGGGCCCTGTCCCTGCTTTTCCAGCATAGGCTGAGTACAGCAGCGGACTGTGAAAGCAGTATTATTTGCCGCTGCGGCAGTCTGTGGGCGGATGCAAATTGATGATGATAATATGAAGAGTGAGTCCAAATAAGCGCAAGCGATCATAAACTTCAAGGCTGTAGGATTGTATGAGCCTTGCACAGTTTGGTCAGGTTATTAAACAGTTAATAGGTTTGTGGGGCAGGATTTTAATTAGAATAATGGTAGTGTTAGGGAGGAGCTAGCGGACATTTTGCGTAGGCAGGAGTTTCATCTGCCTCTTTCTCTCTGGATTTTCCCACCCTCCCTCCCCAAGACATCTTTTTTTCCCACCCAGTTTTTCTTTTTCTTTGCCGGTTGGGAGTTGTCAACCTGTATATGTGGCGGGAAAGAACGGCAGTTACAGTGGCTATTGTGCTGCTGTTTGGAGGTGCGCTCTTTGCCTAATACATTGTATACTCTGGCCCTCCTTACCGGGGGTCATTGGGCTTGGCTGTCTGGCCGGCCCTATTGTGGTGTATTGTGGAGAGAGTTGGAGACTCAACATTTAATGGCGTAGCCAATGAGATAAATAAAGTCATGTCGTGGACATTCGTAGCGGCAATAAGTCGTAATGTCACTGATGATCTGGCCGTTCTTTCTTATTGCCACCATACTTAGCTTTATTATTATAAATTAATAACCGTTGACCGATTTTAATGGATTTCAGTGGTCTGTGTACTTATTTCTAGTTCATATTTAGTTGGTAAGGTTATCGTGCAATGATGTCATGCAGTCCGACATCGGCCGATAGAAAGTTTAAGGCAATTGCCAGCCCTAATGGACCACTGGCGGATTGCAAACACACAACGGTCATAGATGCTTTTTCTTTTTTGCTTCTATACATATACATTTTTGGTTAGAAAATTGCTGTTTTTTTTTTTACATACATGGGATAGAGAGTTGTATGTGATGTATTGGAAAGGATTTTTATGTTTTATTGACGCCAAATAACAAATGCGTATTTCACAGGTAAGAGAAATGGTTGAAAGTGTATGCTGTCTACACCTGGAGCAAGCCCGGCATATAGAGTATGCTACAGGTGCAGACCTGCTGAGCGCAATAACCAGGCGATTTTCTGCTCAGTGCCAGCCCCGCCCCCCACAATGCCACAACAAGTGGGAGGGGCCTCCTACACTAGGAAAAAGAGAACTGGTGCCTGGTGTGTTCTAAAGGCAGCTCTACAGCCTGTAGAGTGCGTGCCTGTAGTGCAGCTCTGCAGAAGGCCTACTGGCTGCAGGATACCACGTCAGGTGATAATTGTAACTTAGCATATATGCCCAACTGTGGCTTTTTTTAATGAACTCATTTTCCACCTGTAATTTATGGCACAATTGTGGCCAACCAAGTATCAGCCCTTAAATCAGAAAGAGCTTCACTGATCATTATGGGTCATACTTGCCTACCTGACCCTCTCCATGCGGGAGAAAATGCTCCGTTCCTGGACAATTCTGGTAATGTATGATTGCCATCACCTGTGGTGAGCTAGTTAATGGATAAGAAAGGTGTTTCACCACAGGTGATGGCAATCATACATTACCAGGAAAGTCCAGCAACAGAGCATTTTCTCCCTCATGGAGAGGGTCAGGTAGGCAAGTATGTTATGGGTGCAGTGCGGAAGGATTTGCTTAATTAGATGTGGCGCCAAACCTTCTCAGCTGCATAACACTGCAAAGATAAAGGGAGGGTAACTTCCTCTCTCCAAAATTCGGGAGTACGTAGATGTACCAGGAAACTAGGTTAGTATGCACTATAAGCTTATTGGTAATTATGGTTTAGCACCGATCTTACATATATGAGCAAAGTTAGTAAATACCCTCCAGTTACTCTTTTGTCGTCACAACCTCATACTTAGAAAAACACATATAACATTAATATACAGCTTGTGAGAAGATTGTTCAAAGCGTTACATAATCTGTAATAAGGTCAGATATTACCATATTACTACAATGAGCATTTATAACACAAATAGACCACATGAACTTCTTTTCCTCTGAATAATACAGAACTCAAGGTTCCCAATAGATTTATTTGGTTATTTTTCTAATAATAAATCACAGGATTGCAATTACAGTAAAGGCATCACAATAAATCTTGGAAGGAGAGAACTACTCATTTTAAAAGGTATTTTTAGTGCTTTTATCAATTTAATATAATAATGGAACTGCTATTAAATCTGTTATCTGGCTCTCAGTAGTGTCCATTTAAAGAGCACATTTTTTCCTGAGTGTGGAAAACACTGCTGACCTTATTATTAAGATTTTAAACAACTGGTTTTAAACATCAACAAAATATAAAATGAAAATAACAATATGAAGTGTGTTGAAAAATGTAACGTTCACACAATAGTATGGAGTAACTGTGTTTGCTACGTACAGTCATTATCCACATTTTATTCTTGAGATATCAAACTGTGTTCCTTCCACTCTAGCTGGTACTTTATACTAAAATGCCTTAGAAAGGATTTAAATGAGCTGTTAGCACGGCCTAACGATCCTGTGATACAGGGCTAGAGTGTGATTAAGGAAAGCAGCCTCACATACCCCAGCCCACAATGTTATACACGTTTGTATAAGCCATCAGAATATTCCACCAGACTGACTTTAAACTGAGACGCAGCATTCTCTGGATGACTCACTTTGTATAGTGATACCTTCACTAACTGTGGTGATGGCTCTCAGGGGATATTTAGCACCCGATCTAAAATGACGTGACATCACAACGCAATATTCAGTATTTGTTTTGAGAATGTCACCTCCAAACTGACTCGGTTTAGCCGTGTAAATTGGGTAAACTATTGGGCATAACATGAAGTGCTGTCTGGGCACCTAAGGACATACTTGCCTACCTGACCCTCTCCATGAGGGAGAGAATGCTCTGTTCCTGGACTTTCCTGGTAATGTATGATTGCCATCACCTGTGGTGAGCTAGTTAATTGATAAATAAGGTGTTTCACCACAGGTGATGGCAATCATACATTACCAGGTAAGTCCAGGAACAGAGCATTTTCTCCCTTTTTCTCTTTGGGTTCGGAAATGTTGGGATATATGAAAGGGTCGATCAAGAGTGTAAAGTGGTCCTATTGTAGTGTCTGACTGGGGCATGAAGGGCCACTGGAGGAATGGAGCTGTAGGATCCCATGCTTAAGAGGCTTGGCTAACCGTTAGAAAGGACATAACCTGCAGACAACATGGATACTACAGTTCTTGAGTCTTTATATATGGGACTGTGGGGGACATTCCGACCCGCTCGCTCACTGCAGTTTGTCGCAGCGTAGCGATCAGGTCGGAACTGCGCATGCACTGCAGTGTGCTGGCACATGGCAGCCATCGTTGCCTAGCGATCACCTCTGAGACAGAGGCGGTCGCTGGGCGGGAGGGGGTGGGAGGGGGCAGGATGGCGGCGTCAAGCAGCCGTTTAGGGGAAGCGGTCTGGCCAACGCAGGTGTGGCCGGACCATAAGGGAGGCAGCCCGCGGCGGCTGCGTGACGTCTCATGCAGCCGCTGCGGCCAGTGGAAGCGACAATCAACTCCTGGCCAGCCCACCTCCTGGTGGGCCCCCTCCTCTGTATGGCGCTGTAGACTCCGGCACTGGGCCGGTGTCTACTGTGCATGCGCAGTTCTCCGGAAACATGGCGCCCGCCATGATCCAGAGACCAATTTGGCTACCGCACATGCACGGCGGCCATTTTGGCAGTGATATCCACCGCGATCGCAGCGCCCGATGCTGGACTCCGGTAAGGTAAGTATTAAAATGGGTGCCGTGTGTGCGGTGTGGGGCCCCCGTGCACCGATTATAGAAACTCTAATAACTGTGACTGGCCATACAACCATGACTCTCTGAATGGACAGATAAGCTTTATTTGATTTTTATTCTTGTCTGTGTGCTACCTGACTTTTTGCTGCTGACATATATTTTTAGAATTAAAACTGCTTTATATAAAGAAACTTGCCTTGATAGAATTCTATATGGGACTATACTGTTCCTAATGATCAATTCACATATTTTTATTACATATGCGTTTTTAATGGCACACAATGTTTTATTTTCTTTGCTTTTAGTACATATACATTACTTGCTGGCCTTATGGCCAAAGTCAAGTGGAATGAGATTAGTCATGAATATTTGCACTTGCCCTAAAGATATTTTATGCACTCACAGGAAGATGTATATTTCGTAATGTTAAAAAAAATTTTTCCATTATTTAGCGTCCTTTAGTTATATGTGCAGCCATTCTCCTAAGAATAATATCACTGTTTCAGTTACACGACAAGCCTTCATATAGTTGATTGGCATAGAAACGTTCAGTTAAAGGCAAGCAATTATATAATGGCACGCTAAAGCACAGCAGTTCAAAATGAATTCTGTAGGAAGGTAAGAGAGGGTGGCTTATGTATGCAAGCACTTGTAATTGATGAAGCACGCCATAGGTTGGTAGTGTGGGAGGATTTATGTTTTGCAAGTTAAAAAAAAGGGATTGTGTAAATATGTGTGGAGACTTTGGGAATATTGAAATGTGAGAGCTTCATAGAAGCATACTGCATAAGGCATATATTTAGCTAGCATCTGCTATGGTATGTGGTTAGCTAATTACCACCATGGTGTGTTGTTAGCCGGCTATAGGTAAAGCAACATGCTAGATAGCTGTTGCTATGGTGTATTCTTACTACGTTGCTGCTAAAGGGTGTTGTTAGATAGTTACTCAAGGCATGTTATTAGCCATTTACCACTAGAGATGAGCGGGTTAGGTTCTCAGAAAACGGAATCCACCCGAACATTGAGATCTGAGCTGAGATCCAAGTCCGGCTCGGGACTTCCCGCCTTACTCAGATCCCAAAGCGAGGCCGAATGTCATCTTCCCGCTGTCAAATTCTCGCATCGGCTGTGGAGAGTGTACTGTCCGTCTCAGTACTGTGTTGTCTGGCATGGGGCGGGTGCTCTGTCTGCTGTATCTGAAATGGGTGCTCTGTCTGCTGTATCTGAAATGGGTGCTCTGTCTGCTGTATCTGAAAGGGGTGCTCTGTCTGCTGTATCAGTCCAGGCGGGGTGCTCTGCCTGCTGTATCAGTTCAGGGGTGCTCTATCTGCTGTATCAGTTATGGGGTGCTCTGTCTGCTGTATCAGTCCAGAGGTGCTAAGACTGCTGTATCAGTCCAGGGGTGCTCTGCCTGCTGTATCTGAAAAAGGGGTGCTCTGTCTGCTGTATCTGAAAGGGGTGCTAAGTCTGCTGTATTAGTCCAGGCGGGGTGCTCTGTCTTCTGTATCAGTCCTGGGTGCCCTGTCTGCCGTATCAGTCCTGGGTGCCCTGTCTGCCGTATCAGTCCAGGGGTGCCCTGTCTGCCGTATCAGTCCAGGGGTGCCCTGTCTGCCGTATCAGTCCAGGGGTACTAAGTCTGCTGTATCAGTCCAGGGGTGCCCTGTCTCCTGTATCTGAAAGGGGTGATCTGTCTGTCCATCCAGGGGCTCTGCCCCAGTGTAAAATTGAAATGATAAAAGCTATAAGCAAAAAGCCTAAAATTATAATTATAAAAAAAATATATATATTTTTTCTTTGTGCTGTACCCCAGTGTATTATACAATATTTATTTTATTTTCATAAGTACTGTGACACTGCCGGTCAGACCGCAGTGTATTATTTCCTACTCATACAAGTATTGTGTTGGTGAAGGTCAACTGCAGTGTTTTACTACCATTTCTGACTCATACACATATTGTGCAACGCTGTTGGTAAAGCTAAACCGTAGTGTGTAATAATATATATTTCTCACTCATTTGTGTGACACTGTTGGTGAAGCTAACCTGCAGTGTGTCAAAATATCTATTTTGGACTCATTTGTGCGACACTGTGACCGCCGGTGTGTGATATAAACATATTTTTGACTCATTTGTGCGACACTGTAACCACAGTGTGTTATATTAAAAAAAAAAAATATATATATATATATATATATATACATATATATATTTTGATTTAAATTAATATTTTGTGCTGTGTCATCCCAGTATACATCCAGGGACTGCATCTGCTCCATTTATTTAGGGGTGCTCTGTCAATCCACCCAAAATAAAAGACATCTTTTTTTATATAATTTGTGCTGTATCCTCCCAGTTGACATCCAGGCGTGCTCCATCCATTTCAGGGTGCTGTGTCCATAGCTCATATTCTTATGTTATAACTTATTGTCCTATTTTCATAATTCTTCTTATAACAACATTGTGATTCATTCAAATTAATATTATTAATTATTATAAATCTACTACATTTAAATTAAATTAATATAACTAAACTCTCCGCACTTGAATAGTGAACCTTCTGCATGTCAAATATATCTTTAAGGAACAGAAGAACTTAATCCTAATTTGAACATAATTGTTAACAGATGATTAGCGAACCTTCTCCATGTCGAAGATAGCTTTAAGGAACTTGATCCTAATTTGAAAATAATTTTAACAGATGATTACAGCATTTAAAAATATATAGCTAACTGCCACGTGTTTGCTGCCCACTGCTGTCGCTTAGCTTAGTCATCCAGCTACCTCGGTGCAACCTTTTGGCCTAAACTGGATAAAAACAATAGGCCTTATTCAGACCCGATCGCTGTAGCAGCAGCAATCGTAGCCTGATACCATATGAAGTGATGCATCTCACTGCTGCGTTCGCCTTTGCCTGATTGACAGGCAGAGGTGGTCGCGGGGCAAGAAGGGGCGTGCCAATGTCATTAGAACACCGAAAATAATAGAATTTACACCTGCATAAAATTGCGCTTAAAAAGCAGCAGAGGAATGGATATCCAAAAAAGGGGTGTTACCCTCACCCAAGCAAATACTTTAAACCGCTTCAGAAATTTGAATGCCAGTTCTTTTCTTTCTATAGAAGAAATTGAGAAAGCGCAGGAAAGAGGACATCCAAATTTCTGTAGTGGTCATTAGAACACCGTTGGGGATGCGGTCCGGACACGCCTGTGCCTGCATTGCACCAGGACTCCTGAGGACTGAGGGGCCTGCATTGCACCAGGACTCCTGAGGACTGAGGGGCCCACTGCTGTACAGACCAGCCATTTTGAGCAATGTTGGATGATTGGCCCAGTGCAGAGAGTAGGGTGGGCCCTCCTACCTGAGGGACCTGCACCTTACTTTATGGAGGCAGGACTGACCTTGTGTGTGCTAGACTGATAGAGGAGTCCTGCCCACTATCAGCACTGAGGATCACAGCCACATACTGCCTCTAATTAACAGACAGCTGTACATTTTTTCTGATTTATTGCTGTCTGTGAATTAAAGGCAGCTCACAACCGCTGTAACTGGTACTTTCAGAGTCTGCCTGAGTGAGCAGAAGCCTCTCTGTTCCTGTCCCCGCCAGGGTACATTCCCCCATGTTCTCCGCATCATGCCGGACATTGTGCTTGTACCCCTGTCACCCACTCTCTCTCCCTGTCATCCTCTCTCTGCCACCCTTTGCATCCCCCTACCTAATGCTATCACCCTCTGCCGTGTGGCATATTATGAACTTGGGTTGGAGTGGAGGAGGGGGCCCAAATTATATTTTGGCACCTGGGCCCACCACTCACAAGTTCCGCAACTGAGAAAAACTAATTTATACATAAGAAAACTACTAAAACAAGTCATAAGCCCTTCTACCTTTCACTTTGATTGTTCATCTACTTTGCAAGGGAGAGTCAACAAAATAAATAATATGGATGAAGGAACAAATGCATACCTCCCAACTGTCCCGCTTTCAGCGGGACATTCCCGCTATTCGGACCCTGTCCCGCTGTCCCACCCGCGGCCAGCAGTGTCCCGCGGGTGGGGGGCAGTTGGGGGGAGGCTTTGATCACCCGCTGCTCTGCTCTGCAAAGCAGCCGATGATCACTGAATACATGCTGTGCGCACGCGCACGGCATGTATTCAGAGCTAGGAATGGAGCGGGGGCTGCCCAGCTGCTCGGGGAGCGCTGGGCACGCCCCCAAAAGGCAGAAAAAAACAGGCCGTTTGGCGAGACCACGCCCACTCGAGCGAGGTCACGCCCATCACGGGTGAGGCCACACCCCCTTTCCAGTCAAACGTTGGGAGGTATGCAAATGTTCATGGTAATTAGTGATGGTGAAAACAATTTAATCCACTGCCCTATCCCTGGTTAAATAGACCCCTTACTGACAGAGAGATTGCATTTTTTGAGAAGTAAAAATTATTCTATTTAACCTTCAATCACATTAAATAGGACAAAGGTGAACTAGTGCCAATCTGTTCTCTAGTAGTCCTTACAAGTCCCACTAATCTCCATTCTAAAACAAGTTCCCTAGTGATAACTGACGAGCGATAACATCCGAAGCTTCCTGGCCTCATATGGCAGCTTTAAGGTAAAATAAGAAAATAATCTTAGGCAGAATAATGCAACGTAGAATCCAGTTTGAGGGAAAAGCTATTATTTTATGAATGGATTTGTTTACAGAATCCTGCCATTATTCCCAGCTCCGGAATTGCAGATAACCTCACTGTATAGTGACACACTCATTATTTCTGAATACAATAGCAAGCCTGCAATAATTGTGAATGGCCTAGCTCCAAGCCCTGTCGGCATAATGGGCACATCGGAGCTGGTTAGACTGAGAGGTGAATGCAGCTTTATCTGTGCATATTGCTTTTATTTAAATTCAGCTCCTACTGTAGGTCATGATCTCATTAAATAACAATTTGACCTTTAACTAGCAGAAGGACCTGCATCTACTATAAACATGTGGCTTTTCTTATAAGTCTATTCCTGTGTAACCCAACCACACCTTGCCAGATTGCACAAATACTTAATCATACCCACCAATATATCAGAAGGCCCAAAAAAGGCATTTGGAATACTCTGTAACAGAAGGGGTACCTAGAGATGAGCGCCGGAAATTTTTCGGGTTTTGTGTTTTGGTTTTGGGTTCGGTTCCGCGGCCGTGTTTTGGGTTCGACCGCGTTTTGGCAAAACCTCACCGAATTTTTTTTGTCGGATTCGGGTGTGTTTTGGATTCGGGTGTTTTTTTCAAAAAACACTAAAAAACAGCTTAAATCATAGAATTTGGGGGTCATTTTGATCCCAAAGTATTATTAACCTCAAAAACCATAATTTACACTCATTTTCAGTCTATTCTGAATACCTCACACCTCACAATATTATTTTTAGTCCTAAAATTTGCACCTAGGTCGCTGGATGACTAAGCTAAGCGACCCTAGTGGCCGACACAAACACCGGGCCCATCTAGGAGTGTCACTGCAGTGTCACGCAGGATGTTCCTTCCAAAAAACCCTCCCCAAACCGCACATGACGCAAAGAAAAAAAGAGGCGCAATGAGGTAGCTGTGTGAGTAAGATAAGCGACCCTAGTGGCCGACACAAACACCGGGCCCATCTAGGAGTGTCACTGCAGTGTCACGCAGGATGTCCCTTCCAAAAAACCCTCCCCAAACAGCACATGACGCAAAGAAAAAAAGAGGCGCAATGAGGTAGCTGTGTGAGTAAGATAAGCGACCCTAGTGGCCGACACAAACACCGGGCCCATCTAGGAGTGTCACTGCAGTGTCACGCAGGATGTCCCTTCCAAAAAACCCTCCCCAAACAGCACATGACGCAAAGAAAAAAAGAGGCGCAATGAGGTAGCTGTGTGAGTAAGATAAGCGACCCTAGTGGCCGACACAAACACCGGGCCCATCTAGGAGTGTCACTGCAGTGTCACGCAGGATGTCCCTTCCAAAAAACCCTCCCCAAACAGCACATGACGCAAAGAAAAAAAGAGGCGCAATGAGGTAGCTGTGTGAGTAAGATAAGCGACCCTAGTGGCCGACACAAACACCGGGCCCATCTAGGAGTGTCACTGCAGTGTCACGCAGGATGTCCCTTCCAAAAAACCCTCCCCAAACAGCACATGACGCAAAGAAAAAAAGAGGCGCAATGAGGTAGCTGTGTGAGTAAGATAAGCGACCCTAGTGGCCGACACAAACACCGGGCCCATCTAGGAGTGTCACTGCAGTGTCACGCAGGATGTCCCTTCCAAAAAACCCTCCCCAAACAGCACATGACGCAAAGAAAAAAAGAGGCGCAATGAGGTAGCTGTGTGAGTAAGATAAGCGACCCTAGTGGCCGACACAAACACCGGGCCCATCTAGGAGTGTCACTGCAGTGTCACGCAGGATGTCCCTTCCAAAAAACCCTCCCCAAACAGCACATGACGCAAAGAAAAAAAGAGGCGCAATGAGGTAGCTGTGTGAGTAAGATAAGCGACCCTAGTGGCCGACACAAACACCGGGCCCACCTAGGAGTGTCACTGCAGTGTCACGCAGGATGTCCCTTCCAAAAAACCCTCCCCAAACAGCACATGACGCAAAGAAAAAAAGAGGCGCAATGAGGTAGCTGTGTGAGTAAGATAAGCGACCCTAGTGGCCGACACAAACACCGGGCCCATCTAGGAGTGTCACTGCAGTGTCACGCAGGATGTCCCTTCCAAAAAACCCTCCCCAAACAGCACATGACGCAAAGAAAAAAAGAGGCGCAATGAGGTAGCTGTGTGAGTAAGATAAGCGACCCTAGTGGCCGACACAAACACCGGGCCCATCTAGGAGTGTCACTGCAGTGTCACGCAGGATGTCCCTTCCAAAAAACCCTCCCCAAACAGCACATGACGCAAAGAAAAAAAGAGGCGCAATGAGGTAGCTGTGTGAGTAAGATAAGCGACCCTAGTGGCCGACACAAACACCGGGCCCATCTAGGAGTGTCACTGCAGTGTCACGCAGGATGTCCCTTCCAAAAAACCCTCCCCAAACAGCACATGACGCAAAGAAAAAAAGAGGCGCAATGAGGTAGCTGTGTGAGTAAGATAAGCGACCCTAGTGGCCGACACAAACACCGGGCCCATCTAGGAGTGTCACTGCAGTGTCACGCAGGATGTCCCTTCCAAAAAACCCTCCCCAAACAGCACATGACGCAAAGAAAAAAAGAGGCGCAATGAGGTAGCTGTGTGAGTAAGATAAGCGACCCTAGTGGCCGACACAAACACCGGGCCCATCTAGGAGTGTCACTGCAGTGTCACGCAGGATGTCCCTTCCAAAAAACCCTCCCCAAACAGCACATGACGCAAAGAAAAAAAGAGGCGCAATGAGGTAGCTGTGTGAGTAAGATAAGCGACCCTAGTGGCCGACACAAACACCGGGCCCATCTAGGAGTGGCACTGCAGTGTCACGCAGGATGTCCCTTCCAAAAAACCCTCCCCAAACAGCACATGACGCAAAGAAAAAAAGAGGCGCAATGAGGTAGCTGTGTGAGTAAGATAAGCGACCCTAGTGGCCGACACAAACACCGGGCCCATCTAGGAGTGGCACTGCAGTGTCACGCAGGATGTCCCTTCCAAAAAACCCTCCCCAAACAGCACATGACGCAAAGAAAAATTAAAGAAAAAAGAGGTGCAAGATGGAATTGTCCTTGGGCCCTCCCACCCACCCTTATGTTGTATAAACAGGACATGCACACTTTAACCAACCCATCATTTCAGTGACAGGGTCTGCCACACGACTGTGACTGAAATGACGGGTTGGTTTGGACCCCCACCAAAAAAGAAGCAATTAATCTCTCCTTGCACAAACTGGCTCTACAGAGGCAAGATGTCCACCTCATCATCATCCTCCGATATATCACCGTGTACATCCCCCTCCTCACAGATTATCAATTCGTCCCCACTGGAATCCACCATCTCAGCTCCCTGTGTGCTTTGTGGAGGCAATTGCTGCTGGCCAATGTCTCCACGGAGGAATTGATTATAATTAATTTTAATGAACATCATCTTCTCCACATTTTCTGGATGTAACCTTGTACGCCGATTGCTGACAAGGTGAGCGGCGGCACTAAACACTCTTTCGGAGTACACACTTGTGGGAGGGCAACTTAGGTAGAATAAAGCCAGTTTGTGCAAGGGCCTCCAAATTGCCTCTTTTTCCTGCCAGTATAAGTACGGACTGTGTGACGTGCCTACTTGGATGCGGTCACTCATATAATCCTCCACCATTCTTTCAATGTTGAGAGAATCATATGCAGTGACAGTAGACGACATGTCCGTAATCGTTGTCAGGTCCTTCAGTCCGGACCAGATGTCAGCATCAGCAGTCGCTCCAGACTGCCCTGCATCACCGCCAGCGGGTGGGCTCGGAATTCTGAGCCTTTTCCTCGCACCCCCAGTTGCGGGAGAATGTGAAGGAGGAGATGTTGACAGGTCGCGTTCCGCTTGACTTGACAATTTTCTCACCAGCAGGTCTTTCAACCCCAGCAGACTTGTGTCTGCCGGAAAGAGAGATCCAAGGTAGGCTTTAAATCTAGGATCGAGCACGGTGGCCAAAATGTAGTGCTCTGATTTCAACAGATTGACCACCCGTGAATCCTTGTTAAGCGAATTAAGGGCTCCATCCACAAGTCCCACATGCCTAGCGGAATCGCTCCGTGTTAGCTCCTCCTTCAATGTCTCCAGCTTCTTCTGCAAAAGCCTGATGAGGGGAATGACCTGACTCAGGCTGGCAGTGTCTGAACTGACTTCACGTGTGGCAAGTTCAAAGGGCATCAGAACCTTGCACAACGTTGAAATCATTCTCCACTGCGCTTGAGACAGGTGCATTCCACCTCCTATATCGTGCTCAATTGTATAGGCTTGAATGGCCTTTTGCTGCTCCTCCAACCTCTGAAGCATATAGAGGGTTGAATTCCACCTCGTTACCACTTCTTGCTTCAGATGATGGCAGGGCAGGTTCAGTAGTTTTTGGTGGTGCTCCAGTCTTCTGTACGTGGTGCCTGTACGCCGAAAGTGTCCCGCAATTCTTCTGGCCACCGACAGCATCTCTTGCACGCCCCTGTCGTTTTTTAAATAATTCTGCACCACCAAATTCAAGGTATGTGCAAAACATGGGACGTGCTGGAATTTGCCCATATTTAATGCACACACAATATTGCTGGCGTTGTCCGATGCCACAAATCCACAGGAGAGTCCAATTGGGGTAAGCCATTCCGCGATGATCTTCCTCAGTTGCCGTAAGAGGTTTTCAGCTGTGTGCGTATTCTGGAAACCGGTGATACAAAGCGTAGCCTGCCTAGGAAAGAGTTGGCGTTTGCGAGATGCTGCTACTGGTGCCGCCGCTGCTGTTCTTGCGGCGGGAGTCCATACATCTACCCAGTGGGCTGTCACAGTCATATAGTCCTGACCCTGCCCTGCTCCACTTGTCCACATGTCCGTGGTTGAGTGGACATTGGGTACAGCTGCATTTTTTAGGACACTGGTGACTCTTTTTCTGAGGTCTGTGTACATTTTCGGTATCGCCTGCCTAGAGAAATGGAACCTAGATGGTATTTGGTACCGGGGACACAGTACCTCCAACAAGTCTCTAGTTGGCTCTGCAGTAATGATGGATACCGGAACCACGTTTCTCACCACCCAGGATGCCAAGGCCTCAGTTATCCGCTTTGCAGTAGGATGACTGCTGTGATATTTCATCTTCCTCGCAAAGGACTGTTGGACAGTCAATTGCTTGGTGGAAGTAGTAAAAGTGGTCTTACGACTTCCCCTCTGGGATGACCATCGACTCCCAGCAGCAACAACAGCAGCGCCAGCAGCAGTAGGCGTTACACGCAAGGATGCATCGGAGGAATCCCAGGCAGGAGAGGAATCGTCAGAATTGCCAGTGACATGGCCTGCAGGACTATTGGCATTCCTGGGGAAGGAGGAAATTGACACTGAGGGAGTTGGTGGGGTGGTTTGCGTGAGCTTGGTTACAAGAGGAAGGGATTTACTGGTCAGTGGACTGCTTCCGCTGTCACCCAAAGTTTTTGAACTTGTCACTGACTTATTATGAATGCGCTGCAGGTGACGTATAAGGGAGGATGTTCCGAGGTGGTTAACGTCCTTACCCCTACTTATTACAGCTTGACAAAGGCAACACACGGCTTGACACCTGTTGTCCGCATTTCTGTTGAAATACTTCCACACCGAAGAGCTGATTTTTTTGGTATTTTCACCAGGCATGTCAGTGGCCATATTCCTCCCATGGACAACAGGTGTCTCCCCGGGTGCCTGACTTAAACAAACCACCTCACCATCAGAATCCTCCTGGTCAATTTCCTCCCCAGCGCCAGCAACACCCATATCCTCCTCATCCTGGTGTACTTCAACACTGACATCTTCATTCTGACTATCAGGAACTGGACTGCGGGTGCTCCTTCCAGCACTTGCAGGGGGCGTGCAAATGGTGGAAGGCGCATGCTCTTCACGTCCAGTGTTGGGAAGGTCAGGCATCGCAACCGACACAATTGGACTCTCCTTGTGGATTTGGGATTTCGAAGAACGCACAGTTCTTTGCGGTGCTTTTGCCAGCTTGAGTCTTTTCAGTTTTCTAGCGAGAGGCTGAGTGCTTCCATCCTCATGTGAAGCTGAACCACTAGCCATGAACATATGCCAGGGCCTCAGCCGTTCCTTGCCACTCCGTGTGGTAAATGGCATATTGGCAAGTTTACGCTTCTCCTCCGACAATTTTATTTTAGGTTTTGGAGTCCTTTTTTTACTGATATTTGGTGTTTTGGATTTGACATGCTCTGTACTATGACATTGGGCATCGGCCTTGGCAGACGACGTTGCTGGCATTTCATCGTCTCGGCCATGACTAGTGGCAGCAGCTTCAGCACGAGGTGGAAGTGGATCTTGATCTTTCCCTAATTTTGGAACCTCAACATTTTTGTTCTCCATATTTTAATAGGCACAACTAAAAGGCACCTCAGGTAAACAATGGAGATGGATGGATACTAGTATACTTATGGATGGACTGCCGAGTGCCGACACAGAGGTAGCTACAGCCGTGGACTAACGTACTGTGTCTGCTGCTAATATAGACTGGATGATTGATAATGAGATGAAATCAATATATATATGTATGTATATATAATATCACTAGTACTGCAGCCGGACAGGTAGATAATATATTTATTAGGTAATGATGACTGATGACGGACCTGCTGGACACTGTCAGCTCAGCAGCACCGCAGACTGCTACAGTAAGCTACTATACTCTATAGTAGTATGTACAAAGAAGAACGAAAAAAAAAAAACCACGGGTAGGTGGTATACAATTATGGATGGACTGCTGAGTGCCGACACAGAGGTAGCTACAGCCGTGGACTAACGTACTGTGTCTGCTGCTAATATAGACTGGATGATTGATAATGAGATGAAATCAATATATATATGTATGTATATATAATATCACTAGTACTGCAGCCGGACAGGTAGATAATATATTTATTAGGTAATGATGACTGATGACGGACCTGCTGGACACTGTCAGCTCAGCAGCACCGCAGACTGCTACAGTAAGCTACTATACTCTATAGTAGTATGTACAAAGAAGAAAGAAAAAAAAAA
The DNA here is from genome assembly GCF_028390025.1 of Pseudophryne corroboree. NCBI lineage: Eukaryota > Metazoa > Chordata > Amphibia > Anura > Myobatrachidae > Pseudophryne > Pseudophryne corroboree. The sequence goes on along the minus strand of NC_086452.1, from coordinate 100,258,088 downwards.
ACCACGGGTAGGTGGTATACAATTATGGATGGACTGCCGAGTGCCGACACAGAGGTAGCTACAGCCGTGGACTAACGTACTGTGTCTGCTGCTAATATAGACTGGATGATTGATAATGAGATGAAATCAATATATATATGTATGTATATATAATATCACTAGTACTGCAGCCGGACAGGTAGATAATATATTTATTAGGTAATGATGACTGATGACGGACCTGCTGGACACTGTCAGCTCAGCAGCACCGCAGACTGCTACAGTAAGCTACTATACTATAGTAGTATGTACAAAGAAGAACGAAAAAAAAAAAACACGGGTAGGTGGTATACAATTATGGATGGACTGCTGAGTGCCGACACAGAGGTAGCTACAGCCGTGGACTAACGTACTGTGTCTGCTGCTAATATAGACTGGATGATTGATAATGAGATGAAATCAATATATATATGTATGTATATATAATATCACTAGTACTGCAGCCGGACAGGTAGATAATATATTTATTAGGTAATGATGACTGATGACGGACCTGCTGGACACTGTCAGCTCAGCAGCACCGCAGACTGCTACAGTAAGCTACTATACTCTATAGTAGTATGTACAAAGAAGAAAGAAAAAAAAAAACCACGGGTAGGTGGTATACAATTATGGATGGACTGCCGAGTGCCGACACAGAGGTAGCTACAGCCGTGGACTAACGTACTGTGTCTGCTGCTAATATAGAGTCTAGACTGGATGATAAATTATTGATAATGAGATGAAATCAATATAATATCACTAGTACTGCAGCCGGACAGGTACTATATATATTTATTATGTAATGACTGATGACGGACCTGCTGGACACTGTCAGGTCAGCACAGCACCGCAGACTGCTACAGTAAGCTACTATAGTAGTATGTATAAAGAAGAATGAAAAAAAAAAAAACCACGGGTAGGTGGTATACAATATTATATATATATATATATATATTATATACTTATATATATATATATATATATATATATATATTAAACTGGTGGTGATTTATTATTAAACTGGTGGTCACTTCAGGACAGGTCACGTTGCAACTTGCAACTAGTACTCCGAGGCCTAAGCAGACAATCACAAAATATATTATTATACTGGTGGTCAGTGTGGTCACAACAATGGCAGTGTGGCACTGACTCTGGCAGCAAAAGTGTGCACTGTACGTTATATGTACTCCTGAGTCCTGCTCTCAGACTCTAACTGCTCCCCACTGTCAGTGTCTCCCCCACAAGTCAGATAATACACTTACAGTCACACTATCTAATCTATAAATATCACTTCAGCAAGTAGTATAGTAGTATACAGTAGTACTCCTCCTAATAATGCTCCCCGAAAATACTGTGTCTCTCTCTTCTCTAAACGGAGAGGACGCCAGCCACGTCCTCTCCCTATGACTCTCAATGCACGTGTGAAAATGGCGGCGACGCGCGGCTCCTTATATAGAATCCGAGTCTCGCGATAGAATCCGAGCCTCGCGAGAATCCGACAGCGTGATGATGACGTTCGGGCGCGCTCGGGTTAGCCGAGCAAGGCGGGAAGATCCGAGCCTGCTCGGACCCGTGTAAAAAACCTGAAGTTCGGGCGGGTTCGGATTCAGAGGAACCGAACCCGCTCATCTCTAGTACACATCGCGGAAAACAGATGGGATTGGTACTGTATTTGCATAAAATATATACTGCTGGAACCTGGGGCGTAGCCAGAACTTTGTGGGCCCTATGGCAACTTTTTTAAGAATCACCTGTCACAATGCTTCTAAGGAGACTTCTCTGCAGCAGTTGTTACTTTTATGCCCCATAATAGTGCCCTAGGTCACGGTATGACACATTGTATGGCTGGCAATACATATTATGTAACACAGTACCCCCGATTCACATTATGACATTCAATACCCCCAGTTTATATTATGAAACCCCATCCCACTGAAAACCATGCTCTGATCTCTCCAATTATTTTAGTCAGTTAAAAAAAAAAATATTCTTTTAAAAAGTATATAAATAATACTTGTGTCTCCTAATAGACAAACCAAGTACATAATCCCTTCTAATATAAATAGATATGCTATTAGCAATAAAAAAAACCACACAAAAAAACATGTTTTTAAAAAATTTTCAACATTTTTGTGCCATCCAAAAAGTCGAATCCAGGACGCACACTTATCCGTCAGTTGGTCCGTTTTTCGACAGCGGGACTGTCGAATCCGTTTTTTTTTTTTTTTAATAGTTCGAATTCTGGTCCCGGCGGCCGGGATTCGACTGTCGAATTGTGTCGAATTTAAAAACAGTCAAATTCCAGCCGGAATTCGACCGCAATTGCATATACCCCTATAATGTTACATGAATGTGAACAGGGAGCACTGTAAAGTGGTACAATATGAAGCTAAGGCACTATAGTGTTTTTTAACATTTTTTTATTAGATTCCGCCAGCAAAGTGAGGCGGAATGAAATTGACGAAATTACTGTTGAAAAGCACTGTTGTCGAATCGATATTCTTCAATTGAATATACTTTTGTCGAAAAGCCGCATTTTTACTATTGCAGACATGTCGAATTTGACAACTGTCGAATTTCAAAAAGTCGAATCTGAAACGTCCGTTTTTTTGTCGAAAAGTACTGTATTGCATTGTCGAAAAAAAAATTTGTGTCGAAAATGCCCCGTTTTTCGACATTTGCGGTAATTTGACCGCAATTGCATATACCCCATAGTGCCCTCCAGTTCATTTAATACCACAATTCAATGAGCAGGTCCAGGGGCATAATTAGATATATTATTGTAGGCGCCAAGGCAAAAGTCTGTAAGGGCCCTGTGTATCTACTAATGGTGAAAAATGTATAACACATGTGACTGTGATAGGGAAGGTGGCCCCTCTCAGCTCTGGGCTCCATAGCAGCTGCACTCCCTGCACCTATGGTAGCTTTGCCCAAGGCTGGAACACCATTCCTATAAGTCAGATAAGGGATCTTATCACCATTCATTCTAGAGTTTCCATGCTTTCTGGAAAACTCTTATGCATACAAAACCAAGGAAGCCGCAAAACAGAAGGGAAGTGTTGGGAGCTGAAAGTTTACCAAAACTATGTTCCACCTACTATTTATAGTAAATGTTGAATGGGACTAGCTGACTACTCTCTAGCAATGGGGGTTGGGTGGAAAATATGACTGGTTATCTTTACAAATACATGTCTTATAATTAAAGGTATTTAGCTGCACAAAATGACTAACAATGGGGTATTTCAGCAATATTTGGTTGGCAATAGGGATGTTTTTGCAGTATATGGCTAGGACTGGAGATTTATCATTGTTAATATATATCTGACATCTCTATGTGAAAAAAATAACCATGTAGTAGATATATATATATATATATATATAATGCAAATGATGTGCGGCACTCAGGATTAAAAGCAGGAATAACTACCAGCGGTCTGTGACAGACTGCTGGTAGTTATTCCTGCTTTTAATCCTGAGTGCCGCACATCATTTGCATTGTATCTACCTATTGGAAAGTGAGGGCACCAGGGACTACTGCACCAGTTATAGGAGTGCCGGACCGTTTTCTACATATATATATATATATATATATATATATACAAAAAATAAAATGGAAAATAAAACGGAATCCCCAAGGAGCTAAATGCAATTCAAACTTCAACCACCTAACTAATCAGAAATTTAACATCATATACATAAAAATGATTTATTCATAAAATAAAACAATGAACATATTAACATTGTTTCATATCGTTTTTGACGAATTTACGTAAAAACATTCTTCATTCGTAAAATCAACGCGTTTCGTCCAATGGACTTCATCAGGGGTTTATGATCAAATTAAGGATATTCATCATACAAACTTCTCAATAATGGGTTGAACAATATAGAGATGTCAATGGGATATCAGCATAGCTTCATTGGTATACAACAATAATGAAAAAATGTAGATTGCTGCAGATGTGCCTATAGTAGGAAGGGCAATAATAATGCCGTAGAAATGCTTATTCTGATCAGGTATATAGGTCAAAAGCTCGTGTCAGGCACTCCTCACAGCAGTAAGATATTGTTGTATACCGATGAAGCTATGCTGATATCTCATTGGATGGACAAATGTCTAATATCTCTATATTGTTCAACCCATTATTGAGAAGCTTGTATGATGCATATCCTTAATTTGATCATAAACCCCTGATAATGTCCATTGGACGAAACGTGTTGGGTTATTATCGATCTTATTGATAAACTTCAGAAAAGAATTTGTGCCAATATTCTGTAATTGCTTCAACTGAATGATACCACAAATGGTTTTACGAATGAAGAATATTTTTATGTAAATTCGTCAAGCTGCATACAGGATCACAGTCGCAGGCTGAGACACCCCCCACAAAAAAGTCCATGACACGCCTGCGCTTTTGTCGCCACTAACCGTAACCGCTCCCAAACAGTCTCTGACTGCCAATCAAATCCTCTTTGTGACTGCTGTCGCAAGACCATTGCAGCACATGCATGCATAGTCGTCTGCTAATCACTCAACTGCATAAAAATCGGGTTTGTATATATCTCTGAATCAGGCTCTTGGATGGTTATTTGAAACAATGGAACTGTGAGCTATGCAGAGCTGTGTGTAAGAATAAAGATGAATTTTTCAGTTGTATCTGTTTCACTATCCTGTCATGTGCTCACTGATAATAAAGCACAAGGTTAGAACAGGTACAAGTCAGCATATGGCCAGATATATGCATCTCCTGTAGCTCTGTGCATGCAATGAGGGAGCAATTACGGCTAACTTGTATAGTTGCTTACACTCCCGGGGTAGCAACTATGCAAGATAGCCCTAGCTGCCACCCCCGGAGGTTTAGGGGATGGGGATGGGGGAGGGTAAAAATACTTACCCCCCAGTGTTGGGATATACTGTGACATCCAACTGCTGGGATGGCATACCGAACCCTTACAGCGTTTTGTGCGTACAGTAAGTAGTAGTGACGGCCAGGATAAGATTTACAGGTTTATTTCACCTTCATACTTCAGCTGAAATGGTGCCCACACAAGGTACGATTCTTGCATGCTTTTTAGTTCAAATAGCATTGCGTCTAGTTTAAATCACACTGTGTGTATTGTCCCTTGCTATGTGATGTGCGCTCCCGTGTAGTTAATATCGCAAGGCAAAATAGTATGTGCAGGCAGGTATTTCTGAACTACATCGCATACATTACATATTGTAGTGTAGTCAAATTCGGGTGTAGTTCAAATCGCATACCACTAAAGTACAAATTGCATATCACACATAGTATAGCTCAAATCACACCTTGGCCCTCATTCCGAGTTGATTGCTCGCTAGCTACTTTTAGCTGCCGTGCAAACGGATTGTCGCCGCCCACGGGGGAGTGTATTTAAGCTTTGCAAGTGTGCGATCGCATGTGCAGCCGAGCGGTACAAAAACATTTTGTGCAAAACAAGACCAGCCCTGTAGTTACTTATCCTGTGCGATGATTCCAGCGATGGAGGTCCCGGAATTGATGTCAGATACCCGCCCTGCAAACGCCTGGTCACGCCTGCATTTTACCTACCACTCCCAGATAACGGTCAGTTGACACCCATAAACGCCCTCTTCCTGTCAATCGCCTTGCGCTCGGCTGTGCGAATGGATTCGTCGCTAGAAGCATTGCACAGCAACGATGCTGTTTGTACCCGTACGATGCGCGTGCGCATTGCGGTACATACGCATGCGCAGTTTTGCCGTTTTTTTACCTGCTCACTGTGCTGAAAAAATCGTCAGCATGCAATCAACTCGGAATGACCCCCTAGCACAGATAGCACTGTGTGTGGGCACCATAAGAAGTTCCTTAGAATATAATACAAATAAAATATGCAATCTCTTTAAATATAGAAAAGATCATTTTAATTAATGTAAACATGTTAATGTATTTCCCATGATTACAGAATTATCCACAGGGAGTAGACAAGATGATGGAAGAAATAATATTTGAATAGTTTTTACACAATAAAGGACTTGACCTCATAAATTATATTTATTGGAATATTGTATAAATTTCAACAAAATGCTCATATTGCAACAAACCTGACCTACATATCGATAAGCCACACCCACATTTGTATGTGCTTATATGAGATTGTTTAACATGTTCAGAAATGGGTGTTCCATGGACTATGCAGGATACTTGCAGCAATATGCTGGCTCCTGCACCCAAATTCAAAAATGAGATTTCCTATGTGTGGTATGAGATGTTTCTCCTGCCAGATGTACACACCTGCACGATGTCGGGTCAGTTTGTCTTTCGTAACAACAAATTGTCTACATATTGCAGTGTGTACGCATGATCGTGAACTCCGGCGGGTCATTAGCAACATCTTCCAGTTGGCTCTGCTAAAGGGCCTACAGAAGATATCGCTAGCGACCCAGGGGGTCATTCCGACCTGATTGCGCACTAGGATTTTTTGCTGCTCTGCGATCAGGTCAGAACTGCGCATGCGTATGCACCGCAATGCGCAGGCACGTCGTACGGGTACAAAGCGGATCATTGCTGAGCGATGGATTGTACGAAGAATCCATTCGCACAGCCCATCGCAAGGAGATTGACAGGAAGAGGGCGTTTGTGGGTGTCAACTGACCGTTTTCAGTGAGTGGTTGGAAAAACGCAGGCGTGTCCAAGCGTTTGCAGGGCGGGTATCTGACGTCAATTCCGGGACCGAACAGGCTGAAGTGATCGCAGCGGCTGAGTAAATTCTGAGCTACTCAGAAACTGCACAAAACTTTTTTGTACCGCTCGGCTGCACATGCGATCGCACACTTGCAAAGCAAACATACACTCCCCTATAGCTGGCGACTATCTGTTCGCAGCGCTGCAAAAAATAGCTAGCGAGCGAGCGATCAACTCGGAATGACCCCCCCACTGCAGTGTAAATGAAGGGCGGAACAATATGTAGTTACGTCCTTCATATGTGTATGGCCAATCTCCACTGGTCTGGGCAATCAGGACGATTGGACGTTGCACTAAAGTGTAGTAGGCTTAAGTAACAGAAAAGATGAGGTGTTGCTCACAGTAACCAAACAGATTCTAGATAACATTTTCTATTGTGTGCTAGGTAAATGATAGCTAGGGTTCTGATTGGTTGAAACAGTATGTGCTGCACTTCCACTTTTCTTATTTATAAATGTTAGTAAATCTTTCCTCATGGCCCGTACATTAGTGATGAGCGAGTTCGGTTCGTCGGAATCCGAAACCCCCCGAACTTCACCCATTTTACACGGTTCCGAGGCAGATTCGAATCTTCCCGCCTTGCTCGGTTAACCCGAGCGCGCCCGAACGTCATCATCCCGCTGTCGGATTCTCGCGAGATTCGGATTCTATATAAGGAGCCGCGCGTCGCCACCATTTTTCACTCGTGCATTGGAAATGATAGTGAGAGGACGTGGCTTGCGTCCTCTCAGTTTTATTCAGGTGGCTGCAAATATCTGTGCTCACTGCTCTATTGTGGGGACTGGGGACCAGCAGTATTATATAGGAGGAGTACAGTGCAGAGTTTTGCTGACCAGTGACCACCAGTATTATACGTTCTCTGACTGAAAAACGCTCCATATCTGTGCTGCATTGTAGTATATAGTAGGAGTACAGTGCATAATGTTGCTGACCACCAGTATATAATATATAGCAGTATGGTACAGAAGGCCACTGCTCTACCTACCTCTGTGTCATCAAGTATACTATCCATCCATACCTGTGGTGCATTTCAGTTTTGCACAGTTTGCTGACCACCAGTATATAGTATATAGCAGTACGGTACAGTAGGCCACTGATCTACCTACCTCTGTGTCGTCAAGTATACTATCCATCCATACCTGTGGTGCATTTCAGTTTTGCACAGTTTGCTGACCACCAGTATATAATATATAGCAGTACGGTACAGAAGGCCACTGCTCTACCTACCTCTGTGTCGTCAAGTATACTATCCATCCATACCTGTGGTGCATTTCAGTTTTGCACAGTTTGCTGACCACCAGTATATAATATATAGCAGTACGGTACAGTAGGCCAGTGCTCTACCTACCTCTGTGTCCTCAAGTATACTATCCATCCATACCTGTGGTGCATTTCAGTTTTGCACAGTTTGCTGACCACCAGTATATAGTATATAGCAGTACGGTACAGTAGGCCACTGCTCTACCTACCTCTGTGTCGTCAAGTATACTATCCATCCATACCTGTGGTGCATTTCAGTTGTGCGCAGTATATATAGTAGTCAAGATCCACTTCCACCTCGTGCTGAAGCTGCTGCCACTAGTCATGGCCGAGATGATGAAATGCCATCAACGTCGTCTGCCAAGGCCAATGCCCAATGTCATAGTAGAGAGCATGTAAAATCCAAAAAACAAAAGTTCAGTAAAATGACCCAAAAATCAAAATTAAAAGCGTCTGAGGAGAACCGTAAACTTGCCAATATGCCATTTACGACACGGAGTGGCAAGGAACGGCTGAGGCCCTGGCCTATGTTCATGGCTAGTGGTTCAGATTCACATGAGGATGGAAGCACTCATCCTCTCGCTAGAAAACTGCAGTGCTACTCCTAGATGGGCCAGGTGTTTGTGTCGGCCACTTGGGTCGCTTAGCTTAGTCACACAGCTACCTCATTGCGCCTCTTTTTTTCTTTGCATCATGTGCTGTTTGGGGACTATTTTTTTGAAGTGCCATCCTGCCTGACACTGCAGTGGCACTCCTAGATGGGCCAGGTGTTTGTGTCGGCCACTTGTGTCGCTTTGCTTAGCCATCCAGCGACCTTGGTGCACCTCTTTTTTTCTTTGCATCATGTGCTGTTTGGGGACTATTTTTTTGAAGTGCCATCCTGCCTGACACTGCAGTGCCACTCCTAGATGGGCCAGGTGTTTGTGTCGGCCACTTGGGTCGCTTAGCTTAGTCATCCAGCGACCTCGGTGCAAATTTTAGGACTAAAAATAATATTGTGAGGTGTGAGGTGTTCAGAATAGACTGAAAATGAGTGTAAATTATGGTTATTGAGGTTAATAATACTATGGGATCAAAATGACCCCCAAATTCTATGATTTAAGCTGTTTTTGAGAGTTTTTTGTAAAAAAAACACCCCGAATCCAAAACACACCCGAATCCGACAAAAAAATTTCAGGGAGGTTTTGCCAAAACGCGTCCGAATCCAAAACACGGCCGCGGAACCGAATCCAAAACACAAAACCCGAAAAATTTCCGGTGCACATCACTACCGTACATACAGTGTTCAAGGTGATGGTTGTGTATGTAACACTAGTATTATAAGAGCCAGAGCCGTAACTAGACTTTTCGGTGCCCTGTGCCAGAAACACAATTGCCCCCCCCCCCCCCATTTTTTTCAATGAGGACATAAGGTGCATGCCTCGTGGGGAAGGGACATGACAAGACTGATCCCAGAGAAAGCCCTTGCTACGATGCCCCTTCCCACACTTTAGAGGTATTATACAGTATATATCAAATAGTTAGAATTCTCTAGCTTAGAATTAACTACCTTTCTATGCAAGGGCAGATAGCTCAATGAATAGAGAGTCTGACTGCATTACCAAAGGCAATGGGTTTGAATCTCAGGTATGTCAGCATCTTGAAATGTAATAAAGGACAGTGCAACCGGATAACAAAGAAATCTCAAGTTCAGTTCCTAAATGTTGAATAGATATTAACAACAGAAGGGGTCAGGGTAGGAGACAGTGGCGGTCAGGAGATGCTGGGCTTCATAAAGGGGGGAAGCTGCAAGTGAAAATAAAACAGATAAATTGACAAGTGCTGCCAACAGCCCCCCTAGCCTGCAGCGCTATGTGCGGTGCCCCATCCGCACACACCTAGTTATGGCCCTGATAAGAGCTGTTTGTATCCAGCAGTGGGAACAGATCGTATGCAGACGGCAGGGCTGGAAATTGTGTTTAGCTGTATATGAATTCCAATGAAAAAGCTTGTATACAACTATGTGAAAACTGATCTTGGCTATACTTGCTGACCTTTTACCCTAACCAATCAGCATTGAAGTAACAGTTATAATTTGCATACTATAAAATTATACAGTTGCTGTGGGAAACTTCTCCACTGGCTCACTTCTCCACTCTTTTCACTGCTTAGTACATCCCACCAAGTGCTGTACAGTGCATCAGGACCACGGTGGTCATTCCGAGTTGTTCGCTAGCTGCATTCGTTCGCTGTGCAGCGATGAGGCAAAAAAATGGCACTTCTGCGCATGTGTATGTGGCGCACGCGCGGCGTGCTATTACAACGAACAATGTCGTTTCACACAAGGTCTAGCGAAGCTTTTCAGTTGCACTGCTGGCCGCAGAGTGATTGACATGAAGTGGGCATTTCTGGGTGTCAACTGACCGTTTTCAGGGAGTGTTCGGAAAAACACAGGCGTGCCAGGAATAACGCAGGTGTGGCTGGGCGAACGCTGGGTGGGTTTGTGACGTCAAATCCGGAACTGAATAGTCTGAAGTGATCGCAAGCGCTGAGTAGGTCTGAAGCTACTCTGAAACTGCACAAAAATATTTTGTAGCCGCTCTGCGATCCATTCGTTTGCACTTCTGCTAAGCTACAATACACTCCCAGTGGGCGGTGGCATAGCGTTTGTACGGCTGCTAAAAACTGCTAGCGAGCGAACAACTCGGAATGACCACCTACAGAGTTTGAGCTGGATTAAGGCTTTGGGGGGCTCAGGGCACTCAAGATGGGGAACCCTAAAATACTGATATTCGGGACATGAGGACCGGGTCATAGTGCTTAAGCCTTTGGCATGCATATGAACAGGGGGCATGGCCACTCATCACTACCCCATTTCACTTTACGCAGAGGGCATGCACATCACTTCCCCAGCTGCCGGGCTGTCCCCAGACTCATGAGTATAGCAGATAAGACATTTCCTTCCCTACTCTTCCCCCAGTCCACGGGTGGAACAGTACCCAAAAGCAGGACAGTCCCCCCAAAATCATGATGGTTGGGGGGTATATGAACATCTACTGTACATAGTCACAGACATATACACATACATACACATACCTCCCAACATTGCGTCTTCATAAAGAGGGACACACGAGCGGCAAAGCTGCGTGCGATCCCGAAAAAGGGTGTGGCCTAAGAAAAGGGGTGTGGCTTCACGGATGACCCCGCGATCACGAGCCACGCCCCCATTTTCATCACTGAGGGGGCATGCACAGCGCTCTGTGAGCCGCTGGCATGCCCCCTCTCCCTCTAACTTTAGTGAATAGACGATGTGCGCATGCGTACAGCGTCTATTCACCGCTGCTCTGCTAAGCAGGGCAGCGCGTGCAGGAGCCTCCCAACTGCCCCCCTCCCCCACCGCGGGACACTGCGGCCCGCTGGTGGGACAGCGGGACAGTCCCCAAAAAACGGGACTGTCCCGCGAAAATCGGGACAGTTGGGAGGTATGCTTACGTACAGCACACACATACTTACAGTCACACGCTTATACACGTACATAAATACTGTCACACACATATACATATATACAGTCAAACACATAGAAAGTAGAAACAGCAACTCACATACAGTCATGCACTTATAAACATATATACATACTGTCACACACATAGTCATAAACAAATAAACATATATGCAGTTACACTCATACACACATAGGGGTATATTTAATAAAGAGCAGGTTTTTAGAAGTGGAGATGTTGCCCTTAGCAACCAATCAGATTCTACTTAACATTTATCTAGTGCCTTCTAGAAGATAACAGCTAGAATCTGATTGGTTGCTATAGGCACCGTCTCCACTTCCAAAAAAACCCATGGTGCTGCGCTGTACAGGCTTTCTGCTGCTGCTGCTCTGCTGCCCGTCCTATAATATGACAGGCAATGGCTCAGCAGTGCCGGAAAGCCTGTACATCCCATCGGAGCACAGCCAGTCAGCCGGAACCGAAATATGGTGATGGCACATCGGAGCTTAGTTATATCCACACTGCCCAGATGCCCCTAGGCTTTTCCAGTTGCCCATAGGCATTTGCCTATATTGCCTAGGCCTAGAGCCGACTCTGTACTGTAGTTCACAACCCTTTTGCTTTGTCTATCAAAAGGCAATACTGAAAGGCTGCCATATGAAGATGTTCCTCACTGTAAAAGTTTAATTCTAAGCTGACAACTGACATTTTCATTTCTTTGTTGCATTACACAGCCCTTGCCTCTTCTCTGCATTTACTAATATGTTGGTTTATTGCTCTGTGCTGCTCCAGTGATATGCCAGTTATTGTTACAATAATAATAATAATAATAATAATAATAATAATCTGGTTAACCACAGAAATATTATGATATACAAATATAATTTAAATCATATCATTGAAAAAGGTGATAACAAAAAGACAATAACAAAAGACAATAATATATATCTTTTGGATTGATCTGGTACTTTCCCTTTTCTTTTTTATTTGATAGAATGCCTGCATGATAAAACACAGGTCATTATAACACACGCAGTAAAGCACAGTGTTCACTTAAAAATAGGGATACATATTTTTGTCATCATTTCTCCTGAATAGATGACAAAAATACTGATTTTGTCTCTGCATACTACAGCCTGCAAACTGTCAATGGTCCCTCAGTCACAGCAGGGATGGTTATTAATCAGCCGCAGTTCTATGCTGTACCACAAGAGGGATGAAATCTGCTTTGCTTTCGCACTACATTGACCATTGGTATTATTTATTAACAGTTATTTATAAAGTGCCGGCATATTCCATTGTGCGGTACATGTGGGAACAAACAGTAATGAAATAAACAACAGATAGACAGAGATCTAAGAGGCCACTGCTCACAAGCTTACAATCTATAGGGAAATATAAATTTGGTACATGGAGGATAAGTGCTACATATTTCATATCGATTCAGACCAGTTGCAAAAAGGGTTAGTTAGTTGCAGTGGCAAACGCAGGATTTCTAGAGGGGGGTTTCCAAAACGCATGTCTACAATATCCGTCTCTGCGGAACATCTGAGCAAGAGCAGGTATTTGGGCAGAGGAGGGGGAGGACGGGGGGATGGTAGAAGAACCTAGTAATGACCCTGGACATTAATGTAAACATTGGTCTTTTTATAGACTGGAAACTCAATGGAATACAGTATTACTATGTAACAATATAGTATAGGCTGTAGCAAACATTTAATTAGTATAAATAAGTGGTCAGGAAAAGGTTATACTTTCCATAATAAATAATGGAACCGGTACTGCACTTTCTAAGCACACGTTCTCCCACCTCATGGTAAGGCTCCTGTCACTTTTTCTGGTAGCTACTGTCTTGTCCAGTGCACTGATTGAGGACTCAGATTCACAAACACAGCAAACTTGGATGAAGAAGCTGTTACCACTGGGCATGTGCAGCAGCTCTGCTCTGTCCCTTAAATTGCATGATGTGGCTGCAGCTCTAGAAATTGTATTACATACTATTGCTGTTTTTCTCATAATTTGAGCCATTTACCACGAGGAGGCGGAAACCCCCCTGCATTTGCCTATGAGTTGTGTGAGTGTAAAAAGAGAACATACTGTATGTAAGGTTATGTATGGAATGCATAAAGGGTCTAGTTGGGTAGAATAGTCCATGGAGATTATGTGGATGTCCTGTAATGGAGCTTTCTCAAAGAGCCCACCACTACAGACAGCCTAAAGAGTCTTGTGTCCCATACTGGAGGTAATTGAAGGAGCCGATCGTAGCCACTGACAACTTCTCCCTCACGCACACCGCAATAGAGGGGGAAACAAGCTGTCAGAAGCGGCTCTCGGCAGCATTAGTGAAAAAGCAACTGTGATTTGTCTAACGCAAAAGACTAATTTTAAAAAACTGTTTCACCAGAGGAGTTGCCATTAGCAACATAAACTATATTGTGAACTACGTTATACATCAACCGGAGGAAAATAAAAATACCTAATTAAAACGGTATTATCCTTAACAGACTCATTTAAGGACCCTGTGGTCTATGATACAATCAGGTGTGCATATATATAACAAATAGGTTTCAATGTGGATGAATTCCACTTTTTATAGCTGTTATATAAAATAAATGTTTTATAGTATATATATATATATATATATATATATATATATGTTTTGTATTGAGTGAAATTAATTTATGCATGTTCAGCCATAGCAGGACTGTTAACATTAGAGCAACTCCTATATACTGTACAGTATCTATATTTTTTCTCTGATAACGGAGGTCTGTGCAGCGGACTTATCCGTATATCTTTTACAGTGTGTCTCACAAACACATTGGAGTTTTTGCAGCTGTGTGTAAATTATAAATGTTACTTCAATGCTGATTGGTTGCCATGGTCAACTTCTCCACTGGCTTACTTCTCCACACTTTTCACTGCTTCATGAATAGACCCCACAATCTCACTGTACTAAGGGGGTAATTCAGACCTGATCGCTAGGGTGCGTTTTTTGCATCCCTGTGATCAGGTAGTCGCTGCTTACAGGGGGAGGGGGAATTCGCTGTGCATATGTGCGATCACATGTGCAGGAGAGCTGCACAAACAGTAGTCTGGGCAGTCTCTGCACCGCCCAGGACTTACTCAGCCACTGCGATGATCGGGGCCGGAGCTGACATCACGAATCCTCCCACAAAACGCCCGGTCCCCCCTGCGTTTTTTCTGGACACTCCCTAGAAACAGTCAGTTGCCACCCACAAACACACTCTTCCTGTCAATCTTCTTGCGATCGCCGATGCTAACGGATTTGTCGCACCATCCCGTTGCTGCCCGGCACTCCCCGTCGCGCCTGCGCATTGCGGTGCATATGTATGCGCAGTTTAGACCTGATCACTCGCTGTGCGAAAACACACAGCAGCGATCAGGTCTGAATTACCCCCTAAGGAAGGATTTACAAGACAACAAATGTTGCTAAGCACACAGCACCTTTACCATGTGGCGCACCGTCCGCATCCACATTGATTGGCCACCGCCAGCTGCAGCGGTGACACAGTGACACCTATCATATCTCTCCGGTCCCACCTGGCAGTGATACCTATCATATCAAACTTGACAGTGACACCATCATATCACGCTTGTTCCAACAGTAACACCTACCATATCACACCTGTCCCACCTGACAGTGACACCTCACATATCACACCTTTCCCACCTGACAGTGATACCTATCATATCAAACCTGACAGTTACACCATCATATCACACTTGTGCCCACAGTAATATCTACCATATCACACCTGTCTCACCTGACAGTTACACCTACCATATCACACCTTTCCCACCTGACAGTGATACCTATCATATCAAACCTGACAGTTACACCATCATATCACACTTGTTTCCACAGTAACATCCACCATATCACACCTGTCTCACCTGACAGTTACACCTACCATATCACACCTGACAGTGACACCATCATATCACACCTGATAGTGACACCTACCATATCACACCTGACAGTGACACCATCATATCACACCTGGCAATTACACCTACCATATCACACCTGACAGTGACACCATCATATCACACCTGACAATTACACCTACCATATCACACCTGACAGTGACATCATATCACACTTGTGCAAATACTAATATCTACTATATCACATCTGTCCCACCTGACAGTGACATCTATCACATCACACCTGTCCCAATTGACAGTGACATCTTTTATATCACACCTGTCCCACCTGAGAGTGACACCATCATATCACACCTGTCCCACCTGACAGTGACAGTCACCATCATAACACACCTGTCCCACCTGACAGTGACACCATCATATCACACCTGTCCCACCTGACAGTGACAGTCACCATCATAACACACCTGTCCCACCTGACAGTGATACCTATCATATCACACCTGTCCCACATGACAGTGACACCATCATAACACACCTGTCCCACCTGACAGTGATACCTATCATATCACACCTGTCCCACATGACAGTGACACCATCATAACACACCTGTCCCACCTGACAGTGATACCTATCATATCACACCTGTCCCACATGACAGTGACACCATCATAACACACCTGTCCCACCTGACAGTGATACCTATCATATCACACCTGTCCCACATGACAGTGACACCATCATAACACACCTGTCCCACCTGACAGTGATACCTATCATATCACACCTGTCCCACATGACAGTGACACCATCATAACACACCTGTCCCACCTGACAGTGACAGTCACCATCATATCACACCTGTCCCACGTGACAGTGACAGTCACCATCATAACACACCTGTCCCACCTGACAGTGACAGTCACCATCATAACACACCTGTCCCACCTGACAGTGACACCATCATATCACACCTGTCCCACCTGACAGTGACAGTCACCATCATAACACACCTGTCCCACCTGACAGTGATACCTATCATATCACACCTGTCCCACATGACAGTGACACCATCATAACACACCTGTCCCACCTGACAGTGATACCTATCATATCACACCTGTCCCACATGACAGTGACACCATCATAACACACCTGTCCCACCTGACAGTGATACCTATCATATCACACCTGTCCCACATGACAGTGACACCATCATAACACACCTGTCCCACCTGACAGTGATACCTATCATATCACACCTGTCCCACATGACAGTGACACCATCATAACACACCTGTCCCACCTGACAGTGACAGTCACCATCATATCACACCTGTCCCACGTGACAGTGACAGTCACCATCATAACACACCTGTCCCACCTGACAGTGACAGTCACCATCATAACACACCTGTCCCACCTGACAGTGACAGTCACCATCATAACACACCTGTCCCACCTGACAGTGACAGTCACCATCATAACACACCTGTCCCACCTGACAGTGACAGTCACCATCATAACACACCTGTCCCACCTGACAGTGATACCTATCATATCACACCTGTCCCACATGACAGTGACACCATCATATCACACCTGGCCCACCTGACAGTGACAGTCACCATCATAACACACCTGTCCCACCTGACAGTGACAGTCACCATCATAACACACCTGTCCCACCTGACAGTGACAGTCACCATCATAACACACCTGTCCCACCTGACAGTGACAGTCACCATCATAACACACCTGTCCCACCTGACAGTGATACCTATCATATCACACCTGTCCCACATGACAGTGACACCATCATATCACACCTGGCCCACCTGACAGTGACAGTCACCATCATATCACACCTGTCCCACCTGACAGTGATACCTATTATACCACACCTGTCCCACCTGACAGTGATACCTATTATACCACACCTGTCACAGCTGACAGTGACACCTTTTCTCTAACATACTGCACCTACGAAATCTTGCACATCTCTATCATATCACACCTGACAGTGGTGTCTATCATATTCAACCTGTTAAACTGTCACATTTTCTGAGATCCTGCAGTGACACTTCCAATATATCATGCCTGCACCCTGGGTGACATATCTGATGATTCTACTACCTCATTTATTACTTCATTCACTTCTGTCTCCTATTATCTCCTTTTTTTCTTCTCGGTATCTGCAAAAATCTCTTCTCATTAGCCTGGGTTTGCCCCTGGCCCCATCCTCTGGAAAGGGATACTCTAGAGATTAAAAGGAGCTAATTATTTTGAGCAGCCGAGCATCTTTCCCTCGGGCAGCCAGTAATGAGGATCTCTGCTCCCGTTTTATCCTCCGTGCCAGCTTGCACTGGCAGTTTGTAGCCAGCTTGTTGTGGCCATTTGTGTGGTGTATGTGTACAGAAGCGAATAATCTCTACTGTCTTGTACTGCACAGCTGTTCTGCCTGTGCACGGGTTGCTGAACACACAGCTGCAACCAGTTTGCTGCAAGCGCTACACATGTAATTCTGGGACAAGGGCATCAACACCAACTTCTGAACATAAATAATCTCGTTCTGCTTACTTTAGCTAACAGACGGAATGTGAAAGCACTTAGGGCCATATTTAATAAGTAATATTTTTCAACTAGGCCTTCTGGTTCTTCTACCATTCAAAAGGCCCACAGGGATAAAGGAGGGGCAAAGAACATTTCATTCTTGATTTTTTTTTTGCAGAAATAATACATACAGTTGGTGCAGGAAGGAAGTTCAATAAGTCTTGTAAGGTGGACACAAGTTCACTAAAGCCACTGATGTGTTCAGCGGCTATTTACATGATCGTTCGGTATTACTGAAATAAGCATGACTGATTGGTTGCTGAAGCCTGCTTGATACGGTAACAGATTTCTCATATGATAGTACTGGGTAACACAATGCCATATATCATTCATACAGCCAACAAACAATATAACACTAAGGGCGGTATTCAATTCTTTTCACCCCCTTCCACACCCATTCTGTTTCTGCTGACAAGCGTGGTATAATCATTTCAACTAGCTAACCCCGCGATAGCGAGGGCACCCAACCCGTTACGCAGCTAAACCTGATTACTATGGGCGCAATATGCGAGATAACAGGGAACACTTTAGAAAGGAGATTTGGCGTGATATATCATTTGAATACAGCCCTAAGTGTATGACGTTGTTCAAAGTCAATTAGGTCATCCTTGATGCCAGTATATCAGACAGATATATCAGTACATCTGTCTGTATGTTCAGGCATCTGTCCTAACGATTGAACAATATATCAGCTGCAGAATCCATTGAATAAGATGTCACAAGTGGGTGGGCATATTCAAACCGGTGTGATGGCCAGACATATTGGGGGATATTCAATTGTTTGAAAAGTTAGTTGGGTGTCTGTTTTTTCCTATCTAATAGACAGGAAAAAACAGACACCCAACCGACTTTTCAAACATTTGAATTCCCCCCATTGGGTGAACGATTGGTAAGTGTGTATGCACAAGATCATTTGTGTATAAACCTTACAATCGTTAGATGAGTCAGTGTGTGAGCTGGAAGACCAATCTGCCGACCATGTGTGTGCCCAGCCCTAGAATGCCATAACTAAAAATCAACCCTGGTTTCACAAGACAGTCACCATTTCTAGTGTACACAAGGGGTGTGACCTACCGGGAAAGAGGTGTAGGCTCATCTGAAATGGGTATAATTTGGGTGTATCAGGCAAGATCTATTTTGTCCCAAATTTCCAGTACGGAGAGTTGACAGATATCCGGTACCTAGATTTCTAGTGTAGTGCAGAGATTCCCAAATGCGGTCCTCAAGGCACCTAAATGGTCCAGGTTTTAAAGATATCCATGCTATATCACATATGGTTACATCAAATTGACTGGGACACCTGTGGCTAAAACCTGGACCATTAGGATGCACAAATCAGTCACTATGCATGTCATCAGTCACTACAGAGGCTATCTTCTGGTGATGCACAGATGAGTCACTGTGCACTTCCTCAGTCACTACAGTGGCTATCTTCTGGTGATGCACAGATCAGTCACTGTGCATTTCATCAGTCACTACAGAGGCTATCTTCTGCTGATGCACAGATCAGTCACTGGACTTCATCAGTCACTACAGTGGCTATCTTCTGGTGATGCATAGATCAGTCACTGTGCATTTCATCAGTCACTACAGAGGCTATCTTCTGGTGATGCACAGATCAGTCACTGCACTTCATCAGTCACTACAGTGGCTATCTTCTGGTGATGCACAGATCAGTCACTAGGCACTTTCTCAGTCACTACAGAGGCTATCTTCTGGTGATGCATAGATCAGTCACTGTGCACTTCATCAGTCACTACAGAGGCTATCTTCTGGTGATGCACAGATCAGTCACTAGGCACTTTCTCAGTCACTACAGAGGCTATCTTCTGGTGATGCATAGATCAGTCACTAGGCACTTTCTCAGTCACTACAGAGGCTATCTTCTGGTGATGCACAGATCAGTCACTGTGCATTTCATCAGTCACTACAGAGGCTATCTTCTGGTGATGCATAGATCAGTCACTGTGCATTTCATCAGTCACTACAGAGGCTTTCTCTGGTGATGCACAGATCAGTCACTAGGCACTTTCTCAGTCACTACAGAGGCTATCTTCTGGTGATGCATAGATCAGTCACTGTGCACTTCCTCAGTCATTACAAAGGTTAGCCTCTGGTGATACACAGATCAGTTATACCCCTTTCACACCGCCAATGCTGGATCCCACCCGGGAATTGGAAATGGGTCCTTCCCGGGTGGGACCCGGCATTGGACACTGCTGCTGGCTTCCCCGACCCGGCAATATGCCGGGCGGGTTGCCATAGCAGCATGGGGCGGAGCCGGCAGCGGGGGCGGATGCGGCCCTGGGAGATGAGATCTTCTCCGCGCCGCCTCTTCCTGTTGTAGTGAGCGGGTCTCGGGTCGCATCGACCCGGGAGACCGTTTACGCTGCCATTAACCCGGTATTCAACCCGGGAATAACACTGCTTTATTCCCGGGTTGAATTGCCGGGTCAGGTGACCCGGGATTTCAGCTATGGCACTTTCACCATAAGGGGTATCACTGTGCAGTTCCCCAGTCACTACAGAGGCTAGCTTCTGGTGATACACAGATCAGTCACTGTGCACTTCCTCCTGCAGTGACTACGTTGCAGCAGGATAACAGGCGATACAGGGAGAGGAAGGGGAAATGCTGCTGCTTGAGATGGGAAAAATGACAAATATGAAAACTACATCATAACCATTAGGCTGAAAATTGGGCAGTATCAGCAACAATTGTCTCCGAAAAATGGTGGCTAGCAGCATCATCAAAAGGTGTTCTTGCACCAATGCAGATAACACAAATACACTTAAAAATAAAAAAGAAGTGTATGAAATATATTTATATATATATATATATATATATATATATATATATATATATATATGTATATAAAAGTTTAATTTTATATAAATGCAGTGCTTAACAGTGGTCCTAGAGAGGTGGTGGAACTCATACCCCCCACGCTTGTGTAATAAATTGATTACGCGCACTGCAGAAAAGGGGTGTGGTTTCAAAAAGAAATGGGCGTGGTCACCCAATAGTATCCCCAATTCATATTACGCTGCACAGTAGCACAATCTTATTCACATTACACCACATAGTAGTGTCCCTTATTCATGTTATGACACACATTGGTGCCCCTTATACACAAAGCCCACGGCAGTAGCACCCCAAATACCAGTGACGTGCGGTGAGGTCTTTGGCTGGGGAGGCACATATATATCTCCATCTGCCCCCTCTCTCACTTCAGATGTGTGTGCAGGCCAGAGTGTAGGCGAAACTCAGGGCCGGTTCAAGGGTGTTCAGCGCTCTCCTGCAAACTATAAAATTGCCCCCTCCCCCCCTTAACTCATAAAGGAACAGCGTGCATCACAAAAGAGGGGTGTGGTCTCACAAGGAAGGGGTGTGGACACAATAGAACCTGAGAACAGTACCTCCAATTCAAATTACGCCACACTGTAGTGCAATCTTATTCACATTACACGGTATGTAGTCCCCATGATTCATATTACACAACATAGTAGTGTCCCTTATACTTATGTCCAGCATTGACTGGGTTTCTGTTTATTTTTTTAAGCTATTATCCCCAGCACTGTCTGAGGATATTTTTTCTTCTCTCTTTTTACTCTTCTCTCTCAGCTCCCCTTTTCCCCATCTATTTCCCTCCCCTCTTTCCCTTTCTTACTCCCACTACTTTGAGAGTCACAGGGAGGGTGAGGGCAGGGACACCGAGGGGGAGATACAGGGATTGTGAGGGCAGGAATGCTGATGGGGAGGGTGAGGGCAGGGACGTTGAGGGGGAGATACAGGGAGGGTGAGGGCAGGAATGCTGACCGGGAGGGTGAGGGCAGGGACGCTGAGGGGGAGATACAGGGAGGGTGAGGGCAGGAATGCTGATGGGGAGGGTGAGGGCAGGGACGTTGAGGGGGAGATACAGGGAGGGTGAGGGCAGGAATGCTGACCGGGAGGGTGAGGGCAGGGACGCTGAGGGGGAGATACAGGGAGGGTGAGGGCAGGAATGCTGACCGGGAGGGTGAGGGCAGGGACGCTGAGGGGGAGATACAGGGAGGGTGAGGGCAGGAATGCTGACCGGGAGGGTGAGGGCAGGGACGCTGAGGGAGAGATACAGGGATGGTGAGGGCAGGGACACTGAGGGGGAGTTACAGGGAGAGTGAGGGCAGGAATGCTGACGGGGAGGGTGAGGGCAGGGACGCTGAGGGGGAGATACAGGGAGGGGGAGGGCAGGAATGCTGACCGGGAGGGTGAGGGCAGGGACGCTGAGGGGGAGATACAGGGAGGGTGAGGGCAGGAATGCTGACGGGGAGGGTGAGGGCATGGACACTGAGGGGGAGTTACAGGGAGAGTGAGGGCAGGGATGCTGAGGGGGAGATACAGGGAGGGTAAAGGCAGGGATGCTGGGGGGGAGATACAAGGAGGGTGAGGGCAGGAATGCTGACGGGGAGGGTGAGGGCAGGGATGCTGAGGGTGAGATACAGGGAGGGTGAGGGCAGGAAAGCTGATGGGGAGGGTGAGGGCAGGGGACGCTGAGGGGGAGATACAGGGAGGGTGAGGGCAGGAAAGCTGACGGGGCGGGTGAGGGCAGGGACGCTAACGGGGAGTTAGAGGGCAAGTGAAGGTAGGGATGCTGAGAGGGAGTTACAGGGAGGGTGCGGGCATGGACACTCATGGGGTGTTATAGGGAGAGTGAGTGTATGTACGCTGATGGAGTTAGAGGAAGGGTGAGGGTAGGGACGCTGACAGGGAGTTAGAGGGATCATGAGGGGCGAGTTACAGGGAGTGTAAGGGCAGTGGTACTGAAGAGGGAGTTACAGGGAGGGTGAGGACAGGGGCCTAAAAAATAGATTAGAATAAACAAATGCTCTAAATCCCCCCAACCGTCACTTACCAGATATGTGCAGTGCCTCTTCCCTTATTCAGTCTGTCACACGTGGTTCTCTATCAGTGATTGTGCGGGACAGGACTCGGAGCTGATGGTGTGGTTTCCACTCACCACTGGCAAAGCTCTTGACTGTGGGCTGGGTCTGGATCCCATCTTTATGTGCCTGGGCGTCTCCTTCCAGATCAGTCCTGTGTGCCGCCACTCCACTCAAATGGCTGTCGAGCTGTCACCGTCTTGCGGGCACATGGTGATATACACACAGGGGCCTGAAAGGGATATAGTGACACATACTGGGGCTTGGGACGGTACAAGAGGAGACACACACACTTTAGCTTGGAGGATTAGGGGGGAGACATGGCACACACTTTAGCTAGGAGGGGGGGGGGACATGGCATACACACACTTCAGCTTGGAGGGGGGGACATGGCATACACACACTTCAGCTTGGAGGGGGGGACATGGCATACACACACTTCAGCTAGGAAGGGGAGGGGGGAAAATGACACACACTTTAGCTAGGAGGGGGGACATGGCACACACTTTAGCAAGGAGGGGGAGGAGGGGCACGGCACACACTTTAGAAAGGAGGGGGAGGGGGGACACGGCACACACTTTAGCAAGGAGGGGGAGGGGGGACACGGCACACACTTTAGCAAGGAGGGGGAGGGGGGACACGGCACACACTTTAGCTAGGAGGGGGAGGGGGGACATGGCACACACTTTAGCTAGGAGGGAGGGACATGGCACACACTTTAGTTAGTGGGGGGGGACATGGCACACACTCTAGTTAGTAGGGGGAGGGGGGGACATGGCACACACTTTAGTTAATAGGGGGAGGGGGGACATGGCACACACTCACACACACTTTAGTTAGTAGGGGGAGGGGGGACATGGTACACACTTTAGTTAGTAGGGGGAGGGGGGGACATGGCACACACTTTAGTTAATAGGGGGAGGGGGGACATGGCACACACACACACTTTAGTTAGTAGGGGGAGGGGGGGACATGCCACACACTTTAGCTAGTAGGGGGAGGGGGGGGACATGGCACACACTTTAGTTAATAGGGGGAGGGGGGACATGGCACACACTCACACACTTTAGTTAGTAGGGGGAGGGGGGACATGGTACACACTTTAGTTAATAGGGGGAGGGGGGGACATGGCACACACTTTAGTTAATAGGGGGAGGGGGGACATGGCACACACACACACACACACACACACACACACACACTTTAGTTAGTAGGGGGAGGGGGGACATGCCACACACTTTAGCTAGTAGGGGGAGGGGGGGGACATGGCACACACTTTAGTTAATAGGGGGAGGGGGGATATGGCACACACTCACACACTTTAGTTAGTAGGGGGAGGGGGGGGGACATGGCACACACTTTAGTTAATAGGGGGAGGGGGGACATGGCACACACTCACACACTTTAGTTAGTAGGGGGAGGGGGGGGACATGGCACACACTTTAGTTAATAGGGGGAGGGGGGACATGGCACACACTCACACACTTTAGTTAGTAGGGGGAGGGGGGGGGACGTGGCACACACTCCTCCACGTACCCAGATCACAGTAGACACAGATCTGCCTATAGCTCTCCTCCTCCCTGTACCGCTGCTGGTGCGCTCCTGAGTCCTGTCTTCCGCTCTCCTCCCTCCTCCATGTTACCACTGCTGCTGCACTGTGTCTTCCGGCTCTGCCTGTGTGTGACAGGCGCCGGACTGGCAGCGGCAGCAAGGACAGTGGTGCAGTGCACTAGTCTGCACCGTGAGTAAGGAGGCAGGGAGGGGGGAGCCGCTGTTAATGAAGTCAGCGCCGCATCCTGGGCATCCCGGCGCCGCCACAGCTGGAGCAGTACCTGACAGGTCCCGCCACCGCTTCTCCGGGCCGCGTCTATGTGATTGGACCAGCGGATCCAGCACTGGATCCGCTGTCCAATCACTGGTGCCTCGCTAGCAGGGGCGTGCTTTCCCTGCCAGCGAGGCACTTGTATAAGTGCCGCTTTCCACTGTTTTTGTAATGGGCTTTTACATCCCAGCGCATGGCCCCGCCCCCCGCTTTGTCCCGTTCCCACTGGCTACGGGAGGCACTAGCTGTCAGTGCCTCCCAAACGTATTACAATGGACTACAATGATTATAATAATATAAAGAGGATACATATGACACAGAATATGTGTCTTATGTATCTACTTTGTATTATTTTAATCATTAATGACAGGGGAGGCACTGCCTCCCCTGCCTCCCCTGACTGCACGTCCCTGCCAAATACACATAATGCCCACAACAGTAGTACCCTTTATGCAGTGCCCACTGTTGTAGTGCCCCTTATGTAGAACCCATAGTATTGGTGCCTCTTATACAGTGCCCCCAGTAGTAGTGCCCCTTACGTCCCCAGGAGTAAAGCCCCTCATTAAGTGCCCCCTATGCAATGCCCTCATTAGTAGTGCCCCCAGTAGTAATGCCCCCAGTAGTAATGCCCCCGTTGTTATGACCCGTATAGTAGTTATACCCCCTGTATTTATGTCCCCAGTAGATATGCCCCCTGTAGATTTGCCCCCAGTAGTTAAGTTATGCCCCCCAGTAGTTATGCCCCCAGTAGATATGCCCCCAGTTGGTTTGCCCCCACTAGATATGCCCCCAGTTGGTTTGCCCACAGTAGTTATTATGCCTCCAGTTGGTTTGCTCCCCAGTAGATTTGCCCCTAGTTCCCCCCTCTAGTAGCGTCGCTTATACACACCCAAAAAAAACCAACACAATACTCACCAGCCCCGCTCCTGCTTCCGGACCGCAGCCCTCCCGCTTCTCGGAACTATAGGAGAGACGTCATGACGTCTCTCCCATAGCGCACAGCCGCACACTGCAATAGCCGGAAGCCGGAGCTCAGGAGTGAGCTCCTGCTTCTGGTTGCCGCTAAGGGGTAACACAGTCTCAGCGGGCGCCTGGCATTTCCCTGGGTTAGGTGAGCCGGAGGAGGCATAACTGCATTCAGTCTCCAAATGAAACTGACATAACGCAGTTCCACCTCGTTCTGTACAAATGTATTAAAATGTAAGTTTAGGATTCCAGTGATAGTGGGTTTATAGGACTTTCTAGACGTTTACTTTACTAAAGATACTGCATCCAGGCTCTTTGACCTTACTACTCTATCCCTACAGCCCTTTCCAATACACATCTTATCTCCCTACATGATGGCTCTATTCCTTAAGATTTCTTATCCACTCTTATACCACAGCTCTGAAATAACAAAACCTGTACAATATCGATCATGGTTACCCTTCTGCATTTTGAGCTACATTTGCTAACAGTGAAAGTAATTTTTCTGTTGCGCCCCTAAGCAAGATCAATTTAAAAAACTGATAAACAATAAAAATGAAAGTGCAAACAATTTCAACCAATTACATGTTTGCTTTTAGTTGCTGAGCTGCCGTAGAATGACAGAATCTGACTGGTAGCTGGGTCAGAGTCTGTTTTTATAGTTCCCCAATTATCATAAACTAGGTGATTCATCGTGACCTGCGGGCGCTCTTCACACCCTCGCAAGGGGCCATGCCCCTTTAAGCCTTGCACGCCCTTGGGGCGTGCAATATTTTTATTATATGGAGTATTACCTTCAGTCATAATTTTGTGAGTGGTTAAATATTGCATGGACAAAGGGTGTGGGATGGTTAAGGGGCCGTAGCTGCGATGGTTAAGGGGCCCTGTAGTGTATACAGTATACAGCAGTAGCATTAATGTCAAGTCATTTGTGCAGCAGTAGCATTAATGCCCAGTATCATGTCTAGTAGTAGCAGCAGCAATAGATAGAAAAATGTACAGCACTAGCAGTAATGCTCAGTAGTAGTAATTGCAGCAATAGCAGTAATACCCAGTAATATGTACAACAGTGATGCCCAGTAATAATGCTCCAATAGAAGTAATGTTCACTTATACATACAGTGCACAGGAAAAGTATTGGTCCAGGGCCGGCTCTACCATTAGGCAGCTTTCAGCAGCTGCCTAGGGACGCCAGTCACTGGAGGGCACCACAGAATTCATTTAACAAAAAACTGAAGGATCTCTCTGTATGCGGGTTAGTAATAAACTTACAGATGGTGGGGTGGAACACAATAAGCAGCATACAAATATATGTATGTATACACAGACAATTAAAGGGATGTAGGGGGCATCCCGGTGGACAGGATAATGCATTCAGAATCCCGACAGCCAGCATCCTGAATGTTAGTATGGCGGGGTGGGTTAGGGTTAGGCTGGGGGGAGGGAGGGAGGGAGGGTTAGGGTAAGGGGTAAGGTTAATTAATATCATTCAAATTTCGGTATTATGGTGGTCGGGCTTCTGCTGTCGGTTTTGTGGCCGGTGGCATGCCGTACCCAACCCCAGTTAAATATCCCCACAAGACCCCATATACAGTATTATAGAGTATATAAAGAATAGATGGCACTCAAGGACTTTTTAAGTGAAAGTACAGGTACTGTATATTATGAACAAAGTCACAAAAACTTTAAAAGTCCTAAAGTGTTGTTCCCTCTTCTCTGTATATGTATAATGATGCAATTCACCCCAGTCCACCTAGTGGCCACCTGCATCTCCCCTCCAAGAGGTGGTGGTGGGGGTTTGCAGGTTTGGGGGCGCTAGGTTGAAGATTTGCCTAAGGTGCGGTGAGACCTTGCACCGGCCCTGTATTGGTCAGTACTGTGCAGCCTGCAGAAGCATTGTCCAGTAACAGCTTGTAATATACCAGCTGTAGTGATAAACCCCAATAATGTACCACAGTAGTAGTAGTAGTAGTAGTAGTAGTAGCCAGGTCACCAGTAAAAAGCCAATAATACATCAACAAGAATAGTAACTGTAATACCCAATAAATCATACAGCACATCAATGGCCATTATTTTACTGCTGGCATAAAGTATTAGTAGATATTACCAAGCCCCAGCAATATGCCTAATAATATAGTATATCAGCAACATCAGTGCTCAGTAATATGTCAGCCCAGAAAGTAATATCCATTAATGAGCTGCCAGTTATAATAATGCAAAATATTAGACATAGTAATGAGCATTACAATTACTAATGGCCTAATGATGGATGTTATTGTTATAGATGGCAGTAAGGCTGCAAATATACTGAATTATTTCTCATTACTGTAACTTGTGGCTCAGTAATGTTGTGATATGTCAGCAGTAAAAAGAATGACATTCATATATGTGTCTCTTTTCCAAGTAATTAATTGACTATTGGAATCAACATACAGTAGATCTAGGGGTATATTTACTAAAGTTCAGGTTTGTAGAAGTGGAGATATTGGTGGTCAATCCAAGTTGATCGCACGTAGCAACTTTTTGTTGCTCGTGCGATCAACTTGCCGCCTTTGAGGGAGTGTATTTTAGCATAGCAGGGCTGCGATCGCTTGTGCAGTCCTGCTATGCTAAAAAGTTTCCTGCAAAACAAGACAAGGGTCAGACCTACTTACCCTGTGCGACGGATCCAGCAACGAAGGTCCCAGGATTGACGTCAATCGCCTGCGTTCGACTCACCGTGCATGGAAAACGGTGAGTACACCGGAACGCCTCCCCGCCGTCAATCTTCTAGCGATCGCCGCTGCAATCACTTTCAGTGATGCCGCAATCCTGACCCGTTCGCACCGCAGCGAAGAACCGCTGCGTGCGAACGGGTCGGAATGACCCCCATTGCACATAGCAGCCAATCAGACTCTATTTATCATTTATCTAACAACATCTAGAAGATAATAGCTAGAATCTGATTGGTTGCTATTGCCAAACCTGCACTTTAGTAAATATGCCCCCTAGAGAGAAGAAATTTGCATGGCTAACATGGAAATAGGGATCTGATTAAAAGAAAAGTAGTTTTGTCTTTGGTCTGAAGTTTGTAAAAGAATGATGGGGAGATTTACTAAGTCTTGGAGAGTGATAAAGTGGAGAGAGCTAAAGTAACTAGCGTATCTATAATGGGTGCATGGTGTGAGGTGCACACGAGCCCTGGGTCCAGGGGTGCCCACACACTGTACAACCTGCACCCATTTAATTATACTGAATGCTCTTTCGGCCTGGCACTGTCTGCAGAGCTGCAGCATTGATGGAAAAATGGCCACTGCGTCCATTTTCTGGTGATTAGCGCATTCAGAATAGAGATGTCTCTGGGAACGCGGCGTGGCACCATGTTGCTGGAAACCTGTGCATGAGCAGTATACTCTGGGGCAATGCCAGGGTCTCCTGCACCGCCAGAGAGAAGGGGGCTTAATCGGAGCCTGCACACGGGGCTTCCTTCTCTCTTAAAGCACCTTTGCTCCCTGGTACCAGCCAACCAGCTCCTACCGGTCATTTCACAAACAGAATGTAGCATGGCAGTTAGGAGCTGACTGACTGTTACTTTATTTCTCTCCACTTTGTCACTCTCCAAGGCTTAGTGGTCTATTTATTAACCTTATTTTTACTAAAATAATGTGAAAAAGGGTGTTTTCGCACCCTTTTTCACATTATTTTAGTATCACCTGAATGTATTAAAGGGCATTTGGAGCAGTTTTCATGAAAAACTGCTCCAAACCCTTTTTCCACTTTTTTTTAGTAACCCACATCGCTTTTCTTATACTTATAATGGGAAATGTGATGTGGCCAAATTTACTAAAAAAAAATGTGCTCAGGCTGGCGAGTTCACAGGGCAGCACTGCGATAATGTGGCATTTGCCCAGCTTTCTCTGCCCCTGGCAGAGAAAGCTGAGCAGGGACCCGGCAGAGTGATCAGCTCTGTGTGTCCGATGGACACACAAGCTGATCACAGTGTAAAAAGCAAAAAAAAAAGTAAAAAACCCCCACAACCATACTCACCTGTCCAGGGAGCCGATGTCCGCTGCTCCGGTAAGCGCTGCCGGGTCCCCCATGCAGGGCCGTAACTACGTGTGTGCCAAGGGGGCTTGGCACACAGCGCAGTTGCCCTGGGGGCGCAACGGCCAGCGGCATGTAATGAGTCAAATTGACTCATTACATGCCGCCTCTGTGTGCGCCGTGCGCCGCGCTGGAGCAGAGAGACCAGCGCAGGGTTCAAGGAGGAGGAGGGAGGGGGAGCAGTGAGCCGCAGCAGCGCTATTTGATTGGTAGTAAGCGCCGCTGCAGCATCCCCCTCTCCTTCTGTATTGGCTGCCCGGCGCTGCTTTGGATGCTGGGATGCGGTTCCTTCATCCCAGCATCCACAGCAGCGCCAGGCAACCAATACAGAAGGAGAGGGGGATGCTGCAGCGGCGCTTACTACCAATCAAATAGCGCTGCTGCGGCTCACTGCTCCCCCTCCCTCCTCCTCCTTCTCACCTCACACAGCCTGCACCGAGAGGGAGCTGCACGAGGAGCCTGTCAGCAGGGAGAAGGTAAGTATGTCTCTCTCTCTCTCTCTCTCTCTCTCTCTCTCTTTCTCTCTCTCTCTCTTTCTCTCTCTCTCTCTCTCAGGGGGACACCGTCTGCCGCAATGTGTAAAAAGGGGTCCTGGCTGCCGCAATGTATAAAAAGGGGGTCTGGCTGCCGCAATGTGTAAAAAGGGGGCCTGGCTGCCGCAATGTGTAAAATGGGGTCCTGGCTGCCGCAATGTGTAAAATGGGGTCCTGGCTGCCGCAATGTGTAAAAAGGGGGACTGGCTGCCACAATGTATAAAAAGGAGGTCTGGCTGCCGCAATGTGTAAAAAGGGTGCCTGGCTGCCGCAATGTGTAAAGAGGGGGCCTGGCTGCCGCAATGTGTAAAGAGTAGAGATGAGCGCCGGAAATTTTTCGGGTTTTGTGTTTTGGTTTTGGGTTTGGTTCCGCGGCCGTGTTTTGGGTTCGACCGCGTTTTGGCAAAACCTAACCGAATTTTTTTTGTCGGATTCGGGTGTGTTTTGGATTCGGGTGTTTTTTTCAAAAAACACTAAAATACAGCTTAAATCATAGAATTTGGGGGTCATTTTGATCCCAAAGTATTATTAACCTCAAAAACCATAATTTACACTCATTTTCAGTCTATTCTGAATACCTCACACCTCACAATATTATTTTTAGTCCTAAAATTTGCACCTAGGTTGCTGGATGACTAATCTAAGCGACCCTAGTGGCCGACACAAACACCGGGCCCATCTAGGAGTGTCACTGCAGTGTCACGCAGGATGTCCCTTCCAAAAAAACCTCCCCAAACAGCACATGACGCAAAGAAAAAAAGAGGCGCAATGAGGTAGCTGTGTGAGTAAGATAAGCGACCCTAGTGGCCGACACAAACACCGGGCCCATCTAGGAGTGGCACTGCAGTGTCACGCAGGATGTCCCTTCCAAAAAACCCTCCCCAAACAGCACATGACGCAAAGAAAAAAAGAGGCGCAATGAGGTAGCTGTGTGAGTAAGATAAGCGACCCTAGTGGCCGACACAAACACCGGGCCCATCTAGGAGTGGCACTGCAGTGTCACGCAGGATGTCCCTTCCAAAAAACCCTCCCCAAACAGCACATGACGCAAAGAAAAAAAGAGGCGCAATGAGGTAGCTGTGTGAGTAAGATAAGCGACCCTAGTGGCCGACACAAACACCGGGCCCATCTAGGAGTGGCACTGCAGTGTCACGCAGGATGTCCCTTCCAAAAAACCCTCCCCAAACAGCACATGAAGCAAAGAAAAATTAAAGAAAAAAGAGGTGCAAGATGGAATTGTCCTTGGGCCCTCCCACCCACCCTTATGTTGTATAAACAGGACATGCACACTTTAACCAACCCATCATTTCAGTGACAGGGTCTGCCACACGACTGTGACTGAAATGACGGGTTGGTTTGGACCCCCACCAAAAAAGAAGCAATTAATCTCTCCTTGCACAAACTGGCTCTACAGAGGCAAGATGTCCACCTCATCATCATCCTCCGATATATCACCGTGTACATCCCCCTCCTCACAGATTATCAATTCGTCCCCACTGGAATCCACCATCTCAGCTCCCTGTGTACTTTGTGGAGGCAATTGCTGCTGGTCAATGTCTCCACGGAGGAATTGATTATAATTCATTTTAATGAACATCATCTTCTCCACATTTTCTGGATGTAACCTCGTACGCCGATTGCTGACAAGGTGAGCGGCGGCACTAAACACTCTTTCGGAGTACACACTTGTGGGAGGGCAACTTAGGTAGAATAAAGCCAGTTTGTGCAAGGGCCTCCAAATTGCCTCTTTTTCCTGCCAGTATAAGTACGGACTGTGTGACGTGCCTACTTGGATGCGGTCACTCATATAATCCTCCACCATTCTTTCAATGGTGAGAGAATCATATGCAGTGACAGTAGACGACATGTCCGTAATCGTTGTCAGGTCCTTCAGTCCGGACCAGATGTCAGCATCAGCAGTCGCTCCAGACTGCCCTGCATCACCGCCAGCGGGTGGGCTCGGAATTCTGAGCCTTTTCCTCGCACCCCCAGTTGCGGGAGAATGTGAAGGAGGAGATGTTGACAGGTCGCGTTCCGCTTGACTTGACAATTTTCTCACCAGCAGGTCTTTCAACCCCAGCAGACTTGTGTCTGCCGGAAAGAGAGATCCAAGGTAGGCTTTAAATCTAGGATCGAGCACGGTGGCCAAAATGTAGTGCTCTGATTTCAACAGATTGACCACCCGTGAATCCTTGTTAAGCGAATTAAGGGCTCCATCCACAAGTCCCACATGCCTAGCGGAATCGCTCCGTGTTAGCTCCTCCTTCAATGTCTCCAGCTTCTTCTGCAAAAGCCTGATGAGGGGAATGACCTGACTCAGGCTGGCAGTGTCTGAACTGACTTCACGTGTGGCAAGTTCAAAGGGCATCAGAACCTTGCACAACGTTGAAATCATTCTCCACTGCACTTGAGACAGGTGCATTCCACCTCCTATATCGTGCTCAATTGTATAGGCTTGAATGGCCTTTTGCTGCTCCTCCAACCTCTGAAGCATATAGAGGGTTGAATTCCACCTCGTTACCACTTCTTGCTTCAGATGATGGCAGGGCAGGTTCAGTAGTTTTTGGTGGTGCTCCAGTCTTCTGTACGTGGTGCCTGTACGCCGAAAGTGTCCCGCAATTCTTCTGGCCACCGACAGCATCTCTTGCACGCCCCTGTCGTTTTTTAAAAAATTCTGCACCACCAAATTCAAGGTATGTGCAAAACATGGGACGTGCTGGAATTTGCCCATATTTAATGCACACACAATATTGCTGGCGTTGTCCGATGCCACAAATCCACAGGAGAGTCCAATTGGGGTAAGCCATTCCGCGATGATCTTCCTCAGTTGCCGTAAGAGGTTTTCAGCTGTGTGCGTATTCTGGAAAGCGGTGATACAAAGCGTAGCCTGCCTAGGAAAGAGTTGGCGTTTGCGAGATGCTGCTACTGGTGCCGCCGCTGCTGTTCTTGCGGCGGGAGTCCATACATCTACCCAGTGGGCTGTCACAGTCATATAGTCCTGACCCTGCCCTGCTCCACTTGTCCACATGTCCGTGGTTAAGTGGACATTGGGTACAACTGCATTTTTTAGGACACTGGTGAGTCTTTTTCTGACGTCCGTGTACATTCTCGGTATCGCCTGCCTAGAGAAGTGGAACCTAGATGGTATTTGGTAACGGGGGCACACTGCCTCAATAAATTGTCTAGTTCCCTGTGAACTAACGGCGGATACCGGACGCACGTCTAACACCAACATAGTTGTCAAGGCCTCAGTTATCCGCTTTGCAGCAGGATGACTGCTGTGATATTTCATCTTCCTCGCAAAGGACTGTTGGACAGTCAATTGCTTACTGGAAGTAGTACAAGTGGGCTTACGACTTCCCCTCTGGGATGACCATCGACTCCCAGCAGCAACAACAGCAGCGCCAGCAGCAGTAGGCGTTACACGCAAGGATGCATCGGAGGAATCCCAGGCAGGAGAGGACTCGTCAGAATTGCCAGTGACATGGCCTGCAGGACTATTGGCATTCCTGGGGAAGGAGGAAATTGACACTGAGGGAGTTGGTGGGGTGGTTTGCGTGAGCTTGGTTACAAGAGGAAGGGATTTACTGGTCAGTGGACTGCTTCCGCTGTCGCCCAAAGTTTTTGAACTTGTCACTGACTTATGATGAATGCGCTGCAGGTGACGTATAAGGGAGGATGTTCCGAGGTGGTTAACGTCCTTACCCCTACTTATTACAGCTTGACAAAGGCAACACACGGCTTGACACCTGTTGTCCGCTTTTCTGTTGAAATACCTCCACACTGAAGAGCTGATTTTTTTGGTATTTTCACCAGGCATGTCAACGGCCATATTCCTCCCACGGACAACAGGTGTCTCCCCGGGTGCCTGACTTAAACAAACCACCTCACCATCAGAATCCTCCTGGTCAATTTCCTCCCCAGCGCCAGCAACACCCATATCCTCCTCATCCTGGTGTACTTCAACACTGACATCTTCAATCTGACTATCAGGAACTGGACTGCGGGTGCTCCTTCCAGCACTTGCAGGGGGCGTGCAAATGGTGGAAGGCGCATGCTCTTCACGTCCAGTGTTGGGAAGGTCAGGCATCGCAACCGACACAATTGGACTCTCCTTGTGGATTTGGGATTTCGAAGAACGCACAGTTCTTTGCGGTGCTTTTGCCAGCTTGAGTCTTTTCAGTTTTCTAGCGAGAGGCTGAGTGCTTCCATCCTCATGTGAAGCTGAACCACTAGCCATGAACATAGGCCAGGGCCTCAGCCGTTCCTTGCCACTCCGTGTGGTAAATGGCATATTGGCAAGTTTACGCTTCTCCTCCGACAATTTTATTTTAGGTTTTGGAGTCCTTTTTTTACTGATATTTGGTGTTTTGGATTTGACATGCTCTGTACTATGACATTGGGCATCGGCCTTGGCAGACGACGTTGCTGGCATTTCATCGTCTCGGCCATGACTAGTGGCAGCAGCTTCAGCACGAGGTGGAAGTGGATCTTGATCTTTCCCTAATTTTGGAACCTCAACATTTTTGTTCTCCATATTTTAATAGGCACAACTAAAAGGCACCTCAGGTAAACAATGGAGATGGATGGATACTAGTATACAATTATGGATGGACTGCCGAGTGCCGACACAGAGGTAGCTACAGCCGTGAACTACCGTACTGTGTCTGCTGCTAATATAGACTGGTTGATAATGAGATGTAGTATGTATAAAGAAGAAAGAAAAAAAAAACCACGGGTAGGTGGTATACAATTATGGATGGACTGCCGAGTGCCGACACAGAGGTAGCTACAGCCGTGGACTACCGTACTGTACTGTGTCTGCTGCTAATATAGACTGGATGATAATGAGATGTAGTATGTATAAAGAAGAAAGAAAGAAAAACCACGGGTAGGTGGTATACAATTATGGATGGACTGCCGAGTGCCGACACAGAGGTAGCTACAGCCGTGAACTACCGTACTGTGTCTGCTGCTAATATAGACTGGTTGATAATGAGATGTAGTATGTATAAAGAAGAAAGAAAAAAAAAACCACGGGTAGGTGGTATACAATTATGGATGGACTGCCGAGTGCCGACACAGAGGTAGCTACAGCCGTGGACTACCGTACTGTACTGTGTCTGCTGCTAATATAGACTGGATGATAATGAGATGTAGTATGTATAAAGAAGAAAGAAAAAAAAACCACGGGTAGGTGGTATACAATTATGGATGGACTGCCGAGTGCCGACACAGAGGTAGCTACAGCCGTGAACTACCATACTGTGTCTGCTGCTAATATAGACTGGTTGATAATGAGATGTAGTATGTATAAAGAAGAAAGAAAGAAAAAACCACTGGTAGGTGGTATACAATTATGGATGGACTGCCGAGTGCCGACACAGAGGTAGCTACAGCCGTGCACTACCGTACTGTACTGTGTCTGCTGCTAATATAGACTGGATGATAATGAGATGTAGTATGTATAAAGAAGAAAGAAAAAAAAACCACGGGTAGGTGGTATACAATTATGGATGGACTGCCGAGTGCCGACACAGAGGTAGCTACAGCCGTGGACTACCGTACTGTACTGTGTCTGCTGCTAATATAGACTGGATGATAATGAGATGTAGTATGTATAAAGAAGAAAGAAAAAAAAACCACGGGTAGGTGGTATACAATTATGGATGGACTGCCGAGTGCCGACACAGAGGTAGCTACAGCCGTGGACTACCGTACTGTACTGTGTCTGCTGCTAATATAGACTGGATGATAATGAGATGTAGTATGTATAAAGAAGAAAGAAAAAAAAACCACGGGTAGGTGGTATACAATTATGGATGGACTGCCGAGTGCCGACACAGAGGTAGCTACAGCCGTGAACTACCGTACTGTGTCTGCTGCTAATATAGACTGGTTGATAATGAGATGTAGTATGTATAAAGAAGAAAGAAAAAAAAAACCACGGGTAGGTGGTATACAATTATGGATGGACTGCCGAGTGCCGACACAGAGATAGCTACAGCCGTGGACTAATGTACTGTACTGTGTCTGCTGCTAATATAGACTGGATGATAATGAGATGTAGTATGTATAAAGAAGAAAGAAAAAAAAAACCACGGGTAGGTGGTATACAATTATGGATGGACTGCCGAGTGCCGACACAGAGGTAGCTACAGCCGTGGACTACCGTACTGTACTGTGTCTGCTGCTAATATAGACTGGATGATAATGAGATGTAGTATGTATAAAGAAGAAAGAAAAAAAAAACCACGGGTAGGTGGTATACAATTATGGATGGACTGCCGAGTGCCGACACAGAGGTAGCTACAGCCGTGGACTACCGTACTGTACTGTGTCTGCTGCTAATATAGACTGGATGATAATGAGATGTAGTATGTATAAAGAAGAAAGAAAAAAAAACCACGGGTAGGTGGTATACAATTATGGATGGACTGCCGAGTGCCGACACAGAGGTAGCTACAGCCGTGAACTACCATACTGTGTCTGCTGCTAATATAGACTGGTTGATAATGAGATGTAGTATGTATAAAGAAAGAAAAAAAAAACACGGGTAGGTTGTATACAATTATGGATGGACTGCCGAGTGCCGACACAGAGATAGCTACAGCCGTGGACTAATGTACTGTACTGTGTCTGCTGCTAATATAGACTGGATGATAATGAGATGTAGTATGTATAAAGAAGAAAGAAAAAAAAAACCACGGGTAGGTGGTATACAATTATGGATGGACTGCCGAGTGCCGACACAGAGGTAGCTACAGCCGTGGACTACCGTACTGTACTGTGTCTGCTGCTAATATAGACTGGATGATAATGAGATGTAGTATGTATAAAGAAGAAAGAAAAAAAAAACACGGGTAGGTGGTATACAATTATGGATGGACTGCCGAGTGCCGACACAGAGGTAGCTACAGCCGTGGACTACCGTACTGTACTGTGTCTGCTGCTAATATAGACTGGATGATAATGAGATGTAGTATGTATAAAGAAGAAAGAAAAAAAAAAACCACGGGTAGGTGGTATACAATTATGGATGGACTGCCGAGTGCCGACACAGAGGTAGCTACAGCCGTGAACTACCGTACTGTGTCTGCTGCTAGTATAGACTGGATGATAAATAATTATATAAAAAATATATATATATATATCACTACTGCAGCCGGACAGGTATATATTATATAATGAGGGACCTGCTGGACACTACAAAACAGATAAAAGAGAACCTCTTCTGCTGCGCCTGTGTCAAACTATAAACTAATCAATCTCAAATGAGATGAACCTGGAACTGATAGTGTGGATATACGTTCGCCGCTATAAGGAGATATGCGGAACTCCTATTGAATTTAGCCCAATAAAAAGAATTAATAGAGGCGCTCATAAATTCCACACTTCATATATTCACAGATTCAAAAGACAACCAAAGAATCAATTAAGTTTAAAAAATCAGGTATACAATTTTTATTTTTCACAATAATTGATAAAAAACCTTCTGGTATAAACAATTATTAATAATAGCTTTCGTAATTACCACATGCATATGTTTATAGATATAAAATTGCATAGGTTATCTATGCTTTAACCAATTTTACATATGACAATCAAATTTCCACTGAACTAAAATAAATAAAATAAATAAAAGTTCCAGGTAATGTCCCAGTGACTGCACGTATTGGGTGTGCACTTCAATCAGAATTACTGTGTAAATGACGGTGTGGAATATAGAGTATTACCTCTCCAGAGGGGCTGGTGAACCCGAGCGTCCCCGGGTGAGTCCAAATTTTGCCCTGTAGATGATACAGCTGGAGGGTGCGTGAAATGAATAAACGTCTTCACTTGCCGCAGAAAAATGGCTGTTACCTGGTGTTCCAATGTAAGCCGTGCAGGCAGGAGCATACGGCAAACAGAATGCCGATCTGGTGTAAGCCGTCCACAAAGATCAAGCTGCACTGCGATGTTTCTTTCGGACTGCCTGGACGTGCACCGTCCGCCGACAGTCAGCAGTATAGAAAGATGGTGAGGCCAATATTAGCCGCCGTGCAGGTCCCGCAGTTGGATTATTTTCAAAAAGAGTAATCACCTCTTACTGCCACTGATAGAATATTGGCTGGGGGATCTGCAAGCCAAAAGTACCTGGATAGGTGTTCAGTGGAAAAGACGTGGGGGAGGAGTCCTGACGCGTTTCGTCACGTGACCCGTGACTTTCTCAAAGATGACTCCTACTACACAATGCATAGTATTTAAAGGGCTCTTAATTGGGCCCGTGCATGTGGATTTAATCAGTTTAATAATACACAGATGTTAACACACAACTAGTACTTGATTCTCTGGTTGTTAGAAGACACCTATATCTTAGGTCATCTATAACAAATGTAGTATGCTAATATAAAACATAATTTTGTACACAAAGAATAAAATAAATAAAAATAAATATAAAAATAAAAAAGTAAAAAAGTAAAAAGCAATGGCGGAGTTAAATAAAAATAAATTGTTGTAAGCACTTAACAAAGTCAGATTGAAACCAATAAATTTAAGTCCAAAACAAAAAACAGAAAAATAATACGATATCTGTCCTAGCTATATTAATCAATGCACGATGTAGGTGCTAGGATTTACACATATATTAGAGTCCTGGCTCCTTATATATACACCAATATTTAGTTATCTCTAATAGCATTCCAGATATAAACTATATATAGTAAATTATGAATAAATAAAGAGATAATTGTTCCTAAATATGTCATTAGCAATTATTAACCTGTCATGTCTCTAAATTATTATTCCATAATTATTGTAGTCATATCTTGAAATGGAATACCACAATAATCAGCATTAAAAAAACCATCATAAGTAATACTTCCTACCGAATCCATACTTTTAAGATCTGAAAAATTTTTTTAAAAATAAAAATAAAAAAGTAAAAAATAAAAATAGAATTAAAGTTAAAAAGAAAGTAAACAAGAGAGAGATACCAGGGAGACCATGATCAATGGGTAACATACAGTGTACATAAGGATATTCCCCATATTAATGGGGTAGCCATTATTGAACAATATTTGAAGAAATCCGAGTTTTTATCGGAAAAATTGCAAAAATTTATTGTAGATTCAATATCGTTTATTTTATCGCACAATTATTTTTTCTTTGATAATACTTATTATTTACAGACACTGGGGACGGCCATGGGGACGAGGTTCGCGCCCAGTTTCGCCAATCTATACATGGGCGCCTTTGAAGACGCCCATGTGTGGGGGAGGGACTTGGGTGCGGACCTCGTCTTCTATGGCCGTTACATAGATGATTTATTTTTCATTTTTGATGGGGATTATTCACTCTGCACCAATCTCACTTCACTTCTAAACAATAATGAGTTTAATTTACAGTTCACTGGCACAACAGATAGAAGATCCATTTCCTTTCTCGATATCACTCTTACTATATTGGAAGAGAATATAGTGACTAAGACTTTCAGAAAGGAAGTGGACAATTATAACTTTCTTCACTTTGAAAGTATGCACTTTAAACCCTGGATGAGAAACATTCCATCAGGACAACTACGTCGATTACGACGCAATTGCAGTAAACAGGAAGATTTCGATGCACAAGCCTTTGAACTTATGACTGCACTCAAAGATAGAGGTTATCCTGCAGATCTAGTTAATTCTGCGCTAGAAAAAACCAATAAATTAGATCGGGCACAGCTTCTTAGCTATAAGACAAAGAATGTATCCTTCAAAGAGGATATACCGCATTTTTTCTCTAAATATAACAGTGCTTCAGGAAAAATCAAAAAGGTTTTGTCTAACAACTTTCCCATTTTATTGACAGATAAGATTCTTAAACCAATTATAGGCCCTTCTCCATCTGTTATATTTAAAAAATCAGAAAATTTGAGACATCATCTCGCCCCGAGTCTCTTTATTGATAAGAGAACGACGGATAAGAAGTTAGAAAATTCGTCAGTCCCCTGGCTTATGAGTAGACCCAATGGTTGTTATAGATGTGGGGCAAGAAATTGCACCACATGTCTATATATTCAGAACAATTCACATTTCTTTGAATCTTCTCAGAAAGAAGAATTTGCAATTAAATCTTTTATTAATTGCAATAGTGAATATACCATTTATATGTTAATTTGCCCTTGCGGGCTAAAATATATAGGGAGAACGACACGGAAGCTAAAAGTTCATTTTTTAGAACACAGACGTAACATTATAAAAGGTTTTGTGAATCATGGGGTCTCTAGGCACTTTCTATATTCTCACAATAGAGATCCTAAAGGCATTAAAGTAATAGGCATTGAGATCATCAGCCCCACCTGTAGAGGGGGAGACAGATTTGGCAGGCTCTGTCATAGAGAGAACTTTTGGATACACAAATTGGGGTCACTTGTTCCAGGTGGTCTCAATGAGTGTATCGAGATAGATTAACAACATGTCCCACCCATTTAGTTATAGTAATTTCAGGTTATATGAATACAATAAAAAGTTGGTTATGTTTTGTGCCCATGTAACCATAATAGGGGTCATATAGCTCTGTTGTTAGTGTAGTCTCAGTATCCTTATGTACACTGTATGTTACCCATTGATCATGGTCTCCCTGGTATCTCTCTCTTGTTTACTTTCTTTTTAACTTTAATTCTATTTTTATTTTTTACTTTTTTATTTTTATTTTTAAAAAAAATTTTCAGATCTTAAAAGTATGGATTCGGTAGGAAGTATTACTTATGATGGTTTTTTTAATGCTGATTATTGTGGTATTCCATTTCAAGATATGACTACAATAATTATGGAATAATAATTTAGAGACATGACAGGTTAATAATTGCTAATGACATATTTAGGAACAATTAT
The DNA here is from genome assembly GCF_028390025.1 of Pseudophryne corroboree. Classification (NCBI taxonomy): domain Eukaryota; kingdom Metazoa; phylum Chordata; class Amphibia; order Anura; family Myobatrachidae; genus Pseudophryne; species Pseudophryne corroboree. Next base: position 100,216,904 of record NC_086452.1, on the reverse strand, counting down.
CTCTTTATTTATTCATAATTTACTATATATAGTTTATATCTGGAATGCTATTAGAGATAACTAAATATTGGTGTATATATAAGGAGCCAGGACTCTAATATATGTGTAAATCCTAGCACCTACATCGTGCATTGATTAATATAGCTAGGACAGATATCGTATTATTTTTCTGTTTTTTGTTTTGGACTTAAATTTATTGGTTTCAATCTGACTTTGTTAAGTGCTTACAACAATTTATTTTTATTTAACTCCGCCATTGCTTTTTACTTTTTTACTTTTTTATTTTTATATTTATTTTTATTTATTTTATTCTTTGTGTACAAAATTATGTTTTATATTAGCATACTACATTTGTTATAGATGACCTAAGATATAGGTGTCTTCTAACAACCAGAGAATCAAGTACTAGTTGTGTGTTAACATCTGTGTATTATTAAACTGATTAAATCCACATGCACGGGCCCAATTAAGAGCCCTTTAAATACTATGCATTGTGTAGTAGGAGTCATCTTTGAGAAAGTCACGGGTCACGTGACGAAACGCGTCAGGACTCCTCCCCCACGTCTTTTCCACTGAACACCTATCCAGGTACTTTTGGCTTGCAGATCCCCCAGCCAATATTCTATCAGTGGCAGTAAGAGGTGATTACTCTTTTTGAAAATAATCCAACTGCGGGACCTGCACGGCGGCTAATATTGGCCTCACCATCTTTCTATACTGCTGACTGTCGGCGGACGGTGCACGTCCAGGCAGTCCGAAAGAAACATCGCAGTGCAGCTTGATCTTTGTGGACGGCTTACACCAGATCGGCATTCTGTTTGCCGTATGCTCCTGCCTGCACGGCTTACATTGGAACACCAGGTAACAGCCATTTTTCTGCGGCAAGTGAAGACGTTTATTCATTTCACGCACCCTCCAGCTGTATCATCTACAGGGCAAAATTTGGACTCACCCGGGGACGCTCGGGTTCACCAGCCCCTCTGGAGAGGTAATACTCTATATTCCACACCGTCATTTACACAGTAATTCTGATTGAAGTGCACACCCAATACGTGCAGTCACTGGGACATTACCTGGAACTTTTATTTATTTTATTTATTTTAGTTCAGTGGAAATTTGATTGTCATATGTAAAATTGGTTAAAGCATAGATAACCTATGCAATTTTATATCTATAAACATATGCATGTGGTAATTACGAAAGCTATTATTAATAATTGTTTATACCAGAAGGTTTTTTATCAATTATTGTGAAAAATAAAAATTGTATACCTGATTTTTTAAACTTAATTGATTCTTTGGTTGTCTTTTGAATCTGTGAATATATGAAGTGTGGAATTTATGAGCACCTGCTGGACACTGTCTGTCAGCAGAATGAGTTTTTTAATTTTTATAGAATAAAAAAACACCACACAAGTCACACGACGAGTGTACTTTTTCAGGCAGACAATCACAATATACTATACTGGTGGTCAGTGTGGTCAGGTCACTGGTCACAGTGGTCAGTGGTCAGTCACACTGGCAGTGGCACTCTGGCAGCAAAAGTGTGCACTGTTTAATATGTACTCCTGGCTCCTGCTATAACCTATAACTGCTCCCCAGTCTCCCCCACAATTAAGCTGTGTGAGCACAGTCAGATATTATACATAGATGATGCAGCACACTGGGCTGAGCACAGATATGGTATGTGAGTGTGACTGAGTCACTGTGTATCGTTTTTTTCAGGCAGAGAACAAGAACAGAACGGATTATTAAATAATAATAAATTATAAAACTGCACTGGTGGGTCAGGTCACTGGTCATCAGTCACTAGTATAACTCCTCCTAAGCTCCAGTAAGTAAATGAAGTGTCTCACTCTCACTCTCCTATCTATTTTAATTTCTAAACGGAGAGGACGCCAGCCACGTCCTCTCCCTATCAATCTCAATGCACGTGTGAAAATGGCCGCGACGCGCGGCTCCTTATATAGAATCCGAGTCTCGCGATAGAATCCGAGCCTCGCGAGAATCCGACAGCGTGATGATGACGTTCGGGCGCGCTCGGGTTAACCGAGCAAGGCGGGAAGATCCGAGTCGCTCGGACCCGTGTAAAAAAACATGAAGTTCGGGCGGGTTCGGATTCAGAGAAACCGAACCCGCTCATCTCTAGTAAAGAGGGGGACTGGCTGCCGTAATGTGTAAAAAGGGGGACGCTGTCTGCTGTAATGTATAAAAGGGGCTCTACCTGGTGTAGTGGCGCTACTGTGCAGCGTAATTTGAATAATGTAGACTACTGTGCACCGTAGTATGAATTGCTGTTATTTTGTGGCCACACCCCTTCCCCGTGAAGCCACGCCCCTATAAATTTTGCGCGCGCCTGTGGCGCGCACTGCCCCTGTCTTGCATGGGGGGGGGGGGGTGCCACTGTCGTTTCTTGCACACAGCGCTAAAATGGCTAGTTACGGCACTGCCCCCATGTGCTGCAATGTGACCCCGGTGCAGTAAAGTGACGCTACAGCACCGGGGAGGGCGGGGGGGGGGGAAGCGAGGGGGTCACCGCAGCGCAGAGGATTCGGCACCTGGCAGCCCAGCAGAAGCAGCGCGGACCGGCTCCCTGGACTGGTGAGTATATTGATCTTCTTGGGAGGGGTCCGCGGCGCACGGGGGTAGTCACGACGGGGGGGGGGGGTTTGACCTGGCAGCGGCGGTAGTGGCGATGTCAACGGGGGCGGCGCATTCGCGGCAGGACATCAGGGTATTTTTTCCAAAAAATACCCCGATGATGCTGCGGAGTATCATTGCAAGCTCTGTCCCTGCACGCGATAACTGATACATCCCTGTGATGTAATCAATTATCGCAGTGCGAGTTTGGGCGATTTTATCACCTGTCATCCGCATCCGGGATGCGGATGGTGATAAATAGGCCCCTTAGTACATAGACCCCCGAATGTTTATATTGCCAGAAAGAGCCCACATATTGTCTGTTTGTCATAAGTATCAGATAATCTTTGGCCTCCAAAATTGTAGATTTAAATGAATACTCAGTAATTATTAGTTTTGTATTAATTTCAAAATAAAAACTACCTTCTTCAGATTATTGACACTTCAATGTAAAACCCAAAATGGCTTTAGATGTCAAACGAATGGTGGGTACACAGTTAACGCTGTGTGTACTCAGCCGACAGGAAGGCTGATGTTATAACGCAAACGACCTGGGAAATGACCTGTGGGAGTGCACAGTAGAGGGTACACCACTGGCATTTATATAATGGGTGCAGTGTGTGCGCTGCACACGGGCACCTGAGTCCAGAGGGGTCCCACACCGCACACACTGCACTCATTTTTTTTAATACTCACCCCTCCGGAGTCCCACGCCAATGTCACCGGCGCTGTTAAAACCCAGTGAAAATGGCGCAGCGGCCATTTTCATGGAGTTCTGCGCATGCGCAATAGAGAAATCACTAGGAAAATGGCCGCCGCGCCATTTTCCGGGAGATCTGCGCATGCGCAGTAGAGTCTGAGCCCTCTAGTGCTCAGACTTACAGCGCTCCTACAGAGAGGAGGGGGCCCGAACGGAGGAGGCAGCACACGCGCCTCCTCCACTCTTAAAGTGCCCCTGGTGTATACACTAGACGATGTGCCCGATATATCATCCCGATCTGATGACATAATGCCTAGTGTGTAGTGTACCCAGCTGAAGTTTACTCACAGAAGATAGTGAATTCCAAGAGGGAAGTCACGTCCTCTGACACACGCAGTCTTCTGATAATAGTCTGGTAAAATTATTTGCTCAGTAATAACACTGAAAAATGGAAATTGGTGAATAGCTTAGTTTATTTATTAACTTCTTATACAAACAGGATCATTAATTACGATTACTTTTTATTTATTTGTTTTGCTTAATTGCCACTACAGAAAATAAACAAGAAGTCTGCATTGAGCAGTGACGGATGCTGTATACTTATTTTGCAAATAAATAAGGAACATGATAGACAATGATATGAGAGTACATTTGTGGGTAATTATGCCAAGGGGATTTTCCTGAGTTTAGCTGTTTACACTGCCACCCCCAAACCCATTTTAGCTTCCTGAAAACAAAAATGTCATTTAGAGGCGCGTGTCCGGCCAGAGTTCTGCCTCCCAGGATGTAGAAGTGCATTATTTTCCCGCATGACAGGAGATGATACAGAGTGCGGATGGGTTACAGAGGGCAGCTAGGCAGCACTCATTTCTATTGTGTAGAAAGCAGACTGGCATTTAGGAAATCTACAGTAGGTGTCTCTTCTAGTCAAGTGTAGGAATGTGAGAGGCTGCGTTGAGGTAATGAGGGACAATTTCCATAACACTTTCACTGCTGATCACAATTCAGAACTTAATCTCCTTCATTTACTGCATATACTAGTGATGTGCAGATTATTAAAGAAGTAAAGGAATACTATACATTTCCTAAACATCCTTCCCCTACTACCACTAGTAGACCAATGGAGAGCTTACTTACCAGACCCAAAACAGGTGCTTTCATGTCAGAAGCCAGGAGCGGTTTTAGGTGCAGGCTAGCAGGGTGGGCGCCCTGGGCGCTGTGGCCTGAGGACGTGGCCGCAGTCACCCCGCAGGAGCCCGCCATCAGGGTTGTAGCCGGCGTGTCGCGTGCTCCGGAGCCACTAGCTGCCCCCATGTGCCCTGTTAAATCCGCACTGACGCCCCGGCTCCCTATCTCATTCCGCCCGGCTGGCTGCAATGGGTGTGGCTCTCTCCCCTCCTCCACTCACTGCTGTTGCTGGGACTGCACTGCAGACATACATAATAAAGCCACAGAGCCAGTCTTAGCCAATTTGATGCCCTAGGCAAAATTTTGGCTGGTGCCCCGTAGCACCACCGCTAGTTCTGCATCTGACCCAGCAACGCTCGGGCAGTGGGGCCCACCGGGAGTTTGCCCTGTGCCCCTGTGGGCCAGTTGAATTCTGCATAATGCCACACAGTAATGCCTATAATACCCAGAATTCCACACAGTAATGCATCTTTCACATACAGTATGCTTGGATGCCCCTAGACATGCTTGGATGCCCTAGGCAAATGCTTAGCCTGCCTATATCTAAAGCCGGCTCTGTAAAGCCAGGCTGGGCTGGGGATGGAGCAGAGTCCTAGCAGGGGGATGTGAGGAGAGGAGTCCTGGCAGGGGGAGTGCTCTGATCCCGCAGGGAGCCCCCGCGCAGCATGGGCTCAATCAGACAGTGAGAGAGACAATAGCGCTGAGTCCTGGACAGCGCTGGAAATATAGGCAGAGGGTGAAGCCAGGGAAAAGGAGGAGGGGGTAGGGGGAGAGGAGGAGGGGGACCATAGAGGAGAGTGAGAGGACACAGCTGAGGAAGCTGGGAGTGATAGCAAGCTGGCTGCTGGGCAAGGTGTTAGAGGGGACAACAGGTATAGTGCCTGGAAGGAAGATAGGGGGACAACAGGCATCTGCCTGGAAGCAAAGGGTGGGGTGGGGGGACAACGGGGAACTGCTTAGTAAGGAGAGGGAGAAATGTGGATGTGCCTGAGGTAGAGGCTGCCTACTGGGGATTTGGTCATTACGGTGTGTAGAATAATGTGCAATGGGCATTACTATAAGTGAAAATTACAAATAATATAAAGGGCATGAATCCGGGTTTTTCCCCCCTATTTTTTTGTTCTTCATGTGTTGTATAAGGGGTTCTACCTGGCGTACCGTGTATAAGGAGTACTACTGTGTAGTGTAATGTGACTGATGGACACTACTATGCAGTGTAATGTGATTTGGTCCTATTCTGTGGCCATTCTGTGAGGGGCAGTAGGCTGGTTGCAGGAGGGAAGAGGGTAGACACTGGGCTGGCAGGGTGGTAGAAACTGAGATGAGAGTCAGTAACATGGAGGGAGACACCAGTAACATGGAGGGGGACACTTTGTGAATGGGGAGCACTGGGAAGGATGAGATTGGGGCAGTGAGATAGGGGTCGGAGGGAGGAACACTTGGTTGAATGAAGGGAGAACACTGTGGCTGGACTGGCTGGGGGGTTCTAGGTGGGAGGGCCATGAGAAGGGCACAGTGGGCTGGTTGGGGAAAGAAGGCAGGGAGACACTGGTCTGGCAGGATGGGAGACACTGGTCAGTAGTGGTGGGGACACTAAGCTGGAGAAGGGGCAAACACTGGGGCACTGACCTGCTGCCATTTCATTTCTGCCTGGCCCGTATACTCGCTGCAGCCCCCGCGCTTTCGCAGCAGCTTCCTGAGTAGCCTTTCCCGCATTCTCTGCCATCCTTGATCGCCCACTCTATCACCTTTGAACTGCCGGGGGCCTAGCACTGTCCTCCGGTGGCAGACCCAGCTTGCCCTGCTGCCTGCTCCATCACTTCTGAGAGGACCTGTCACCCAGCAGCTAAGGCGGTTCACCCCCCTCTGCATTCTCTATCACCGTAGTCTGCCACTCCCCACCTCCCCACAGCCAGGTGTGCCCGGCTGCCATATACAGTATGTGCTGCAGCCGCTGCCAGGAGAGGCCAGGGGAGGGTTGATAGGCTGACCTACAGCCAGCAGTCCTTATTACTGGTGGCCAGCATGTTGCTGCTGCACTAGTGTGCAGTACACTATAAATAAAAAAAATTACAAATTCAGAATCCGCCTGTGCCCACATCGACCTCTTATCAGCCTAGTAATGTAACTTACTGGGAGTCTCATACAGGTAGTGCTGCCTCCAACAGGGAAATATCATTAACAATACCCTTCTAGCACTTTAAGACAATTTATATCCTTATCTGACCCAAAGAAAATTCTACCGGAAAGGTCTGATGTCTAATTTCTGGCGCCAGCTCTTAATATCTAGCTTAACCATGTGCAGTCCTGTCTAGATCTATGATATTCTATGTTCATTCAAATATTAAGATAAAACTTAAATCCATCATAATATGATGACCTACTAAAATGTATCTTATAAGTAGAAAAGAACATTTAGTGCGCTGGGATTTAATTTAACGCAATTACAAAGCATTATGTTTAGAGGCACTTTCCTTTAATGGAAATACTGTATGTTGTGGCATTGTTAAATAGATATTATTCTCAACAGACTCGTTTTTCTGTGCAAAATTGTCTCTTTATGAAGTCTGATTTCTTAATGCTACAGGTCTAGAGATAAATTAGTGGAACCCTTGAAAAGGTTTCATGGTTTAAGGGTAGATGTATTAACCATTGGAGAGTGATAAATTGGAGAGAGATAAACTATCAAAAAATCAGCTCCTATGCATAATTTTTCAAACCCAGCCTGTACCATGGCAATTAGGAGCTGATTGGATGGTACTTTATCTCTCTCCAATGCTTAGTACATCTCCCCCTAAACTCTATAATATACTTTTTGACATCTCCCAAACATCTATATATTTAATCGGCTAAGCAATTTCTTTGTGAGAGCATCTACTCTGCAATGACAACACTGATTTTGATGGTTCAGGTGATATTTCGATAGTGTGTGATGTAGATGTGCAATAAGAATTTTGATAAGTGGTCTGCTAGTTGAGGAATAATGTGTCAAAGTCGTGATTTTTTTTCCCCATAGAAAAAGGATTGACAGGGGGGCCTTTGGGTTGTAAATTGCAGCGAAGCCCTTGCCAATTTTTTTCTGCCATAAATTCAGTTGATATAATGAATTCTTTCTAACACATTAGGGATACAGCAAAATTTCAGGATACAGTAACATTCGGGATACAGTTAGATTTCGTGATACAGTTAAATTTCGGGATGCAGTAAACTGTTGGGATACAGAAAACGTTAGATAAACTTTATATAAATGCGTTGTAGAACACACAATGGGGGATATTCAATTGTTTGAAAAGTCAGTTGGGTATCTGTTTTTTCCTATCTAAGAGACAAGAAAAAACAGACACCCAACCAACTTTTCAAACAATTGAATTCCCCCCAATGAATTTTTGTTTTTGCTCAATTTCGAGCAATGCGGTTTACTAGTTTCCTTATATACCTCAAACACCCTGACACTAACATAAGCAGGAGATGGAGAGGTAACATTGTATTATAAGATAACGTGATCTTTTCAACACTTGACATGGCTTTAAAATAAGCAACACTTTAGAAAATGATCTGATTAATCAGTTCGACAACATATTTCCCATTTGTGCAGAGCAATACTTAGGGGGTAATGCAGACCTGATCGTAGCAGCAAATTTGTTAGCAGTCAGGCAAAACCTTGGGGGTAATTCCAAGTTGATCGCAGCAGGAATTTTTTTAGCAGTTGGGCAAAACCATGTGCACTGCAGGGGAGGCAGATATAACATGTGCAGAGAGAGTTAGATTTGGGTGTGGTGTGTTCAATCTGCAATCTAATTTGCAGTGTAAAAATAAAGCAGCCAGTATTTACCCTGCACAGAAACAAAATAACCCACCCAAATCTAACTCTCTCTGCACATGTTATATCTGCCTCCCCTGCAGTGCACATGGTTTTGCTCAACTGCTAAAAAATTTCCTGCTGCGATCAACTTGGAATTACCCCCCATGTGCACTTCAGGTGTGGCAGATATAACGTGCAGAGAGAGTTATGGTGTGTACACACGGTGAGATTTTTCTTACGATTTTGACTATATAGTCAAAATCGCAAGAAAAGTTAGTGCAAATCGCAAGGTGTTATGCCACTTGCGATCCCGATTTGATCCCGATGCGCGGTCCCGCCAGGTCGGTATCGCAAGAAAAGATAGACTGTGCAGGCAAGTCAATCCTTGCTAGATCTGTGTACTATCTAGTTCATCTCACATGTCAATTAAATCTCACATAAGCCAAAATCACAAGCACACATAGTCCATATCTAAAGAAAAGTTAGTCAAAATCTGTGCTATCTGGGCTACGGGGAGTTCAGGGGAAATCGCAAAGTGAAAATCAGGCATAGCAAGGATCTCACCGTGTGTACACACCATTAGATTTGGGTGGGTTATTTTGTTTCTGTGCAGAGTAAATACTGCCTGCTTTATTTTTACACTGCAATTTAGATTTCAGTTTGAACACACCCCACCCGAATCTAACTCTCTCTGCACATGTTATTTCTGCCCCACCTGCAGTGCAACATGGTTTTGCCCAGTAGAGAAAGATTTTGCTTTTGCGATCAACCTTGAATTAGGCCCATAATACAGAGGATTTAAGTAATACAGCAATAGACAAGCAGGATTGGTGTAGGCAGTTTGGGTAATAACTTCCAAGGGTTGTTTAGTCCACCCTCACAAGGTACCAGGTGAGGCAGCCATCTTGGGCGCACTACGTAGGATTTCCCTGGGTTATATATGAACCCTTGACTAGTGAGAATGTTGACGTGATGATGTAATGTTGGATACACCCATTCACTGAGATCCAAACCAAAAATAACATTTGCTTTGTTTAAACAGGACCTGGTAAGATTCACCTACAAAGTGATTCTTTCTCTCTATAAATCATGCTTCATGCATGTTAGTTTATTCATGAAAATAGCTAATTCACTTTTACATTTATACAGTCAGCCTGTCGTCATTATAGGGAATTTTTTACATATGTATGTTTAAACGTTACCACATGTCCTTATACAGGATCACTTTGTGCTACATGTTTAGTAACCCATCTTCATTTGTCTAAACAGGAGGGTGGTTCAATAAGTAAAGTAACGACCTCTCACGTTTGTAATGTTCTCTATTTCATTCTAATTTCCCGCCAGGAGAGAGGGCAGTAGACCACTGCTTCCCCTCATGGCCATTAGACTTTTAGCAGTCATACTGTCCTAATATCAGTTGTAAGATAGCAGGGCTGGCGGAAACATGGCCAAACATTGAGGTGCGTAGTGCAGTGGTCCCCAAACTGAGCGGCTAGGCACCCTGGGATGCCGCGAGGCTCTTGCAAGGGTGCACTGGGTTGATGGTCAAGGACCAAATCAAATTATTTACAGTATGGTCAAAGTGATAGGCAAAACCATTGCTGATGGGTGCCAATCATAAAACATGTGGACAATCAGAAGAAAAACTCTGTCAACCACCACATAACTGACCCTATGGATGACTGCTAGGCTAAATTTACTTAACATCATATTTTCTTTCCACATGTATCAAGAAAAAACTTTTAGCCTATGAGATGCCGTGGAAAAAATACTGATACTCTAGTTTGGTACCACTGGCGTAGTGTGATCACCATTCACCTCGACAAGCTGGCAATTAATTTCAGATGCTGATGTGCCCTTTAGATGTAGAAATCTGATTACACTAAGCATCTCAATGTCTGATCACATTTCCGCCAACCCCGCCATCTAACAGCTGATGTTGGGATTATGACTGATATGAGGCTCAGTTTAATGGCCGTGAGGGGAAGCTAGTCTACCTGCTCTGGCCTGGTGGGAAATTAGAATGAAATAGAGACATTACACATGTGAGAGGTTTATTAGCTTACTTACTGAGCAGCTGTCACAGTATCTAGCTGCTTATTTGGTAATATGGCACTAGTAAAGAAAATGCAACAAACTCATACAGTAGGAGCAGCGGTATGGGTGTTTTAGTACCCCCAATATTTATGCTGCTACTAACCAGGTCTATAGATGGCAATTTCTTTTAACAACAAGAGCACCTGCAATCCGGAGGCTACCATGTAGTGTACCTATAGGAATGAATCTGATTTTAGTTTTCTTTACTGTGGGCATGATTCATACTTGAACACAAACCCGAGGGTTTGAGTACAAATACGATGTACACATGTGAAAATTGGACTTGCAATGTCGCACCCAGCCCCATGAGCCCTGTGATTAGACATGGTATGGCATCTAGGGGGCGGAGCCCAGTAGTGTTCTTCAAAACAGGGGCGTGTCGCCCCCGTTTTGAAGGTTTGATGGGTCCAGGGTCTGCGTCATCGGATTCAGACTTAAGGGCCCCATACACTACAACGATATGTCTGAGGCTGAAGTCGGAGGTGATTTCCCTTGAACTCTCCCGGGAGCATCCCGGGAGTGGTTCTACACGATTCCATATGATCTGGTACATTTTGCATGCGATATATCATATGCGATCTCAGCCATGCCTGTGGGAACCGACATATCACGAGTGCAGCACTAACGATCTAGGGGAGCCGATCCGACCCTCACGGGAACGCGGATCGGATCGGAAGCACCTCCAAAATGCCCGATTTCACTTAATATATTGGCCCGAATGCCTGAAATTGGATGAAATCGGGCATTATCATTCTAGTGTATGGGGCCCTTTAGACTTCCTGGACCCGAGTGCCCGGCTCCTACAGCCAGATACTAGCAACTATCTTCTGGAAGGCGCTAGAGAAATGACAAGTAGAATCTGACTGGTTGCAATGGGCAACATCTCCACTTCTATAAACCTGCACTTTAACAATATACTCCCTATTATATACCCATTACTATCAGTGACACTAATATGTTTAATTCAGAACTGTCATTATTTCAGCAATCATGATCGTTTCATATATTTACATTGTTTCTTGACAGACCTCTGGGCTCTGGCTGAATTTCCGGACACTGGTGGGAGAAGATGGGCAGTGAAGGAGGAAGCAGTGCCCTAGGTCCCCTACAAGGCGGAGTACACCTCATTGTGCTGATTTGCTTACTTAGGCTGTCAAGGTGCCATGCTGAAGTGCCCATAAGCCAGACACCAGGGATGCGCATTCCCGCCAGAGGAGGCATCAATCTAACTGACCGTGGAACTGGCAACAAGCACCAGCCTCTGGTCTTTAATCATGTCTACAATTTCAATGTTCCATTGGGATTTCCCTGCACAGTGGAGCAAGAGTCTCCAGAAGAAGCTAGCTGGGTGTCTCAGCAGACAGAGAATACAGCAGATGCTGGGAGCCAGATCACCTTCACACACAGCATTCGGGTACCGCAAAGGTTATGTCAGTGCTACACAGCCCCACTTGCAGTGCAGCACCTCCTCAGCAGGATTGAGGCACTGGAAAGAGAGGTGTTGCTGCTCCAAGAACGCTGTAATGACAGAGGATGTCAGGACGCAGAGGCCACAGGTACGAGCTCTTCCTTCAACTTTTTAGACATCCTATTTCAAATTCATACAGATTTATTGCAAGAAACTCTACAAGCCCAGCATACACAGGTTTTCATTATCTACCAAGAGCCATTGCCTATAACATGTTGAATCATGTTATAGGCAAATGCATTCTGCAGGAGACTCCCTTAAGTATTAGCAATCTCCCTAACTCCCTGAATAGTCCATCAATCTCCTTGATTACAAGTGATCCCCATTATGCAGCTTTTACATTCTTGGGGAAAAAGATAAATCAGAGATACATACATCCAAATGGGATCATGACAGTGCCATTTCCCTGTATTGGTTATAAGGCACAATGATCCCTATAGTTACATGTATTTTAAATCAGGTTTCATGTGGCCACTTACAGTAAATGGAACCTCTTGTAAAACACAACACACAAACAAATTCTGAAAAATATCAGTGTCTTTTCTTCAACAAGTAGATCTTACTAACGTCCGGGCTCATTTACATTTGAATGTAAGTCATGTTTATGACACGCCTCTCAGATGTAGCGGTACACGCCCGTGCTGATAGGTGTTACTTTCACAATCTCCCTGAAATGTTTTTTCAAAAGTAGGCAAGTATGAGTATATACGGATATAGAAGAAAGAGGAAAGAGAGACTCTGTGTTGGGGCACACTTGGAATTAAATAATTTAAAACTTAACTTTTAATCTAGTAAGATTTAAAATTAAATATACACAGACAAAAATATAAAGAAAGATAAAAATAAAAATAACACCTCTAGATTCAAAAATGTGAACTCTGGTTCAAATACAAAAGTAGAAGAATATTTTGTATTTGAACCAGAGTTCACATTTTTGAATGTAGAGGTGTTATTTTTATTTTTATCTTTCTTTATATTTTTGTCTGTGTATATTTAATTTTAAAGTTTACTAGATTAAAAGTTGAGTTTTAAATTATTTAATTCCAAGCGTGCCACAACACAGAGTCTCTCTTTCCTCCTTCTATATCCGTATGTCCTATTGACTCTGGGAGCACCACCAACCCCAAAGATTTAATACCCATCCTGAGAATCGCATTTGAAAACTCCTTCATTGTTGGTTTCATAGAGGCCTTACACAAATAGAGCCTATTTTCCTTACATTTTTCTTAGTCCTGTGTGGTACCATACAACCCTACTGCTGTACTAAGTATGAATATATCCTAGTTGTAGTCTTACTAATGTACAACTCTTTTGTAGACCACACTGGCTTCCTTTCCTTGGTGCTTTTTCTAACCCTTTTGATACAAAAGTCTGTTACTTTTAGTATTGCACTTTTTTTTTCCGCCTTCCTAAAATCCAACACCTTTGTTTTTGTGTGGCACAAGCTCGACCCTGTCTTTATAGTAAACCATATTGCTTGATGGTCACTACTACTTAGGTTCTCACCGACATATATTGCATGTCTGATATTCTGTCATCATTGGTGAGTATTAAATTTAATATTGCATCTTTGCAAATGGGCTTCCTCACTAATTGCTTGAAGCATGCTCTCTGCAAGGAATTTTGAAATTTTAACCCTTCTAGTTAAATTTGCAAAAGACCTCTCCCAATTAACATCAAATAGATTAAAGTCTGCCATGATTTTGACTCTTTTAAGCCATTTTAGTGATGTCCTGTAATAGGTACCTGCCCCTGTCCTGGTGCTCTATAGATAACCCCAGTGTGAATAGTGTCCCTCTCCCCCATTTCTATGGTGACCCAAAGGGACTCAGTTTTCTCTTCAATATTTTGTATTAAAGTAGCATTTATGCTTTTTTAACATATGTTGCTGCCCCTCCTCTGATTCTTCACATTCTGTCCTTCCTAAATAAAATGTATTCTAGTATAGGTATGTTCCCATCATGATTCTCATTGCACCATGACTCCCTAATAGCCACAATATCCAGATCATCCCTTGTCAGTATCGAGCTCCATAGCTTTAAGAATTTTGTTTGTGCATATGCTATTCCTAGCCACATTCAGACAGCACATATCAAAATGTCAAGTTTAACATTGATATTACCTGTTTGGGAAAGTTGTCCAATTTGTTTTTCCTAATTAACTGTTCAGAAATCACACTTGTTCTTTTACAACATTGCTGCAACCCTCAGCCACGGCTGCACCTACCTGAACTAAAGACATAGGGGGTAATTCCAAGTTGATCGCAGCAGGAATTTTGTTAGCAGTTAGGCAAAACCATGTGCACTGCAGGGGAGGCAGATATAACATGTGCAGAAAGAGTTAGATTTGGGTGGGTTATTTTATTTCTGTGCAGGGTAAATACTGGCTGCTTTATTTTTACACTGCAAATTAGAATGCATATTGAACACACCACACCCAAATCTAACTCTCTCTGCACATGTTGAATATGCCTCCCCTGCAGTGCACATGGTTTTGCCCAACTGCTAACAAAATTCCTGCTATCAATTTGGAATTACCTCCATAGTACAGTAAGTCTGCTACACCTGACCCCAAATGGCCAAATGATCAAGGAGATAATTAGCACTGTATGTGAGTCACAACCAGGCAGCATGCAACATGCAGCCTGCAGCATGCAACAATAATCATGATTCACTGAGCAACACCACCACACAGGCAATACCAATTACAAGCAAGTCATTACATCAAACACTTTAAAAACATACATGAGTTTGTATTAGAGAGAAATGTCAGTTGGATTTTGCAGTGTGCAGCATAGAGATGACTTCTAATAGTTAATAACACAGATGATATGCATGAGATGCAGAGTATATTTTGCAGCATGATAAATAATTACATACTTTTGTGGATTTAATGCAGTTTGGGGGTCATTCCGAGTTGTTCGCTCGTTGCCGATTTTCGCAACGGAGCGATTAAGGCAAAAATGTGCATGCGCATGGTACGCAGTGCGCTAAGTATTTTAGCACGAAACTTAGTAGATTTACTCACGGCCGAACAAAGAATTTTCATCGTTGAAGTGATCGGAGTGTGATTAACAGGAAGTGGGTGTTTCTGGGCGGAAACTGACCGTTTTCTGGAAGTGTGTGGAAAAACGCAGGCGTGCCAGGATAAAACGCAGGAGTGTCTGGAGAAACGGGAAAGTGGCTGGCCGAACGCAGGGCGTGTTTGTGACGTCAAACCAGGAACGAAACGGGCTGAGCTGATCGCAGTGTAGGAGTAAGTCTCGAGCTACTCAGAAACTGCTAAGAATTGTTTATTCACAATTCTGCTAATCTTTCGTTCGCAATTCTGCTATGCTAAGATACACTCCCAGAGGGCGGCAGCCTAGTGTGTGCAATGCTGCTAAAAGCAGCTAGCGAGCGAACAACTCGGAATGAGGGCCACTATCTGTAATAATGTTGGTTTGTAGTATGTTTACAGTTTGTTTTCCTTTGGTTTAATGCCAATATAACGTTGATATTGATATGAAGTTGACACTTTATAACTGGACACTTCATATACTAGACAACCTGCCATCCTAACCTATACTGAATAAATATGGCTAGAGACATGTTTTCATCCCGAAAACTATCCCCGCCACCTCACACCAACTCCAGCAAAAGGTGTTAATAAAATCTAACAAATGTAAGATCAGTAAACCACTCAATCACTATAAATTCTTGACACAGACAGTGATGAGTATAGTTTATTAAACTGTAGGATGATTCTCTGTGATGCACAGGACAACTACACAAATTCAAACAACAATACTTCTCCAAACTACCAAGATTTTAGTAGGTCTTAAGTTATAGGGTAAGGCATTGCTACTAAGCAATTAAGAGGGTCATTCCAAGTTGATCGCACGTAGCAACTTTTTGCTGCTCGTGCAATCGACCTGATGCCGCCTATGGGGGAGTGTATTTTAGCATAGCAGGGCAGCGAACGCTTGTGCAGCCCTGCTATGCTAAAAAAGTTTCACGTAAAACAAGACCAGGGCTGCAGTTACTCACCCAGTGCGACGGATCCAGCGATGAAGGTCCCGGTCCTGACGTCAGACATCCGCCCTCCAAACGCCTCGACACGCCTGCGTTGGACTCACCATGCCTGGAAAACGGTGAGTATCCGCCCCAGTACGCCTCCTGCCTGTCCGTCTTCTTGCGAACACCACTGCGACCACATTTGTCGCTGGCGGCGGCGTTGCCCGGCGACAATCGTCACCCGGCAACGGTGCGCGTGCTCAATGCGTCCGCCGCGCATGCGCATTTCTGACCGTTCGCACCGCAGTGAAGAACCGCTGCGTGCGAACGGGTCGGAATGACCCCCTAAGTTTTCATATAAGAACAATTTCTTAACAAACCAGTTTAAAAGTAAAAAAAAATTAAAAGCGTGTGATGCACGGGACTTTATTTTCACTTTCTGGAGAATCACCATGTAGCTGTTTATCATATAGAAATGGAAATAGTATTTCCACGTGGCTGAAAAACTACAGATAGCAGTGTATATACTTGTACTGGAAATAGATGTTGAGTCTGAGAGTGGAAAAAGAAAAATGATAAATCTGTAATACTCCCTCTTATGACCTAGCCCAGTGGTTACCAAACTTTCTTGAATCACGGCGCCCAAGAGTGTCAGCATTTTTTTCAAGACAATTCTAGGATAAAAGTTTATTATTGATATATTTGGGAAAAAAATATAAAATTAAGTCAATTGTGCCTACCTGTCACCCTTAGGCTCAATTATGTGGTGGTGTACAGTTGCGCTTTTGTTTGTACACGTTTTATGATTGGCAGCCACTAGCATTGGTTTTTGACTATCACTTTGGCCATAAATAATTTGATTTGGTTCTTGACCACCAACCCAAGGCACCCCTGCAAGAGCCTTGCGGCACCCCAGGGTGCCACGGCACACAGTTTGAGAACCACTGACCTAGCCCCTGATTCTATAGAAATCTACTTTTCGTATTATGGGTCTGATTCAGGTTGCATCGTAATCGCGATGCGATCGCAATTTCAGTCATGGACCCCACCGGGCACATGTGCAGGTCCCATCCTGCGCATGTTCTGCAGGTAATGTGGTCGGCCAGCATTAACTGCGAACACCTCTGCCTAAATGACAGGCAGAGTCGTTCGCGGGGCAGGCGGCGACCGAGTGTTTTCGGGGTGGGAAATGGGAGCACGTCTGTAATGTTTTGGGGGCAGCTGCGCGTCATCACACGCAGCCGCTCCGATTAAAAAAATGGCGGCAGGACTTCTACCATTGCAGCCAGACTGCATCGGCAGGAGGCATCCACAGTTTCTGAGACCATGCTGTCATTGCGGAGCAATCGCAATTACAGCGTGATCGCAGTCGGTGGCTGGTGGGTAGCATGCTGGGCGGCCCTGCCCTGCGATGGGCGGCCCCTAGCATGTGATTGAAGGGATTGCAGATTCCTTACTGAATAGGGTCCTATTTGCTCAATTATCAACAGAAGAAGAGATGGATAAAACATAGCTTAGGGGGACATGATAAGAAGTGGCCCATGGCAACCAATCAGCATTGACATAATATTTAGAATTTGCATACCATAAACGTATACAGAGCAGCTGATTGGTTGCCATGGGTCACTTCTCCACTTTTATCACTGCTTAGTACATGTCCCCCTTAGTATCTTAGTGCCTACACAAATTAATTTGGATTCTGACAAGCAAGAAGGGAGATACAGCATACCTCCCAACTGTCCCGCTTTCAGCGGGACAGTCCCGCTATTCGGACCCTGTCCCACTGTCCCACCCGCGGGCAGCAGTGTCCCGTGGGTGGGGGGGCAGTTGGGGGGAGGCTTTGATCACCCGCTGCTCTGCTCTGCAAAGCAGCCGGTGATCACAGAATACATGCTGTGCACATGCGCACGGCATATATTCAGAGCTAGGAGGGGAGCGGGGGCTGCCCAGCTGCTCGGGGAGCACTGGGCACGCCCCCAAAAGGCAGAAAAATGGTCCGTTTGACGAGACCACGCCCACTCAAGCGAGGCTACGCCCAACACGGGTGAGGCTACGCCCCCTTTTCGGGTCGGCGGTATGATACAGTAGTATAAAAATAAGCCCTGTAATCATTTGCCTGGATTTATTTAAGTAGTTAACCACCCTGCCCATACGTAGGTAGTGGCACCCCCCCCATTTCCTGCGTTTGGACCTCCCTCCACAAAAGCGCTCTGTATTCTTTTGTAGGATACCAGATAAACTGTGCATGTTCAGAGCAAGAACATCCCAGCCTATTACCATTTGTCCGTTCAATTTTCTCCTAAAACACTGCTTACAACCGCCTCATTTATGTCTTAAATTTGTACATTGTGTTTCATCGGAAAGTCTGCTCAGTATATTCAGCTTCAAGTAAACTGTTCAGGGACTCCAATACTTGTCCAATTCACTAAGCTGATGCATTGTGAAGACAGAATGCAGTTTTGTGTAAAGCCAGGCCTACACGGTCAATTTTCATTCTCTGCAATTAAGTCTCAGATTTTATGCGATTGATCTCATGAGATTATTTATACAATAGCAACAGTTCCCAGCGTTCCATGTTCTCTATATTAACTAGCATTTCCTGCCCAAAATCGCCTTAGATCTCTTGAATGAGTGATTAATCTCTGAAGTTGACGTGGCGTTATTAACTTGCAGCACTTGCAGTTGAAGGAGATCATCGCACTGTTGCAAAATGAACAATCTTTGTTATGAGATTACTCTCGAGATCACACACCAGAAAATCATCCATGTCATTTAGCCCGTACACATCCATCCAACATTGGGGGTCATTCAGACCTGATCACTCGCTAGCGTTTTTTGCAGCGCTGCGATCAGGTCAGAACTGCGCATGCGTATGCACCGCAATACGCAGGCGCGTCACACGGGTACAAAGCGGATCGTTGCTGTGCGATGGGTTTTATGAAGAATCCATATGCACAGCTGATCGCAAGGAGATTGACAGGAAGAAGGCGTTTGTGGGTGGCAACTGACCATTTTCAGGGAGTGGTTGGAAAAACACATGCGTGTCCAAGCGTTTGCAGGGCGGGTGTCTGACGTCAATTCTGTCCCCAGACAGGCTGAAGTGATCACAGCGACTGAGTAAGTTCTGGGCAACTCAGAAACTGCACAAAGTTTTTTTGTACAGCTCTGCTACACATGCGATCGCACACTTGCACAGCTACAATACACTCCCCTGTATGCGGCGACTATCTGATCGCAGGACTGCAAAAAACTGCTAGCGAGCGATCAGGTCTGAATTACCCACTATGCACAGTAGTACAACCCGTGAACCCAAATTAAATCCTTACACTAATCACTTCAACAACTATTTTTTTGTTTATGTTCCCTTTTTATCAGCCTTTACTTTATCACAAAGCTAGTTTCTGTTTCTAACTTTAATACCCCTCTCTATGTGACACGCCCCTTTGCTTGTAAAGATGTTGGTATGTATGGGGTGCAACATTTTGCATAGTCATAAACCGGGTACACACTAGCCGATGTGTGTACCCGGCGATATTGGATGCGGCAGGGACCCGGTGGGGTGCCAGCATACACACTTGCCAATGCTGGCGGGGAGGAAGCGGGCACGAGGGGAGCGAATGTGCGGAGCAGGGGCAGCATGGCTTTCGTTAACGAGGTCCTCCCTCGTCTGAACTGTTCAGGCGAGGGAGGGGGTAGTTAATGATGCGCGGGAGCGCACTTCGTTAACGATGTTGAATGTACACACTAGACGAGATAGTAAAAGCTATTGCTCAGAATGTCCCTTCTGAGCGATATATATTTGACTTTCTTTTCTAGTGTGTATGGAGCTTTACTGTAGGAGCTTGGTGAATTGTGAAGTTACTTACTTAGTGCTCTATTCATGGAGCAGTGAAGTGTAGTGTCAAGAAATGAGCCAGTGGAGAAGTTGCCCATGGCAACCAATCAGCTGCTATGTATAATTTTATAGAATGCACTTTATAACTGTTACCTCAACACTGATTGGTTGCCATGGGCAGCTTCTCCACTGGCTTACTTTTCCATTCTTTTCACTGCTTCATGAATAGACCCCTTAGCGCTAGCTAGGTGTAAGCTGTACAATCTTTTAAGATAAATGGTAGTGTGATGTTAGTGTATTAGAATGCTTAATATTTGTAGACATTCCCTTACTAATCTGTGTAAGCCTGAATCTTCAGTGATGGTCCCTGGGACCAGGGGGATGCTGGGAAATGGGTGGTCCAGTGTGCAGTGTGCCTGGAGTTGGTGAGGGAATAAACAGCACAGCAGTGAACTCACATGTCTCTGTGTCCTGATGACTGGATTTACAAACATATGAACAAAACATGGTGTCAGAAGAAGTTTAACTTGGACTGCTAGTGCTCTCAGAGTGTGAAAGAATCTTGCAGAAGTCTGTGGCTGTGATACTCTGTGTCTGCAAAGCCTGCCGTGTGCTGCTATCTTCAAACAGTGCGTAACCATGGATAAACTAGCTCCTCCAACCGGCATGCTGATGTCTGAAAACTGGAAAAGATTTAAGCAAAGGTTTAATATATATCTTGCTGCATGTGGAGCTGATTCAGAGGCTGACAAAACGAAGGCATCCATTTTCCTCCATGTGATAGGAGAGGATGTGCTGGACATTTATAATAGTTTTCAGTTTGATGAGGGGCAGAATATGGTGCTATCTTCTATAATGCAAAAGTTTGAAGATTTCTTTGTGCCAAGGAAAAATGTGACATATGAAAGATATAAGTTTTTCACATGTGATCAGACGTCTGTACATGGATTTGATCAGTATGTTACAGAGCTGCAATCACTCAACAAAACCTGTGAGTTTGGTGATTTAAAGGATTCACTGATTAGAGAGAGAGAAAAACTGAAACAAGAGTTAAATCGCATGGAAGCCTTGGGTGTGATACAGAAAGTTGATGAGCCTACTGAATGGGTAAGCTCCTTAGTAATTGTTGAAAAGAAAAATGGACAACTCCGAATATGTCTAGACCCCAGAGATTTAAACAAAGCTATTAAACAAGAACATTTCAAACTACCAACCAGAGATGAAATCATGTCGCAATTTGCGGGAGCAAAATGGTTCAGTAAATTGGACGCATCTTCAGGATTCTGGCAAATGAAGCTAGATGAGGCCAGCTCAAAGCTTTGTACATTTAATACACCAGAAGGTCGATACAGATTTCTTCAACTACAATATCTAATATTGTCTGCTCCAGAAGTATATCACAAAAAGATACACATGATTTTTGAACATATTCCAGGTGTTGAAACAATGATGGATGACATTATTGTCTGGGGATCTACAAAGGAAGAACATGATTCTAGATTGAGACAAGTAATGGAACTTGTCAAGAAAGTGAATCTAAAGCTAAACAAGGACAAATGTGAATTTGGCGTGAATACACTTACCTTTATGGGTGACGTGGTCTCGGATCAAGGTGTAAAACCAGACCCAAGGAAAATATCAGCCATAGTGAACATGGAACGTCCTAACAACAAAGGCGACATCAGAAGATTCCTAGGAATGATTACTTACTTAGGAAAGTTTATTTCTCAACTCTCTGAACGAACAGCCTCTCTTAGATGGTTGTTGGACAAAGATAACGAGTGGATGTGGTCACATGAGCAAGAAGAAAGTTGGCAAAACTTGAAACAGATCATTACAGAGCAACCAGTGCTAAAATTCTTTGATCCTGCGAAAACAATAAGAATTTCAGCAGATGCTTCACAATTTGGCCTAGGCTCAGTGCTGTTACAAGAACATGAGGATACATGGCAACCAGTAATCTATGCATCAAGGTATGCTCAGATAGAAAAAGAACTTCTAGCGATCACATATGCATGTGAGCGATCTCTTCAGTTTGTGTATGGTCAAATATTAACAGTGGAAACTGACCACAAGGCATTGATAGCTATCATGACTAAATCATTACATGACTGTCCCATGAGAATTCAACGAATGCTTATCAGACTACAGAAATATGATGTACACTTGCTGTACTGTCCCGGCAAATACATGTACATTGCTGATACACTTTCTCATGCTGTGGACAAAAGTGAAGGTTCCAAAAGTCTGATGGATGAAGAAATAGAAGCCTATGTTAATTTGATCGTAGCTTCTCTACCAGTGTCTCTTGCAAGACAAGAACAGATTAGGAAAGAAACTGAGACAGATGACACAATGAAAGTGTTGAAAGATATCATTCTGAAAGGTTGGCCAGCAGAAAAACATGCGTGCCCGCTGTCTATCCATGATTATTGGATGTACCGCAGTAACCTTACAGTTGTCGATGGTATTATTTACAAAGGCAATAGGTTTGTAATACCTGCACGACTAAGAAAAACTATGCTGTGCAAGATATATGAAGGCCACTTAAGAGAAGAAAAATGTAAGCGGAGAGCGCGTGAAGTTATGTATTGGCCAAGAATGAACCAAGACATAGCACAGACTACAGCTACATGTGAATTATGTCTTACCTATAGACCGAAACAACAAGTCGAGCCACTGAGTCCTCACGCAGTGCCAGAGAGACCGTACCAGAAAGTTGGCGCAGATTTGTTTGATTGTAATGGGAAAACATACATTGTCGTGACTGATTATTACTCTAACTACCCTGAGGTGAAGACACTACATACAACTACTAGTAAAACCGTAATCAATTGCATGAAGTCAATCTTTGCAAGGCATGGTGTTCCTATGGAAGTGTTCACTGACAATGGTCCTCAGTTTTTCAGTGCTGAATTTAGACAATTTGCCGATGAGTGGGAATTTGTCCATATTACGTCAAGTCCCCACTATCCACGCTCAAATGGGTTGGTGGAAAGTTCAGTAAAAACTGTAAAGAGTCTCATAAAAAAAGCTCAGGAAGGTAAAGAAGATTTCTACAAAAGTCTTTTAATCTACCACAGTACACCTTTACAGAATGGACTTTCTCCTGCACAAATGCTGATGGGAAGGAGGATTAGAGCAAATCTCCCGATACATGATGAATTGCTTAATACACATAACTCAGCGTTGGTCAGACTGAGTAAGGAACGTCAACAGGCGAAACAGAAGCTGTTCCATGACAGGCGAGCAAAAAGCTTATCTGATCTAAAATCGGGTGACCAAGTCCGTCTCAGAGATCACGAGAAAGGTATTTGGGTGCAGAAAGGTATTGTGCAAGCACAAGTAGCACCAAGATCTTATACTATACGTACAGAGCGTGGAACGGAAGTAAGAAGAAATCGGGTGGATTTAAGATCTCAACCTAACCATAATGAAGACAACATGACTGAAGAATACCCTTCATCTGACATGTATGATGATCCTGATAATGGTGAACAAACCACAATTCTAGAAAGGTCCAACATGGTCTATTGTCACGATCCTGACTGTAGTTCTCGTATTTGGTGACTTACCCCTGCCATCTGTCCTGGATCCTGTGTTGTTTTTGCTCTCTGAGATAAACAGCTTGTCAGCATCATGAGTTTCCTGAGTCCTGAGTTCTCTGACTGGAAGGTAATAGTTAACGAGCTCTACCTGTGATTAATCTTCGGTGTGAGTCTGAATTCAGCAATCTGAAGTTTAGGCCTAAAAGCCAGCATTCTCTGTTTGTTTGCAGAAGTTCAGGCTTCAGTGTTCTCTCGGCCTGCTAGGCCTCGCTCCACTTCACAGCCTAGTCTAGAGTACTCACATGACAGTGACTGTTCACCTGACCCAGAGCTGTCCAATCCTGTGCCAGCCTGAGACTCTCTGAATCACCTGACACTGCTCACCAATCACCAAGGACCAGGAAGTATAAGTCTGAAGGCTGGAGTTGGAAACACTGCCTGTTCCTCGTGTCACACACAGCTCTGTGCGAGCTTTGAAGCTGAGCTCCCTAAAGGTAACCCTTGTACTTTAGTTCCTGTAAAAACTCTGTTTCTTTGTTACCCAGTTTGGATTACATTTGTGTTGCCATTGATATCCAGTATTTCCACGAGTTTCAACTTAAAGGCACAGTTGCAGTGTTTCATCTTAAAGGCACAGTACAGTATTCCACCATCTCCACTTAAAGGCACAGTTGCAGTGTTTCATCTTAAAGGCACAGTACAGTGTTCCGCAATCTCCACTTAAAGGCACAGTTGCAGTGTTTCATCTTAAAGGCACGGTGCAGTGTTCCACAGTCTTAACTGGAAACCACAGCTGCAGTGTTCTACCGTCACAGCCGCAGGGTTCTTCAGCCTCGTATTAGAGTTATAGCCAGAGTCATCGTCCTACTTTCAGTTGCATTTCCAGTTATATCCGGTACCAGCACGCATTACAGTTGCATCCCAGTCTCACCAGTAACCAGTCCGTCTTACTATCTTGCCAGTAACCTCGAGTACATAAGCACCTACTCCTGTGACACTATATCCAGTACAGTCTCACCTATACATTCATCCTGCTATCAAAGTCCCTGGTGATCCAGTGGTCAGGATACGGCTTCCTCTGCCGAGGCCCGGGTTCGATCCCCGGTCAGGGATTGCTCCTTCTTCTCACTGATTCCTACAGACCAGCCTAATATTCACATAGTTCTCCAGTTGCCGGCACAGACTGCACTAACACCGGGTTCACAAAATCACAGTCATGACATCGATGAAACACAGACTGTGTATGAAAGACCCAAAAGGGAAATACGCAGACCTGAGAGACTCATTGAAACGTGTTAGATGATGTTCTTAATATGACGTTGTTAATTGTTGCATTGAAGCGTATAGGGCTTATCTTTAAAGAAAAGAGGATGTGATGTTAGTGTATTAGAATGCTTAATATTTGTAGACACTCCCTTACTAATCTGTGTAAGCCTGAATCTTCAGTGATAGTCCCTGGGACCAGGGGGATGCTGGGAAGTGGGTGGTCCAGTGTGCCTGGAGTTGGTGAGGGAATAAACAGCACAGCAGTGAACTCACATGTCTCTGTGTCCTGATGACTGGATTTACAAACATATGAACAAAACAGGTAGTAGGATGAAAGGCCACCATAAGAAATATCGGGCCCAATTACTCAGAGTGGGCATGACTAAGCATGGGGGAAGGGGTGGGGAATATTGGGCTCCTTTTGTCGATGCTACACGGATGAAGGAATCCACAATCCTGGTTCATGTGACCCTAACAAACCTGAGTACTTATACACTGCCCTTGGTAGGATGGACTTTATAGTGACATTTTCAGTCTTTGTACCAAAAGTATTTTCACACAGGAAGGGGGAGACTGATTTTTGGGGCCAGTGATTTAGGGGTCTATTCATGAAGCAGTGAAAAGAGTGGAGAAGTGAACCTGTGGAGAACTTGCCCATGGCAACCAATCAGCTATACCATACATTTGTATAGTATGCAAATTATAAATGTTACTTTAATGCCGATTGGTTGCCGTGGGCAGCTTCTCCACTGGTTCACTTCTCCACACTTTTCACTGCTTCATGAATACACCCCTAAAAGTAGAGCACTTTCACTTCATGATAATATGAATAGCTCTGTGCTCATGTTTTTTTTTATGCATTGGCCTTTTATTGTAAAGCTAGGTGTAGATATACTTTATAAAAACGAAGTGTAATACATTTCTATATTTTCATGTAAATTTGCACCTAATTGCTGTTGCAGTAAATAACCCTCAGCTGACTACAACCTGTGGCCAGAGACAGCGCTAACATTAAACAAATTAATGTGGTCGTCTAGAGCAACAATAATTCAGGAGCACCTAAAGTACTGAATGTGATATTATGATACTCATTTAATGGTTCTGTGTCAAGGAATGACTGGGAGCCATACTCCCTGCCTATCACTGACATGGAGGAGCAGTAGAGCATAAGGTATGGATGATTGGAGGGTCTGGATTGATATGGGACTCTTAATTGGGTATCGATAAGGCACAATTATTGTCAGGGGAAAATGTATTTTTATTCCCTGACATACAGTAGCGCTAATAGGCACATGTACACAGGAGACCCACATTGTTCACAGAACACAGCAGAACACTTCTGAAACAAAGCAGGCAATGCAAACAGGGCAATTATAGATACCCAGCTGATAATATCGCGCACAGTAGAAACCGGCCCTAAAATATCAATATTCCCGAAAAACCAATATTTGCTGTCCAGCTTTAGTAGCACCAGGCAGCACTGACATCACCCACCTTTGCTTCCCTCACTCCAACTGCCAACAACCACCACTACCACCATCACTTGCTTCTCCCAAGGTTAGCAGTGAGTGGGAGCTCAGTAACGGGGGTGCCTAGGGTGCCCAAATATCTGGTATTGTGGAACTACAAATCCCAAACTACCCTGGCAGCCTGATGATCTGTGTAGCAGGCTTGGGGACCAATTCATTCTTGTTTCTATATGTATGATGTAATGGGCCCATGTTATATTAAGGGCCTAATGTAAACAACCAACTTTATTCCCAACTCTGTATACACACTACAACTCGTGGTGAGTTGGATATGTAATTATGAGGGGCTCCCAATAATGAATACACCCCCCAGGCAAGTTTTGATTTGTGCCCTGTCAGCCAAAGGCTTACCTCTGCATTAAATTAACAAACCACTTCCACGAGTAACATATCACCATTCTCCCTGGTACAGTATATTTGTCTTGTTCATACATCTGGCAGGAGGTTACCCAACACTTGCAGTCTGGAGTAGATCCAGTAACCTTATGATAGATGTATTCCACAAGGTGCAGTGGGAGCAGGTAACACACTGGGTCAAACTCTGCATGTTACAGACATTTAAGAAAGGGTGATGGATGCACGGAACAGATTCACAGCTGAATTTACGTGAAAGCAGCAATAAAGCTCTGAAAATGCTTAGATAACACACAGGAGAGCTCTATAAGGTAACAGAGCGAGGAAACATAGTAAAGACTAATTAATATATATCTGACAGGTATTTATGAGGAATGGAGTCTCTGCAATCTCATTAGACAGTAATCTCAGCTCTGTCAGAGCAGGAGGTTGCTAGGTCGATGCAGTGGTCACTAAGAAAAGTGGATTGTTAAGTGGGAGAGGAAGTTGCAACCTGATGTATTGATGAACATCTCGGATGAAGAGAAGGATGCGAAGCATTGCAAACAGAGAGGAATCAATGCAGAAGGAAGTGAAAGGGCAAACACAGGAAAATGATGGCCTGTGAAATCTTTGACATATCTAGCAATTATCATAATACCCTATGGACTAAACTAGTGTTTCTAGACGACAGTTGTATCAAAAATATAGGAGGGGGGTTATATCTGTTGTGAGATGTTAAGATGTACAGCAAGAAATAGATTGAAATATTATATATATTGAAATAATATAACATTATTATTTTAAAAATAAATGATTATATTAGAATCATGTCTGCAGGAGGCACCAGTAAACCTAACCTGCAGAGTAAACAAATCATTCAGCCTCTACTCTCCCTGATTTCCTGGATTCTCCAGGATTTGGTGGCAACCCTCCAGGAGACTTTTCCCTTCACCCGGATTCCTGGATTCTTCAGTAATAAGGGGACCCTGGGAGCACCAGCAGTGCTCCTTGGCAGGAGGAGAACTCAGTAACTGTCTCGCGAGATGGTGACATCAAATCTCGTGAGACTGTGTTCAGCCCAGACTGAGCCGAAGCTGCAGTGATGTTGCCATCGGCAGCTCTTTCTCAGCGTTTTCCCGGGCTGCGCCTGCGGACCACAGACTGAGCCGAAGCTTCCGTGTCCCGCTGCCATCAGCAGCAATTCATCAGCGTTTCCCCGGGCTGCGGTGGTGAAGTAACGCCGTCCCGGCTCATGTGAGAAGAGCAACGAGAGCTGACAGGCATGTCAACCATATATTTATAATATAACGAGCATGCATGAAAAAATAGAGGCTCAAGTTATATATAGATATATGTATATTTTTTAATCAATAACAGACACCTTTTAGTAGTGCATTTGTTTGTTTAACCTGTTGAAGCTTGTTATTGATTAGGTTGTGTGCAAACACTTACATTTCCATGGTTCTTCCCTCTTTCACACAATCTAGTTTTAAGGCACCAAATGCCTGTAATTTATCCAAGTGGTGACTATTATATTCCTATTTATATAGATATACTGTGTCATTTAGATTGATTGTACGTAAAATATTTTATAAATATGGTACAGCATTTTATTTACATGGACATAGCTTGGTGCTGGGGGGGGGGTGGTGTTGGGGTTGGGATTGGGGGGTGGGGGGTGGATCTCCAGGAATCCAT
The DNA here is from genome assembly GCF_028390025.1 of Pseudophryne corroboree. Taxonomy (NCBI): domain Eukaryota; kingdom Metazoa; phylum Chordata; class Amphibia; order Anura; family Myobatrachidae; genus Pseudophryne; species Pseudophryne corroboree. Next base: position 100,188,803 of record NC_086452.1, on the reverse strand, counting down.
GATGCATGAGGTGGCAACCCTAGCCTCTACCCCTCTACCCACAATGCAGTGCGCACTTCCTTCCTTTACTTAACATTGCATGGCCCCTTGTACCTAGTTTCTCCAACATTAAAGTTGTTTAAGCTGACATTTTTTTAATTGAGATGTTTTAGTAGTATTGAAGAATCCCTACACTTTTTCACAGCAAGTCATATACATGCTTTGCATAGGAGCCCAATCACATGTGTGTCCCATGTGACCAGCAGTGTTTAACAGATTACCAGGTACCTCTTCTCCACTTACCACTCTTCCCAATGCCACACGCCCAGTGGCATAACTCTAAATTAGGTGCCCCCACCCAAAACGTTTCAGGCACCCCCCATCTCATGGTACCTGTTAATTGTCAGGGATTTCCCCGGCTGCTGCCACCACGGGTCTGTGGTCCCATTGCGCCTGTCCTGCTTGTTGTCAGGGGTACTGCTCATTGTCAGGGGATTTCCCCCCCCACACACACACACACCTCTGGCCGCGGTGGGTCTGCTGTACTGTCATGTCTGTCCCCATTAGAAATGTCCCTCCCAAAATGGCTGACACCTCCTCTATCAACCTTAATAAGTGTTTCCTCTGAGGCGGAGGCCATTTTGGGAGGGACATTTTCAGTGGGGGCAGGCGTGCGTGATAGGACCATAGAGAAGTTTCTCTTGGACCAGGCAGTTGTGTAACAATAACCTCCACAAACCTCCAGCGCCCACAAGACACCTAGCACCTCCAAGCCACCACAAGGTCTGTGGGGGCTACTGATATGCCACTGCACGCAGCTCTGTGCAGAATTAGGGGTTTTTGTTTACTACTTAATCATATTGAGTATGGGCATGATAATACATAGCCCAGAGGTTCTCAAAAGCAGTCTCCAAGGCATCTCAATGGTTCAAGTTTTAGGTATAGTCATGGCTCAACTAACTAAGACACATGTAGCCAAGCATGGATAAACTAAAAACCTGGACTGCTGGGGTACATTGAGGACGCATTTGAGGACCTCTGACATACCCTATACTATTCCCTGATGTATACCCAACAAAACAGTTAATTTATTATCAAAATTAGTTCAGCAGTTTTTCAGTTGAACCTGAACCATACAGACATACAGAAATACAAAGGGGTCTAGTCATAATGCAGTGAAAAGAGTGGAGAAGTGGGCCAGTGGAGAAGTAACCCATGGCAACTAATCAGCTGCTCTGTATAATTTTATAATATGCACATGGGGGGTCATTCCGAGTTGTTCGCTCGTTATTTTTTTTTCCGCAACCGAGCGATTAGTCGCTAATGCGCATGCGCAATGTCCGCAGTGCGACTGCGCCAAGTAAATTTGCTATGCAGTTAGGTATTTTACTCACGGCATTACGAGGTTTTTTCTTCGTTCTGGTGATCGTAATGTGATTGACAGGAAGTGGGTGTTTCTGGGCGGAAACAGGCCGTTTTATGGGTGTGTGTGAAAAAACCCTACCGTTTCTGGGAAAAACGCGGGAGTGGCTGGAGAAACGGGGGAGTGTCTGGGCGAACGCTGGGTGTGTTTGTGACGTCAAACCAGGAACGACAAGCACTGAACTGATCGCAGATGCCGAGTAAGTGTGGAGCTACTCAGAAACTGCTAAGAAGTGTCTATTCGCAATTCTGCTAATCTTTCGTTCGCAATTTTAATATGCTAAGATTCACTCCCAGTAGGCGGCGGCTTAGCATGTGCAAAGCTGCTAAAAGCAGCTTGCGAGCGAACAACTCGGAATGACCCCCATTATGGGGGAGATTCAAATGTTTGAAAAGTCAGTTGGGAGCCTGTTTTTTCCTATCTAATAGACAGGAAAAACAGATACCCAATCAACTTTTCAAACATTTGAATCTCCCCCATTGTTACTTAAATGCTGAACTTCTCCACTAGTTCACTTCACTCTTTTCACTGCTTCATGAATAGACCCCACAGTTGACATTGTCTAAAAATTTTACAATTACAGTTACAACTTTATTTATATGTATTGATTAGATATTAGTAAAATGGACTCAGTGAATGCAGAGTCCCCACCAATCCATTACACTAGCCACAGCTGCACTTTCATGTGGTCCTGACTACTTTCATTCTGTGGGAGGCATTACCAGGGAAGGTGGTTGTGCGTCTGTGGCATATGTTCCTGCTTCTGCTGTGCATGTCATCCTCAGGATATGCTGAGGGCCATCTTAACAGCAGTGTAGACCCCTGGGCAAAGCAATGCACTGAAGCCCCTAACCAGTCTCCAGCGGTAGGAGTGGGGGTGCTATCAGCTTTGATGTCCCGTGAGCGGAAGGGGGTGTTCTGTCTTCCGTTCAGCATGTAGGACCTGGAGGAGTAATTTCTCCTAATGACTCATTTACTGCACAGATGGGTGGAGATTGGGCAGGAGGGATAACACTAAACTGCAGAAGGGGCATTGGGCTCAATGAAGGGGCCACAGTACATGTGGACTTCCAGGATGGTAAGTGGTGTTTAATACGCAGGGGAGGGGTGGATAGTGAAGTGGGCTTAATATTCATCATTTTCTGGTGGGAGGGCAGCAGATATCTCCAGTTTCTGGAAATAGATGTTTAAGCTTTCAATGGGATAAATAAAACTAGAGAGTCCCACCTTTCAGGACATACTGGGGACTTGGGGATCAGAGTCCAGGAGCCAGAGCATTCCACCGATGAAAATATAAAACTGCATACCTGGCGTGTGGAGCTGGAGCAGGGACCAGCTGCTGGAAGGCTGATATCTCTGGTTCTAGGAATAGCAGAGACAAGCTGCCAGTGTCCACCAAAAGGGGAGAGACACAGTTTTGGAGTAAACCCTCAGAAAAACTCTAAGTCAGACAGAACCCGAGATATCTGGATGGGAAGAGCAATTAACAAGCTCCCCACCCCCCCAGCCCTGTTGCCGGCTTCCTGCGTTCGGGATCCCGGGGTCGGCATGTCACCCAGCCCCAACCCACCTAAGTCTGTGGCCAGACTGCATCTATCCATACACTTGGTTCCATATGGTCTCATAGTCGTCATTACCATTATTAGTGCAGCCCTAAGAACAGGCGCGTAGCCGAGCGCATACAACTCGACACTACACTGCCCATACTTGCATATAATTGGTGTTGATGCATTGCAAAGTGCAAGAAAGCACAACATCTGCATTCATCTCTGCAGGAGCCTCATTATGTATAAGTCATGTCTGCTTTAGCGTTATTCTGTAAAACATACAGTACAGCAATAATTCACTTCCTACAAAGTAAGTTTTATCAGTGCTGCTGTTGCCATAAAACCTCCTCGGTTAAAGTGAAATGGAGCATGGCCTATAGCAGGGGCTCTCTGCTTTACAATAGACAGACACAAGGAGGGTTTTCATCAGCTGAATTAAATGTTATAATAACAATAAAGAAAACGTATTCAATAAACTAGAACGGCTATTTTGTAGATATTTACAGGCAAAAGGGATGGCTTGGCAAACATTTTAAATAATGGGAATAAAATGTACACATTTTAGAGTTTTTTAGGGTATCTGTGGTGAACATTTGCCATCTTAAGCGAGGAATAGATGACACGATTAGGGGGAGATGAATCGAAGCTTGGAGAGAGATAAAGTGGGGAAAGAAACTACCAACCAATAAGCTCCTGTAATTTTTCAAACGCAGCCTGTAACAGTATACAGCCAAGATACCGGCTGTCAGGATTGCAGCAGCTGAATTACCATTGCTGAAATCTCGACACCCGTCAGAACACCAACGCCAGAATCCAGAAAGGTCAGGATCACGAAGCCAGAATTCTGACAACCGGAATGCCAAAAGTAAGTATAGCCGGGAGGGTTAAGGTATGTCCTTCGTGGGGGGTGTGGTTTGGGGGTGGGGGGTGGTTAGGGTTAGGCTGCGGGAGGGGGGGTTAGGGTAAGGCTGCAGTAAGGGAGGGTTAGTTAGGTGGGCAGGGGGGTAGTTTAAATACTTACCTCGCCTTGGGATCTTCACCATCGGGATGCTGGCATCGGTGTTGTGACCGCTGGCATCCCGTCTGCCGGGAACGCATACCAATCTCACTGTAACATGGCAATTAGGAGCTGATTGGTTGGTACTTTATATCTCTCCACTTTATCACTGTCCAATGTTTGATACATCTCCCCCATAGGAGAGGTTGAAAAATTCTGAATGACGCACTAGAACAGAGACAACTGTATCAGCGATATTATGATAGCTAACTAGACCTTGTCCTTAATAATTAGTAACAAATCACCATCATTAGCAGCAAAACAAGGTGCTTTGGCACCAAAGCAAAAGTGGGAAAACGGAACCATCCCTCTCTGTCTTCATGAATACACACGCGCCTGCTGTGCCAACTAAATTGTATGTTTCTATCTGTTCTGATGGCCATAAATTAAATTAACAAGGTATGCAATAGCAAGCAATCTACCCTGTTGTCAGTGATTAAGTGCAAATCTGACACTAAAGATACAATTATCCTGTTGCTACGGTGAAACAGGGAAAACTAAGTGGAGAGCAAAATATTTTTAGCATTTGATTTTCAGAATATAATTCTTCATGTGTGAAAAACTAATTTGCTGAACTTGTCAGTCCTTCTTAATAAATATTCCCATAGACTTAATTAAATGACCACAAAACATAAATCACAAACCATAGAATAAAAAGTCACTGGGGAAATGTTTAGATAAAAGGTACAAAGGCCATTAAATATTTGATGTTTATAATAAACCTTTGCAAACAGGTATGCAAATAGGGCGTATCAATTACACAAACAGCAGTAGAAACACAGTAACAATTTCTCAAAACATAGTTTAAGGGGTCTATTTACTAAACCTTCGATGGCGAGAAGGTCGACGGTGATAAAGTACCAGCCAATCAGCTCCTAACTGCCATGTCACAGGCTGTGTTTAAAAAATAACAGGAGCTGGTTGGCTGGTACTTTATCTCCATCACCTTTATCTCCATCCAAAGCTTAGTAAATAGACCCCTCTGTTACTTATCAATCCCTTGTGATCATCTAGTTTATAAGTCAGTATATTTATAAATGTACTACATGCGTGGCACCGCCATCACCAGTAGAATTAAAACTATCATCAATAAAATAGAATATAAAACAGAGGCAGATAACTTTATCATCAGAAAGGGTGTGGTACAGAACATGTTCAGTATTTAGTAAAAGTATATAATTTACACACCGCGCCAATAATCACCTGCAGCTTAGGTATACCTAGGATGAGACTCCTCACCAGTCTCGGAACAATCAGAAATACAATACAATTAGGTATAACAATAGCGCTGATAACAGTTGATCACATACAGAGTCAGCTTACATCAATAATGATATTCCACTTGTTCAGTCACTCAATACTCTATGCGTAGCAATCCACTGGTGGATGTATTCACCTCTTTTAGAGGGAGGGATTCACCTTTAGATAATCCAAAAACAAATGGACATGGTGCAAGTACAGCAAGATAATTCCGGAGTTCCGGAACCTCGAATCCACTGGTAAACAGGAAGCCGTTCAGTCCAACAGTAGTCCCCAGAAACGTCAGTCACCACGCCTCTGCTTCCTTGTTAACGATCTGGGAGGGTAACAGTGTTGATGCCTGGTCATATGTCCTTAACCCACAAAAGTGGATATATGCCTATTTTCTTTCTCTGTTTGTGAGTTTTTTGTATTAAAATCACCTTTTATCCAAATTATCTGGCTGTACTTGCACCATGTCCATTTGTTTTTGGATTATCTAAAGGTGAATCCCTCCCTCTAAAAGAGGTGAATACATCCACCAGTGGATTGCTACGCATAGACTATGTTCAGTATTTAGGTCAACAGTCAATAGGTCAACACCAAGTGGTCAACAGGTACAGGTTGAGTATCCCATATCCAAATATTCCGAAATACGGAATATTCCGAAATACGGACTTTTTTGAGTGAGAGTGAGATAGTGAAACCTTTGTTTTTTGATGGCTCAATGTACACAAACTTTGTTTAATACACACAGTTATTAAAAGTATTGTATTAAATGACCTTCAGGCTGTGTGTATTAGTTGTATATGAAACATAAATGAATTGTGTGAATGTAGACACACTTTGTTTAATGCACAAAGTTATAAAAAATATTGGCTAAAATGACCTTCAGGCTGTGTGTATAAGATGTATATGTAACATAAATACATTCTGTGCTTACATTTAGGTCCCATCACCATGATATCTCATTGTGGTATGCAATTATTCCAAAATACGGAAAAATCCCATATCCAAAATACGTCTGGTCCCAAGCATTTTGGATAAGGGATACTCAACCTGTACAATAGTTCTTGTTTATTTTCCTGGGTCAAATTATGTATCATAGAATCATATAATTTTGACGGGCCATCTAGTCTGCCCTAAACACATGTACACACACACTAGGGATTTATTTAAATTTTTTATAGGGGGGACCAATTAATCTACCTTCAGGCAAGGTGGCCCGCTCTGCTACAGATTACTATTCCCAACAATAGTCCACGTGGATAGTAAATCAAGCAAAAGTTGGGAAACCTGAGTACCCAGAGAAAACCCATGCAAATACACAAACTCCACACAGTTAGGGCCATGGTGGGAATGGAACCCAAGACCTCAGCACTGTGAGGCAGTAAGTCTAACCATTACACCATCTGTACTGCCTGTATGTTTAGTAATATGTAACTACCATCAGTAGAAACGTATTTGCCCGCCGTGTTTCAGGCAAGGTGGCTCGCTGCACTACCAATGCGCTTAATACAAGTGACAATTCCCAATCATAATCCACGTGGATAGCAAATCATTGGGGAAACATGAAAAAAAACTAAATACATGTGTTGACCATTTGTGTGTCAACCATTGACATGTTGACCTTTTAAGCATGTCAACCTTTTGTACCTGTGAACCTTAAGCATGTCGACCATATGGTGACAACCTACAGTCATACTTGCCAACTTTTGAAAAAGCATTTCAGGGTGATTGTGACAGTAACACCTATCAGTACGGATGTGTACAGCTACATCTGAGAGGTGCGTCATAAACATGACTGACATCCAATGTGAATGAGCCCCAAAGTTAGTAAGATCTACTTGTTGGAGAAAATACACTAATGTTTTTCAGGATTTCTTTGTGTATAGTGCTTTATAAGAAGTTCCATATACTGCAAGTAGCCACGAGAAACCTTATATAAAATGCATGTAGCCATAGGGATAATTGTGCCCTATAACCAATGCAGGGAAATGGCACTGATGATCCCATTTGATTGTATGTATCTCTGATTTCTCTTTTTTCCCAAGAATGTAATAGCTGCATAATGGGGGTAAGGTGCAATCAGGGAGATTCCAGGTCTATTCAGGGAGTCAGGGAGATTGCTGCTATTTCAGGGAGTCTCCTGCAGAATGCGGGAGGGTAGGCAACTATGCCTACAGTATTTCTTGTCTACCTATACACTATAGATCTATCATCCGGATACCCCATCATAAAAGATAGGACCAATCACTTCCAGTGGCCTACGGCTAGATTTACGCTTGACCCTGAAATTTAAAAGGGTAATCGTATTAAATGTAAAACATGCCTGGTTTAAATTTCAGTCAAAACGTCTGAGAATCACCACTGCTTATTAAATGTTAGCTCTAGACTTAATACCAGTGCTTTACACATAAAAGAAAATGAGTCAACTGAAGGGTATTTAGGGATAACTTAATTATTGGCATAATAATAATAATAATAATAATAATAATAATAATAATAATAATAATAAAAAGCAAAATACGCCATGACTCTTTTTCCAATGTAAGCAGTCAGTTCCTCCACTCTAGGTCAGAGTGTAATCTTTTGGTTTTATGCCTCATAACCACTGGTGTTGAATGCTAGTACACGCCTGGTTACTAGTGTCAGAGTATCTTTTTTGCACCAGTCTTAAACTCCAATCTCCTGCTAATATAGTTGTCCTCAGTTCTTAAATTGGTCAGGATAGAACAATATGTAACCAATCAGAATATTGCAGTGGCCACAACACCACAATGTATATTTTTGAGATGACAGTGTTTATCCATTCATGCTCACTCTCCTGAAACTATTGGGAGACTTCAAATTTGGGTGAGGTGGAAGGTCTCCTGGCTCTCTTGAAGGTGGGCACTCTACCGCAACATCCCCCACCCGTCGGCTGTTCTGTGAAATGATGACATGATTCTCTAGGAAGCAGGGACGTGCAGTGAGCTAAATGGCTCAGGAGGCACTGGCTAGCACCAGAGCCAGATTTACACGCAATATATGAGCCAAAGGGTACATCTGGGCATTATACACAGGTGCAGCAGTATAAACTCCTGGAATTTGGTGAGTTTTGATCAGAGATGTACAGAAAACATAAGCTCGGCTGCCATAGACTTTCTTACTCAAGAGTTTTGGATATTAAAAATTATTAGAATAATACAAAGAAGATATTTCAAACAAATTCTTTGTATTTTTCATATACTTTATACAGTAAAACCTCTGGCACAAATCATGTGTTAATCTTGTGGGAGGCAGTGATCTGTAATTATGTTAGTAACTGAAGAGATGCATCTGATTGGGGCAGTGAAGTGAGGAGATAAATGGAGGCAAGTGGTAGGCTACAGGCTGGAAGAAGCAGGCTTCCCAGCAGGAGTGATGACTGAGGTGTTTATGGGAAGAATGTTGTGTCAAATGAATCTATGTTGAAGCAATAAAAAACTAATGTTTACTGTTTTTTTGTTGAAATTTAATATAAAGATCATTAATCCTTTGTCATCCCCACAGGTCTCACAGAATTCGCACCTCCCTGCAGCGGACATGGAAACTTCAGTATGGACTCATGTGTGTGCAGCCAGGGCTGGGGAGGAGAAAATTGTTCGGAACCTTTGTGTCCCCTGGGCTGCTCCGGGAGAGGTACCTGCATAGAGGGCATCTGTGTGTGTGAACCAGATTACACAGGCGAGTGGTGCACAGACCTGTTGTGCCCAGAAGAGTGCAGCCCCCACGGCCAATGTCAAGATGGGCAATGCATCTGCCAAGACCCATATACCGGTATCGGCTGCACAGAACTCCGCTGTCCAGGTGACTGCTTGGGAAAAGGACGTTGTGCCAATGGGACCTGCGTATGCCAAGATGGTTATGCCGGAGAGGACTGCGGGCGTATGTGGTGTGTGAATGCCTGCAGTGGGCGAGGGCAGTGCCAGGATGGTGTCTGTGAGTGCGAGGAGGGGTACAGTGGGCAGGATTGTTCTGAAGGTAAGAAACTATCTGATCTAATGTACCATTGACAAAGAAAGGCATCATAATGACCATTAACTCAGTAACACATTTCAGCATAAAGGGTCTGATTCTGAGTCCGAGGTACTGTACCTCTTGGCATGAACACAAATAGTGAATCAGATGGAGCTTTCTGTATATCCATGAAATTGTGCCTTTTGGGACAGTGACAAAGCGATTGCGTGTAACAGCCTTGACTTGTGGGCGTGCCATGGCTGTAATGCGACTCCTGTTTCTAGTGGATCTCTTGCACCTTGCATGGAGCTGCAGTGAGAGCCGATTCTAATGGTGGTTGTGGTGACCGGTGTTAAGTCAATGGGAGGCGCGCATTTCTGCTTGCAAACTTAAAGCCCTGCATTATTTGAATGGAATCTAGCATTCATAAGGGATTAAGGGGGACATTTACTAAGCAGTGATAAAAGTGGAGAAGTGAGCCAGTGGAGAAGCTGCCCATGGCAACCAATCAGCTGCTCTGTATACTTTTATAGTATGCAAATTATAAATGTTACGTCAATGCTGATTGGTTGCCATGGGCAACTTCTCCACTGGCTCACTTCTCCACTTTTATCACTGCTTAGTAAATGTCCCCCTTATGCCCCTATGTACTAAACCATGGAGAGAGATAATGTACCAGCCAATCTGCTCCTAAATGTTGTGTTACAGACTGTGTTTAAAAAATGACAGTTAGGAGCTGATTGGTTGGTTGGTACTTTATCTCTCTCCAAGGATTAGTATATAGACTCCCTAAATCTGGATTTCATGGCTGCTCGCAACTAATGTCATATTGCCTGTGACTCAGAATCAGCCCCCAAATTGAATATTTTGATTGCACTTTAGTAAACTCCCCAAAGTTTCAGTACAGGGTAATTGGTCTGTAAACAGATATATGTATATATTAATGTATGTGTACAATTAATGTATGTGTATAATAACTATTATCCGTAATTAATAACACATAACTGAATTTAAATAAAAAAGTTTAAAGACAGAACATTTATTAAATTTTTAGGACGTGAGAAAGGAAGACCAGATTCAGGGAAATTTCAGAGCCAGGTCTACAAGTAATCTACAGATAAGCAACACTTCAACTAAATTCAATGAATGCCAGAACAGGAGTGGGGTTCCAGCAACACAATCTTTGATTTCCAGTTTTTGGTGTCTACTTTTTGCAGAATGCCATTTGCAGTGTAGTTGTAAATTTTTATTTTATGGCATTTATAGTATAGAGAAACAGTTGGAATGACAATAGTCAATCCATTCTGCTCTGTGGTACAGTTGGAGTAGGACTGGGAACATTTGAGTTCAAGTTCCACCAGTGAATTATACAAACATTTCGAGACCAAATGCAGAATAAGGCAAAAACTTTTAGTCTTCCAAATTTTCCCAAGTCAAGTCTTTTGAATCAGATCTTTTAGAAATTAATATCTGCCCCAACATACAAAACATATTTACATTTACATTTTGTAGCTATAATCTAGGGCAGTTGCTCCATAAATGGTTTCCATATCACTCTGGGGTGCTCCAGGGCACCTGTAGGGTGGTTCAGTACCAAATCAAATTATTTATGACCAATGTGACAGCCAAAACCAGTGCTGGTGCCTGCCAATCATAAAACATGTGGACAAACATAATACCCCTTTTCCACTAGCTCAAAAAACACGGGTAAATGCACGGGGGCGCACATTTACCCGTGTTTTTTGCAAGTGGAAAAGGGTCAACCCGGATCAAGTGACCCGTGAATCCTACCCGGCTATCTACCTGGGTAGGACACGGGAATGATCCGGGTAGGGTTGTAGTGTAAACGGGAGCCGTGTCGATGCGACACGGCTCCCGTTCACAGTGCATAGGGAGGGCGGCGCTGGGAGACCATGTAATCTCCCAGCGCCGCCCCTGCCTCGTCACTAGCGCGTCACCAACCCGGCAATTGCCGTGTTGGTGAGCGCTGTCTGCAGGGGGCTGTAGCACGGGTCGCAGCCGTGTCAGACGACACGGCTGCGACCAGTGCTACGCTAGTGGAAAAGGGGTATAAGTGAAACCCTGCCTAGGGGAGCCGTGAACAAAAAAAAAATACTGATACTCTAGGGATCTATAATTAAAGAAAGTTTGGGAACCATTTATCTGGGGGAAAGCTTGATGTTGGTTCATAGTTTTTTATTTGAAACTTTTATCATTTAGTTTTTATTTGATTCAATAGATCATAATATCACCTTGTTCATACCTATAAAAGGAGGCTCCAATCTTTGAAAGTCTTGTGTCTTCATGTAATACCAGTGGCCCAAGATCAAAACTATTTCTCATACGTCCTAGAGGATGCTGGGGTCCACTTCAGTACCATGGGGTATAGATGGTTCCGCAGGAGCCATGGGCACTTTAAGACTTTTCAAAGGGTGTGAACTGGCTCCTCCCTCTATGCCCCTCCTCCAGACCTCAGTTTTAGTAATGTGCCCAGGCAGACTGGATGCACTCCAGGGGAGCTCTACTGAGTTTCTCTGAAAAGACTTAGGTTAGGTTTTTTTATTTTCAGGGAGGACTGCTGGCAACAGTCTCCCTGCTTCATGGGACTGAGGGGGCAGAAGTAGGAACCAACTTCCTAAAGAGGTTCATGGCCCTGCTTCTGGCTGACAGGACACCATTAGCTCCTGAAGGGAACTGAACGCTAGCTGTGCCTAGATGCTCACTCCCACAGCACGCCGTCACCCCCCTCACAGAGCCAGAAGTCAGAAGACAGGTGAGTGTTAGAAGAGAGATCTTCAATCAAGGTGATGGCTAAAGGTACCGTGCGGCTGGCGGGAGCGCAGCGCGCCATACTGCCCACACAACACAGGCACTGCAGGGTGCGGGGGGGGGCGCCCTGGGCAGCATGATACCTTATAAAACTGGCAAAAAAGGGGCATAAGATGCCGAGGCACAGCCCTACCCCGCCAGTATAAATATAGTTATCAGAATCTCTGAGGAGAAATGCGCTATTGCAGGGCGGAGCTTCCTCCTCAGTCAGCCAGCACACTGCTCAGCGCCATTTCCTCTCTTCTCAGGCTGCAGAGACAACGCTGCTGCTCCTCCTCCACTACTGAATACAAGTATCAGGGTGCAAAACAGGGGGGGGAGGGCACAGTGAAATGGTGCTTTACATTGTGTATTTACATTATAAAAAAGCGCTGCATGTCAGTGGGCATTTTATGTTTCACAGGCATTGTGTTACTGGCGCTGGGTTTGTGAACTGGCTGCTCCTATCTGTGTCTTTCTGACAGATTTTACTGTGGGTCTGTCCCCTATAAGTCCCGGAGTGTCTGTGGTCTGATTGTGCACGTGTGTGACATGTCTGAGGCAGGGAGTTCTTCCCCTGAGGGAGCCATTTTAGGGACACAGAGTTGTAATGTGGTGGCGCTGCCGGCACACCAAGAGCCTGAATGGGTGAAAGAAAATAAGAATTTACTTACCGATAATTCTATTTCTCGTAGTCCGTAGTGGATGCTGGGGACTCCGTCAGGACCATGGGGAATAGCGGGCTCCGCAGGAGACAGGGCACATCTAAAAAGCTTTTTAGGTCACATGGTGTGTACTGGCTCCTCCCCCTATGACCCTCCTCCAAGCCTCAGTTAGGTACTGTGCCCGGACGAGCGTACACAATAAGGAAGGATCTTGAATCCCGGGTAAGACTCATACCAGCCACACCAATCACACCGTACAACTTGTGATCTGAACCCAGTTAACAGTATGATAACAAAACGAAGTAGCCTCTGAAAAAATGGCTCACAACAATAGTAATAACCCGATTTTTGTAACAATAACTATGTACAAGCATTGCAGACAATCCGCACTTGGGATGGGCGCCCAGCATCCACTACGGACTACGAGAAATAGAATTATCGGTAAGTAAATTCTTATTTTCTCTAACGTCCTAGTGGATGCTGGGGACTCCGTCAGGACCATGGGGATTATACCAAAGCTCCCAAACGGGCGGGAGAGTGCGGATGACTCTGCAGCACCGAATGAGAGAACTCCAGGTCCTCTTTAGCCAGAGTATCAAATTTGTAAAATTTTACAAACGTGTTCTCCCCTGACCACGTAGCTGCTCGGCAAAGTTATAATGCCGAGACTCCTCGGGCAGCCGCCCAGGATGAGGCCACCTTCCTTGTGGAATGGGCATCTACATATTTCGGCTGTGGCAGGCCTGCCACAGAATGTGCAAGCTGAATTGTACTACAAATCTAGCGTGCAATAGACTGCTTAGAAGCAGGAGCACCCAGCTTGTTGGGTGCATACAATATAAACAGCAAGTCAGACTTTCTGACTCCAGCCGTCCTAACTATATATATATATATATATATTTTTAGGGCCCTGACAACGTCTAGTAACTTGGAGTCCTCCAAGTCCCCAGTAGCCGCAGGCACCACAATAGGTTGTTTCAGGTGACAACGCTGACACCCCTTTAGGAAGAAACTGGAGACGAGTCCCAGTTCTGCCCTGTTCAAATGGAAAATTCTAATATGGGCTTTTGTAAAACAAAACCGCCCATTCTTTTTGACAATCGCCTGGCCGAGGCCAGGACTAACAACATGGTCACTTTCCATGTGAGATATTGGTCAACAGCATGGTCACTTTCCATGTGAGATATTTCAAATCCACAGATTTGAGCGGTTCAAACCAATATGATTTTAAGGAATCCCAACACTATGTTGAGATCTCACGGTGCCCCTAGAGGCACAAAAGAACTGTATATGGAATACACCCTTTACAATCTGGACTTCAGGAACTGAAGTCAATTTTTTCTGGAAGAAAATCTACAGGGCCGAAATTTAAATCTTAATGAACCCCAATTTGAGACTCAAAACACTCCTGTTTTCAGGAAGTGCAGAATCGACCTAGTTGAATTTCCTTCGTGGAGCCTTCCTGGCCTTACCCACGCAACATATTTTCACCACATGTGGTGATGACGTTGTGCGGTCACCTCCTTCCTGGCTTTGACCAAGGTAGGTATGACCTCTTATGGAATGCCTTTTTCCCTTCAGAATCCGGTATTCAACCGCCATGCCGTCAAACGCAGCCGCGGTAATTCTTGGAAAAGACATGGTACTTGCTGAAGCAAGTCCCTTCTTAGCTCCCCAGGCCCTTAGTCCTCTGTGAGCATCTCTTGAAGCTCCGGGTACCAAGTCCCTCTTGGCCCATCCGGAGCCACTAGTATAGTTCATACTCCTCTATGTCTTATAATTCTCAATACCTTGGTTATGAGAAACAGAGGAGGGAACCCGTACACTGACTGGTACACCCACGGTGTTACCAGAACATCCACAGCTATCGCCTGAAGGTCTCATGACCTGGCGGAATACCTGTCCCGTTTTTCGGGCGGGACGCTATCATGTCCACCTTTGGTCTTTGCCAACGGTCCACAATCATGCTGAAAAACTTCCCTATGAAGTTTCCACTCTCCCGGGTGGAGGTCATGCCTGCTGAGGAAGTCTGCTTCCCAGTCGTCCACTCCCGGAAAGAACACTGCTGACAGTGCTATCACATGATTTTCCGCCTAGCGAAAAATCCTTGCAGTTTTGTCACTGCCCTCCTGCTTCTTGTGCCGCCCTTTCTGTTTACGTGGGCGACTGCCGTGATGTTATCCCACTGGATCAATACCGGCTGACCTTGAAGCAGAGGTCTTGCTAAGTTTAGAGCCTTATAAATTTGCTCTAAGCTTATTTATGCAGAGAGAATTCTCCAGACTTAATCACACTTCCCTGGAAATTTTTTCCCTGTGTGACTGTTCTCCAGCCTCTCAG
Organism: Pseudophryne corroboree; assembly: GCF_028390025.1. NCBI lineage: Eukaryota > Metazoa > Chordata > Amphibia > Anura > Myobatrachidae > Pseudophryne > Pseudophryne corroboree. The sequence goes on along the minus strand of NC_086452.1, from coordinate 100,173,764 downwards.
GCTGGCCTCCGTGGTCACCGGCATCCAATCCTGAATGCCAAATCTGCGGCCCTCTAGAAGATGAGCACTCTGTAATCACCACAGGAGAGACACCCTTGTCCTTGGATATAGGGTTATCCGCTGATGCATCTGAGGATGCGATCCGGACCATTTGTCCAGCAGATCCCACCGAAGAGTTCTTGCGGGAAATCTGCCGAATGGAATTGCTTCGTAATAAGCCACCATTTTTACCAGGACTCTTGTGCAATGATGCACTGACACTTTTCCTGGTTTTAGGAGGATCCCGATTAGCTCGGATAACTCCCTGGCTTTCTCCACTGGGAGAAACACGTTTTTCTGGACTGTGTCCAGAATCATCCCTATGAACAGTAGACGTGTCATCGGAAAAAGCTGCGATTTTGGAATATTTAGAATCCACTCGTGCTGACGTAGAACTACTTAAGATAGTGCTACTCCGACCTCCAACTGTTCTCTGGACCTTGCCCTTATCAGGAAAGCGTCCATGTTTCCTTTTAAGAAAAATCATCATTCCGGCCATTACCTTGGTAAAGACCCGGGGCGCCGTGGACAACCCAAACGGCAGCGTCTGAACTGATAGTGACAGTTCTGTACCAGGAACCTGAAGTACCCTTGGTGAGAAGGGCAAATTTGGACCTGTAGGTAAGCGTCCCTGATATCCAGTGACACCATATCGTCCCCTTCTTCCTGGTTCGCTATCACTGCTCTGAGTGACTCCATCTTGATTTGAACGCTTGTATGTAAGTGTTCAAATATTTCAGATCTCACCGAGCCGGTTGGCTTCAGTACCACAATATAGTGTGGAATACTACCCCCTTCCATGTTGTAAGAGGGGTACTTTGATTATCACCTGCTGGGAATACAGCCTGTGAATTGTGTGAGGGGGAGATGTCTCGAATTTCCAATGTACACCTGGGATACTACATGTAGGATCCCGGAGTTCCCTTGCGAGTGAGCCCCCTGCGTACTGAAACTCTTGAGATGACCCCCTACCGCACCTGAGTCCGCTTGTACGGCCCCAGCGTTATGCTGCGGACTTGGCAGAAGCTGTGAGGGGCTTCTGTTCCTGGGAATGGGCTGCTTGCTGCAGTCTTCTTCCCTTTCCTCTACCCCTGGGCAGATATGACTGGCCTTTGCCCGCCTGCCCCTATGGGGACGAAAGGACTGAGACTGAAAAGACTGTGTCCTTTTTTGCCGATATGTGATTCGGGGTAACAAAAAGTGGATTTTTCAGCTGTTGCCATGGCCACCAGGTCCGATGGACCGCCCCTTTATACGGCAATACTTCCACATGCCGTCTGGAATCTGCCTCACCTGACCACTGTCGTGTCTTCGTCTGGCAGATATGTAAATCACATTTACTCTTGATGCCAGAATGCAAATATCCCTCTGCGCATCACGCATATATAGAAATGCATCCTTAAAATGCTCTATAGTCAATAAAATCTTGTCCCTGTCAAGGGTATCAAAATTTTCAGTCAGGAAATCCGACCAAGCCCCCTCAGCGCTGCACATCCAGGCTGAGGCGATTGCTGGTCGTAGTATAACACCAGTATGTGTGTATATACTGTCATGATATTTTTCAGCTTCCTATCAGCTGGCTTCTTGAGGGCGGCCGTATCTAGAGACGGTAACGCCATGTTTTTATAAGCGTGTGAGCGCCTTATCCACCCTAAGGTGTGTTTCCCAACTCGCCCTTACTTCTGGCGGGAAAGGGTATACCGCCCATAACTTTCTATCGGAGGAACCCCACGTATCATCACACACTTCATTTAATTTATCTGATTCAGGCAAAACTACAAGTAGTTTATTCACACCCTACAAAATACCCTTATTTGTGGTACTTGTAGTATCAGAAATATGTAACAGCTCCTTCATTGCCCTTAACATGTAACTCGTGGCCCTAAAGGAAAATTACGTATGTTTCTTCACCGTCGACACTGGGGTCAGTGTCCATGTCTGTGTCTGTCGACCGACTGAGGTAAATGGGCGTTTTTACAAGCCCCTGACGGTGTCTGAGACGCCTGGACCGGTACTAATTTGTCCGCCGGCCATCTCATGTCGTCAACCGTCTTGCAGCGTGTTGACATTATCACGTAATTCCATAAGTAGACCATCCATTCCGGTGTCGACTCCCTAGAGAGTGACATCAACATTACAGGCAATTTGCTCCGCCTCCTCACCAACATTTTCCTCATACATGTCGACACACACGTACCGACATACAGCACACACACAGGGAATGCTCTGATAGAGGACAGGACCCACTAGCCCTTTGGGGAGACAGAGGGAGAGTTTGCCAGCACACACCAAAAGCGCTATAATGTATATAACAACCCTAGAAGGTGTTGTTTCTATATATGCGCTCTTAATATATCATTATATCGCCAATTTATGCCCCCCTTCTCTTTTAACCCTGTTTCTGTAGTGCAGTGCAGGGGAGAGTGGGAGCCTTCCTCACCAGCGGAGCTGATCAGGAAAATGGCGCTGAGTGCTGAGGAGAATAAGCTCCGCCCCCTTTTCGGCGGGCTTTTCCTCCCGGTTTTTTAATAACTGGCCTGGGTTAAAATACATACATATAGCCTTAATGGCTATATGTGATGTATTTATTTGCCAAATAGGTATTTATATTGCTGCCCAGGGCGCCCCCAGCAGCGCCCTGCACCCTCCGTGACCGTGTCAGTGAGCCGTGTGACAACAATGGCGCACAGCTGCAGTGCTGTGCGCTACCTCTCTGAAGACTGTGAAGTCTTCTGCCGCCTGTTTCCGGACCTCCGTTCCGCCGTCTTTCTTCAGCGTCTGTAAGGGGGATCGGCGGCGCGGCTCCGGGACGAACCCCAGGCTGACCTGTGTTCCGACTCCCTCTGGAGCTCAGTGTCCAGTAGCCTAAGACTTCAATCCTCCTGCACGCAGGTGAGTTGCCAGTCTCTCCCCTAAGTCCCTCGTTGCAGTGATCCTGTCGCCAGCAGGAATCACTGATTAGAAACCTAAAAAAAACTTTACTAAATAGCTCCTTAAGAGAGCCATCCAGTTTGCACCCTTCTCGGACGGGCACAAAAACCTAACTGAGGCTTGGAGGAGGGTCATAGGGGGAGGAGCCAGTACACACCATGTGACCTAAAAAGCTTTTTAGATGTGCCCTGTCTCCTGCGGAGCCCGCTATTCCCCATGGTCCTGACGGAGTCCCCAGCATCCACTAGGACGTTAGAGAAATACGTGATAGTGTGAATCATATTAGTAGGAGATTAGATAAGTCTGAGTCTCATGCCGAAAGCTGGAGAAAATCAGTGGAAGATGTGATTTTTCAGGTTTCTGCTTTCTAAACCGCAGGCGACCCCTCTGGGTCACATAAGAGACCATTTGCAAACATTGTACATACTGATATCGACACGGACTCTGATTCTTGTGTCGACGATAGTGATTCCAGGGGGATAGATCCTAAATTGGCAAAAAACATACAATATATGATTGTTGCTATAAAGGAGGTCTTAGAAGTTACGGAAGCCCCTACTGTACCTCAGGAAAAGGATTATTTTTATAAGGAAAAGAAATGTACGGGAACTTTCCCTCCTTCCCACGAGCTAAATACTCTTTTTGAAGGAGTTTGGGTGAATCCTGAAAAGAAATTTCATATTCCCAAAAGGATTCAGATTGCTTATCCTTTTCCATTAGAGGACAGGAAAAGATGGGAGTCACCCCCGGTGTTAGACAGTGCACTGTCAAGGTTAACAAAAAAGGTGATTCTCCCTGCACCTGGACGGCTTCACTAAAGGAGCCGGCAGACCATAAAATGGAGACTAAGTTAAAATCTATTTATGTGGCCAATGGTACGCTGCTCAGACCCACCATTGCTTGCCCGTGGGTGAGTTGTGCTATTGAAAAATGGTCAGATAACTTGTTATCGGAAATTGACACGATTGATAGAGACGAGATACTCCTAACGTTAGGTAATATCAAAGACGCTGCCGCATACATGCTGGAAGCTATGAAGGATATTGGACTTTTGGGTTCAACAGCCGCTACCATGGCAGTATTGGCTCGGAGGGCGTTGTGGATTCGCCAGTGGAATGCTGATGCAGTTTCCAAAAGAAATATGGAGGCTCTCCCGTATAAAGGTGAGGCCTTGTTTGGAGATGGGCTGGATGCGTTAGTCTCTGCGGCTACTGCAGGTAAGTCGACTTTCTTGCATTATGCTCCTGCACCGGCGAAAAAAACATCACTCTCACATGCAGTCCTTTCGGCCCAACAAATACAAAACGCTGGGGCTCCCTTGCGGGAGTCCGCTCGGGTTGGAGCACGTCTGAAACTTTTCAGTCAAATTTGGATTCAATCTGGCCTGGACCCATGGGTCTTACAACTAGTGTCCCATGGCTACAAACTGGAGTTTCAAGACGTCCCCCCATGCCGATTTTTCAAATCGACCTTGCCAGCTTCTCTTCCAGAAAGAGAGGTAGTAACAACAGCAATTCAAAAATTCTGTCAGCAAGGAGAAGGTTTTTATTCAAGCCTCTTCGTAGTTCCGAAGCTGCACGGCTCGGTCAGACCAATTTTAAACCTGAAAAATCTGAATCTCTACCTGAAAAGCTTCAAGTTCAAGATGGACTCCAGTCTGGAGAAGGGGGACTTCATGGTGTCAGTAGACATAAAGGATGCTTACTTGCATGTTCCCATTTATCCTCCTCACCAAGCTTATCTGAGATTCGCAGTACAGGATTGCCATTACCAGTTCCAGACGTTGCCGTTCGGTCTCTCCACGGCACCAAGGGTATTCATCAAGGTGATGGCGGAGATGATGGTCCCCATTCGTCAAAAAGGAGTCAATATATTTCCTTATCTGGACGATCTCCTGATAAAAGCGAGATCCAGGGAACAGTTGGTGCAGAACATCGCACTCTCCCTGTCAATGCTCCAACAACACGGTTGGATCATGAATTTTCCAAAGTTGCAGTAGATTGTCCTTTTTAGGGATGATTCTGGACACAGAAGTACAGAGAGTATTTCTTCCGGTGGAAAAGGCTCTGGAAATCCAGAAAATGGTCAAATAATATTGAAACCAACAAGCGTGTAGATCCATCAATGCATTCGGTTGTTGGGGAAGATGGTAGTGGGCTACGAGGCCATACAGTTTGGCTGATTTCATGCCAGAGTGTTCCAGTGGGACCTGTTGGACAAGTGGTCCGGATCCCACCTACACATGCACCAGAAAATAATCCTGTCCCCCAAAGCCAGGATTTTGCTCCTGTGGTGGCTACACAGTTCTCACCTATTAGAGGGACGCAGGTTCGGGATCCAGGACTGGGTCCTGGTAACCACGGATGCAAGTCTCCGAGGCTGGGAAGCTGTCATACAGGGAGAAAGCTTACCAGGAAAAGGGTCAAGTCAGGAAGCCTGCCTTCACATAAACGTTCTGGAATTGAGAGCCATTTACAACGGCCTTCTACAAGCGGTACATCTTCTTCAAGATCATCCCGTGCAGATCCAGTCGGACAATGTAACAGCAGTCGCATACATAAACAGGCAAGTCGGAACGAAAAGCAGAGAGGCAATGGCAGAGGTGACTAGGATTCTCCTCTCGGCAGAAAGACATGTAAGAGCTCTGCCAGCAATTTTCATTCCGGGAGTGGACAACTGGGAAGCAGACTTCCTCAGCAGACACGATCTACATCCAGAAGAGTGGGGCCTCCACCAAGAAGTCTTCGCGGAGGTGGCAAGTCTTTGGGGAGTTCCTCAAACAGACATGATGGCATCTCGTCTAAACAAGAAGCTTCAGAGATATTGTTCCAGGTCGACAGACCCTCAAGCAATAGCAGTGGATGCACTGGTGACCCAGTGGGTGTTTCGGTCGGTATATGTTTTCCCTCCACTTCCACTCATTCCGAAAGTTCTCAAGATAATAAGAAGAACAAGAGTTCGAGCAATCTTCATTGCCCCAGACTGGCCAAGGAAGGCTTGGTATCCAGATCTTCAGGAGTTACTCATAGAAGATCCTCGGCCTCTTCCTCCTCGAGAGGACCTACTACAGCAGGGGCCGTGTGTGTATCAAGACTTACCGCGGCTACGTTTGACGGCATGGCTGTTGAGCACCAGATTCTAGCCCGAAAGGGTATTCTCAAGGAAGTCATCCCCACTCTTATTAAGGCCAGGAAAGAAGTAACGTCTAAACATTACCACCGTATTTGGAGAAAATATGTGTCTTGGTGTGAATCCAAGAAGGCTTTATCAGTTTTCTTTCAAAAACAATTGGCCTCCATTCCAGAAGTTCAGATGTTTGTGAAAGGGGTTCTGCACATCCAGCCTCCATTTGTGCCTCCAGTGGCACCATGGGACCTTAATGTGGTGTTGCAGTGCCTTCAATCAGATTGGTTTGAACCTCTGCAGGAGATAGAATTGAAGTTTCTCACTTGGAAAGTGGTGATGCTTTTGGCCTTGGCATCCGCAAGACGGGTGTATGAGTTGGGGGCCTTGTCTCACAAGAGCCCTTACCTGATCTTCCATGAAGATAGGGCAGAGTTAAGAACTCGTCAACAATTTCTATCAAAGGTGGTTTCGTCCTTCCACATAAACCAACCTATTGTGGTGCCAGTGGCTACTGACACTTTCACTGAGTCAAAGTCTCTAGTTGTGGTTAGAGCTTTGAAGATTTATGTCGCAAGAACAGCTCGGATACGGAAAACAGAGGCTCTGTTTGTCCTGTATGTTCCCAGCAAGATTGGGTGTCCTGCTTCTAAGCAGACCATTGCGCGCTGGATCAGAGGTACAATTCAGCAGGCTCATTCTACGGCAGGATTGCCGATACCAAAGTCGTGAAGGCCCATTCTACTAGGAAAGTGGCTCATCCTGGGCGGCTGCCCAGGGCGTCTCGGCTTTACAACTTTGCAGAGCAGCTACTTGGTCAGGGTCAAACACATTTGCTACATTTTATAAGTTTGACACTTTGGCCGATGAGGACCTCAAGTTTAGTCAATCGGTGCTGCAGGGTCATCCGCACTCTCCCGCCCGTACTGTAGCTTTGGTATAACCCCATGGTACTGAAGTGGACCCCAGCATCCTCTAGGACGTATGAGAAAACAGGATTTTAATACCTACCGGTAAATCCTTTTCTCCTAGTCCGTAGAGGAGGCTGGGCACCCGACCCAGTGCGTACTTTACCTGCAGTTTGTTCATTATAGTTACACAAGTTGTGTTACATTTGTTTTCAGCATGTTGCTGCAAATGGTTCATGCCTGTTGGCGTGTGTTATGTTGAATGCCATTGTGACGACGCTGCCGGCCAATTCCACAAATACGCCAATTTGAGAATTTCCACATGCGCCATACCGGGGTCACTTTTGACACACAGGATTACTTAAATACTTTCAGCTGCCACCAGCAAAGACTTTTCAATGTATTACGGACGTTGCAGGTGTCTTTAGCTTTACCTGTCACACACACACTGCAATACTTAGAAAAATAGGTAGGCGTGAGCCACACAGGCTTTTGAGTTCATAAGAACAACAGAATCAGAACTAAAATTAGGATTTTAATTTCAAGAATACTTCAGAGCTTTGGTTACAAAAAGGTTACAAAGATTATTAATTATATTTTAAAAACACACAGAGAATACAGCAATCTCATTAAATGAAAAGGAAATAAAAACTTACAGAACTCTAATTCACTTACGCAAACGAATATTGGATATTTCTGCCATGGGGGACTTCACAGAATAACTCAGGTCATCTCCAGCATATACCAGCTGTGTCCCCAAGAGATCACATAAACTTTTTCATGAGAGGGACAGATATAGTCTCCAGCTCCATCAGGCCCCCTCCCTTGGGATTTTTAACCACTTCCGTGCTGGACTACATCTACACCAGGTTTTACATACTTGGTGCTTGGCAACACCCAAGGGGGAGGTAAGGGGTGTAGCCCCAAAGGTGTACTGTATGAATCTCTTTCAAAGAAAGTGAGGTTTATGACATTAGCCTGGAAACAGGATCCCTGGTCTGTTTACAGCCCCTCTGTTTACACAACAAACAAATTGGCCTTATCAGCCCTCAATGTCCAGAGCTTGCAAATCTCTGCTTTTGATGTAGAAATGTCACCCCCTTTACAATGGTCCAGTCAGGCACATGTCATCTCAAACTTTATGGTCTGCAGATTTCCCCCAGCCTGGACCTATTGAGGTCAAATGCAGGATATTGCCTGTCAGCCATGTTGTCACATCCAGGCTGAAAAGAATACAAAATTATATATATACAGTCACTTGAAAACATTATTGGTGATTATTCCTGCAGGTAATTACCACACCTTAGATCACATATAATTTGTGATCCTCCTTTCTGTATTTAAATGTGACATCTCCCCCGGCAAATGGCGCACGAGGGCCGGTGACCCACGTCACCGACTCATTGATGCGCTACTGACTACTTGTTCACCTTGCCGTGATAAACCATCTGCATTAGGGTGTTGAGAACCCTTTCTGTGCTGGATGGTAAATGTTTACTGCTGCAAGGTGAGACTCCATCTCAGGAGTTTCCTATTGTCTCCAGACAATCTATTAAGTTTACTCGGACTGACATCACACACATTTTTTACACGTTTGGTTCACATGATCCCCTGGTACTTCCAACTCTACATGGGTGAATATATTACCAATGGGAGTACTCTCATGATTAATGCTCACGGTGGGACAGGTGACTATGTTCTTCTCCCACATAATCTCACCTTGTGCCCTTTCCTGATATAGTGGCCTGCCCCTCACCCACATGGGCCCTGAAGTCGGGGCATCTTTTCCTACAGGATGCTCTCGACAGCTTTCCCTGCACATCATTTGGGGTATACCTAGGACATTGGGATCCTCACCTAAATGTCCCTTTCTGAGAGAAAGTCTTCCTGATTTATCTCCCCAGCCTGTTTGACTGATCTGCGTCCTTACAGATGCTAAGTCAGGATCAGCTGGTTGCCCTTCCTTGGTATAGTGGACAAATATGTGTTTTGTTATGGGAACACACTCTTTCGTACACAGTGCTCCCTGTGTTGCTATCTCTGCTGTTAGTGTATGTGTTATAGCTGCGTCACAGCTACGGCCTTTGTCACTATGCCCCATCTCCACAAGACTGGGGTCGCCCACCTCCACACACAACCTCTGTGAATAACCACTGTATACTTCTACACTCCTGTTACCTACACCTGGAGAGAGAGTAATGGTTTCCTTTCCTGACTTAGCCTCAGCAGAAAGTTGATAGGCCCTCGCCCTCAGAGGTTCTGCAGCTTCTGACTGTGGCCCACCCCTCCCTGGCTGCTCTCTGTCAGGACAGAGGGGGGTTTGCATGGCAGGACTTGCATCACACTCCTGTCCAAACCTTTTGTTCATCTTATCACCTGGCACTTGTAAATGGGGATTCTCATTCTGATTAAACACAATTTCACACTTTTTACATACATCAGTGCCTATGTCAGGCACAGCCATTCCTGACACTGATAATTTTTCTACTTTCATTGCTAAGTTGAAAGGAGACAGTCTCTTATCAGCAGAAATACTTTCTGATTCCTTTCCAAGGGTTAATGTGCAGCCCTTCTGCATTGCCCTCTGCTTGGTACCTATAGCTAGGCCACACCGCACATCAGGCACATCTTTATACAGTGTGCCCACATTATTCCCAGGGGTGGTCTTCAGTATGCCGGCGGTCGGGCTCCCGGCGACCAGCATACCGGCGCCGGGAGCCCGACAGCCGGCATACCGACAGCCGGCATACCGACACTTATTCTCCCTCGTGGGGGTCCACGACCCCCCTGGAGGGAGAATAAAATAGTGTGGCGCGCGTAGCGCGCCACCGTGCCCGTAGCGTGGCGAGCGCAGCGAGCCCGCAAGGGGCTCATTTGCGCTCGCCACACTGTCGGTAAGCCGGCGGTCGGGATCCCGGCACCGGTATGCTGGTCGCTGGGAGCCCGACCGCCGGCATATCGTAGTGAACCCATTCCCAGGTGTCTTTAACTCGGTGGGTCTAGTGGGTCTAGTGGTGCCACAATGGGGAGAAATTTCCTCATTAACACATACCGGGGAAAATACACCTAGACATTTCTCCCAAACAATTTCTTCCTGCCCTTGTGCTGTATTGGGACTAGCTCTCTGTTCAGCCTGGAGAGGTAAGTTTTCCACTGAAGCCTCAGTGTATGGGAATCCCTGCTGGGTGTCTGCATGCAAGAGCAGTTCAGGAAGGGGGGTCTGAGAGGGAGGGACGGCAACATGTGTTTCTCCCTTCTCCTCAGCTGTTGGCACAGCCCCCTTCTCTGACACAACCCTGGTACCTAACATGCTGGCAGCACCCCTGACAGACACATTATTTCCTACATTGATACATGCATCATCAGTAGTACTGGTAACACGGATACAAGACAATACATCATCCTCATTGACTCCCTTCCCTAGGCCAATATCTGAGCTTGCAACTTTCGCAGGGAGAGAGGGGGGCGGAGGGGGATCTCTGGCTTTTGAGTCACCCTCCCCACTGGCAGGGGTTAAATCACAGCTTTTCTGTGCTTCTGCACTGCGTGTCATTACTGCTACCCCAGGCGTGGTATTACATAGAGTATTCAACACAGTATTATCATCAATACAAGGAATCATTGCCCCTCCTTTATACATAGACGTTTGCCTGTTTTCGGGGCCCCTCAGTACCTGCAAATCAATTTGAACATTTTCCTCAACACCTGGATTCACTGTACTCCCCTGACACATAAACATTTGCATTTCATCGTGGTCCCGCTATACCTGCAAATCAACCTGAGCTGTCTCAACAATACAGGGAGTCATTTCTTTGTCTCTACACATAGACATTGGCATGTTATCCGGATCACTCAGGGCCTGAGGGATTTTGGTGATAGCAAAAAAAGCTGGCAACGTTGCAGTATCAGTAATGACATCACCATCATTCATGTAGGTGGATTGCGTTTGCCCCAAACCAGTTTCAAGTACCTCACTCTTAGGCAGGTTGGGTAGCACACATATGGGAACAGGGTCCCCTCTCCCCACCTCGTGGTAAGATGCCTGTGGACAGACAGGGTTACATCCTATCACATTAATCAGGGTGGCCCAGGACACATTGTTGCATACAGCCTTCAACCCAACTACTGATACAGGTGGAACATAATCTACTAACTGCACCCCACACAACTCTATATCAGGGCATGCACTTTCTGACAGAATAGATTCAGCCCTGTGTAACGACAAAGAGTTATTTTCTAGTACACACTGGTTGGTAACATTCTCAGCATCACATACATTGGCATTAATGTTGTGTGGATCAGCATGTGTCCCCTGAGGAAAAGAAGGGTTAGTTCCTGCCGCAATACAGTTCATTTCACTGGTATTATCACAAGTCTCTAGCACAGTAGAAAATGCAAAATGTTCACGGGGCACTACGTTTTTACCCAGAGTCACTTCTGTGTAAGATCCAGGAGTATCACATAGCATTACAGGTACTGTACACAGAGCAATACCATTGCAAGGTTTAGCATCATCACATACTGCCTGAGATGATTCACATATTTCAACAGACTTAGAAATGTCAGGCACAGATTGTGCTATCAATTGTCCAAAGTCAGTTCTCATGAACACATTCTTGGGAATAATATCTGACACTCCCACCTCTCTTGTCGACATAATCTCCTCCACAATCTGGTTCTCCTGAAAATCAGCTTCTTCCAGCTGCAAATTCTGTGCCGACGGTGGTAATATGCTGTTCGCACCAACATCTCCTCCCAGTAGGGTACACTGCACCTTTGGAAGCGAGAACTCTGTAACATAGTCCACACCGACTGTAGATGATGGGGGTACCTGTTCCTCCTGGGGCACCCCTGCAGGCTGGACTACTGCTTCTTCCGCTGATAAAAGAAGCTTTTGCAGATGTTGTCTTTCATCATCCTCTCTGCGACATTAATCGTGCCAGAATGGGGTATCGAGCTTCCTCACATTGCGTGCCTCTCTCCATGCATCTTCAAAACATTCCTCCAGCTCACGCAGCAGGTACGTAGGACTCATCTCGGAACCTGACCGCAGAAGTGTGGATCGATACCTGCTGAAGGCATTGCACTCGCTCACCTCTGCCCACCAGAGCTACCAGGGCATCTTGCTGCAGGTATTGTCACGGCATGCAAGACCCTGCAGCCGACATTCTTTAATTAGCTCCTCTGTACTCATCCTGGAAAACAGGTCATCTGGGCCATACCCCCATTGCTCTTCTGACGCCGTCTCGGATGGTGGCCCAGCACTTTTTGCTGTCTCCCTGGCAGCCTTACGTTCCAGAGCTGCTCGGCGTTCGGCAAGGAACTGTTGCACCAGCTGCATAAGGGTTGCCCAGTCTGGATATGACTTCATAGATGAAATTGCACTCTGTAAATACTTATCGGGTCAGGACCTTCAGTGTAGATATAAGAGGTGACTGACCTCCACTGATTATTTGCAGTACTGTCCAAGTTCACATAGTCAGTCATACTAGGGACTTGATCCAGGCAAGGTTTAATGGTGACCTCCCTGGTCTCATGGTATCGCGAGCAATCACTTTCTTGTCGCGATGCAATTTGTAGCTCACATTCTCTCTCAGCTACGCGGTTTGCAGAACTGTTTTCTGCCATAGAACGCTCCCTCTGCACCAGTTGTGTAGCACAGGCAAGCTCTATCTCTCTCTCTCCTCTCGTCGGTTTGCAGAACTAGTTTCTGCCATAGAACTCTCCCTCTGTACCAGGTGTGCAGCACTGGCAGGCCGTATCTCTCTCTCCTCTCGTGCACTGGAACACTTTCTTCCTGTCCAGCACGCAGCTCCGACAGTTTCCAGGAACGGGAGGATAAGATCCACATTTGAGGCAGCCACAGCAGGCCTCACATCGATAACAGAGTCCACATCAGAATCCAGCGTTGGACTATTACTACCCGCAGTACGTAATAGTCCAGTACGCAATACATCTCCTACTGTCTCAGCAGCCCAGGCCGATGTATCATTCCCACGCACAGGTTTGCAGCCTTCATGATGCTCTGTATCTTTCCCATACTTGATATCCGTCGGCAAATATTCATCCAAGGCCATATGCACAGACCTCACGTCGATAACAGAGTCCACATTAGAAATCAGCATGGCCCCATTACTACCCGAAGTACGTAACAGTCCAGTGTGCAATACATCTCCTACTGTCTCGGCAGCCCAGGGCGATGCATCATTCCCACGCACAAATTTGCCATCATCCTTCATCAGATGCTTAGACTTAGTCATCTTTGATCTCTTTTTCGCCAAAATAAAATAGAAAAGAAAAACAAGAGAATGGGGAGGGGAACAGAGATTGCCACTCACTTTGAGGATTTTAAAATTATAATAAAGCTCTGAGTTCTGATTATGGTGAAGTGGATGTTCCGCAGACAGAATTATTACCACATTCACTTAAGTTCTTAGATAATAACAAACAATTATCATCCCACCGCTGCCACCACTTTGTGACGACGCTGCCGGCCAATTCCACAAATACGCCAATTTGAGAATTGCCACATGCGCCATACCGGGGTCACTTTTGACACACAGGATTACTTAAATATTTTCAGCTGCCACCAGCAAAGACTTTTCAACGTATTACGGATATGGCAGGCATCTTTAGCTTTACCTGTCACACACACACTGCAATACTTAGAAAAATAGGTAGGCGTGAGCCACACAGGCTTTTGAGTTCATAAGAACAACAGAATCAGAACTAAAATTAGGATTTTAATTTCAAGAATACTTCAGAGCTTTGGTTACAAAAAGGTTACAAAGATTATTAATTATATTTTAAAAACACGCACAGAATACAGCAATCTCAATAAATGAAAAGGAAATAAATCTTACAGAAACCCTAATTCACTTACGAAAATGAATATTGGATATTTCTGCCATGGGGGACTTCACAGAATAACTCAGGTCATCTCCAGCATATACCAGCTGTGTCCCCAAGAGATCACACAAACTTTTTCATGAGAGGGACAGATATAGTCTCCAGCTACATCAGGCCCCCTCCCTTGGAATTTTTAACCACTTCCATGCTGGATCACATCTACACCAGGTTTTACATACTTGGTGCTTGGCAACAGCCAAGGGGGGAGGTAAGGGGTGTAGCCCCAAAGGTGTACTGTATCAATCTATTTAAAAGAAAGTGGGGTTTATGACATTAGCCAAGAAACAGGATCCCTGGTCTGTTTACAGCCCCTCTGTTGACATAACAAACAAATTGGCCTTATCAGCCCTCAATGTCCAGAGCTTGCAAATCTCTGCTTTTGATGTAGAAATGTCATCCCCCTTTACAATGGTCCAGTCAGGCACATGTCATCTCAAACTTTATGGTCTGCAGATCTCCCCCAGCCTGGACCTATTGAGGTCAAATGCAGGATATTGCCTGTCAGCCATGTTGTCACATCTAGGCTGAAAAGAATACAAAATTATATATATACAGTCACTTGAAAACATTGGTGATTATTCCTGCAGGTAATCACCACACCTTAGATCACATATAATTTGTGATCCTCCTTTCTGTATTTAAACGTGACAGCCATGTTGTGCGGCATGGTTTAGGTGTGAGCCGGTATGAATCTCACCATTAGTATAAAAGTAAATCCTTTCCTCGAAATGTCCGTCTCCCTGGGCACAGTTCCTACAACTGAGGTCTGGAGGAGTGGCATAGAGGGAGGAGCCAGTTCACACCCTTTGAAAAGTCTTAAAGTGCCCATGGCTCCTGCGGAACCGTCTATACCCCATGGTACTGAAGTGGACCCCAGCATCCTCTACGGACTAGGAGAAAAGGATTTATAGGTATTAAAATCCTGTTTTTACAACCTTTACTATCCATGCTTTATTACATGGAAACTTTATAATCACTCATCTAAATTGGTGGTCCTAGAGCAAATATACTTTCTGTCCATATACTGTATTAGTATATAGCAAGTCATAATGATTTACAGATTGAAATCTGTAAAAACTCAGATCTCACACAGGTTTCAGTTGTAATTCTTACATATGGCTTTATGAACCAAAAGTTACTATTTTTGTTTCATTGAATCTTTGATAGACAGGATTCACATTTAAAAGGATGGCCTGTGTACTGTATGACGTAATGAAAATCAGTAGCTCAGGGAAATGTAAGGGATGTATACACAATCTTCCATAGGGGTTAATTCAAATTACCACAGTAATTTACCATGAGCTAATTGAATCCCTGGGGCTATTCAACTGTCCCCTAACTCAGCCTACAGGCTGCACGTAACGCTATTTAACGTATGTTAAACAGTCTGCTTTTGCGAGCCGCAGCAGTGTAACCACATAGGTCTGGGAATGTATCTCTGATTCTATGGGGGGAATTCAATTAGCTGCAGTAAATTACCATGGGCTTACTGATCCCCCAGGACTATCCATTTATCCCTGATGCCAGGAGTTAACAGGGTTTTTTTTCACCAATCTCAGCGGTAAAAAAAAAAATCCCTGATAATTAGCGGCTTAACGGGATCCACAATACTGTTAACACACGAATCTGTGAACTTTTCACAGATTCTGTATGTTAACACCCTTTAACCAGTGTTAACACCCATTAGCATGCTTATTTAATGGGCATTAAAAAAAGGCTGTTGGGTGAAAAAGGGAGTGCAATTGAATAACCACAGGCATTAAAACCCGAGGCAACCTCCCTTTTTCATTCATGAAAACTTTTCACTGCCAATTGAATTCCTCCCTACAGTATGTGTTAACATCCAAAAACAGTTAATTTAATGGGTGGAAAAAAAAACCAGGCTGGAATTGAATATCCCGAAGCTAAAAAGTTTGAGACTACCCCCGTTTTTGTCCCCTGTTAAATTATCGGGGCGGATTGAATCCCCCACCCCACCCGACCCCCCATATGCTTATTCTGCAAAGTTAATGAGACTTTAACATTTTCGTAACACTTCCTTGAAAATTTTAATGACCTGCAGCATTTATTTTTGTAATTAAGGAATTTCATTGTTTCTCAAACATTTTTTTTATCCCTTTGTAAATGAGTCCGCCAGATTTCCGAAGACCGATATCCAAAATATTTATGATACTATTGCACCAGTTTCACAATGGGAAACATCCGACACTTTAAGCAAAATAGCCAAATATAAAAGTTTTTCTGCAGTTCACCAGCAATATGGAACATTGGCACTAAAATACTGTACTGTATGTCGAATTTACTTGAATACAGCTAAATTGTTTATATTGCATGCTTTATATTCCATGAATGCAAACTATTTTTTTCCAACTTTACAAGCCTCAAAATACCTCTTGTAAAATTCTTCTAGTGAAAGACATAGCAGGGGGCTGTTCAGCTGAATAGAAGTCACCTGCAATACGAAAACACTCTTTTAGTGACAGTTCTATCAAGCAATCCCACTAACAGCGCATTCTAATAGATTGGAACATTTTTTACACCTGTGTAGTAAATTCAGCCCTGGTACATGTTTCTGTGGAGCATAATATGGAACAGGTGGTTTGGGGGCAGCACTTTGAAGGTCCTCTGACCTGTTGTTAAGTGCGTAGGCCTGGATGCATGCCTCTATACAGTATTGCCTTTTTTCCTGATATTTTTTTGCTTGTCATTTTGTTTCAGTTTTTTAAAAGAGCAAATGAATAGTAACAACTGTTGCCACTGGAAAATAAGTGTAATATAGTACTACCATATGTATCATACATGTATCAAAGGGCAAATTGCACTGTGGCTGGCAAAAATGGGAGATTCCACTTGCAATAGTTTTCTCTTGTTTTGCCCTATAAATCAAAAGTGACCCGAGCAGTAAGATCCACTGAGCTGTGCGACAAGTTGTAATTGCACCATTGTAATACCTTTATCTGTTCAAGCGCAGGTCAAATTTTTTTTTTATTGATTTAATTTTTATTGCATACACTTTTTAACTTTTTTAAATAATATAAACATTTTTAAAGGCGTGGCGCTGTTGAGTTAGAGTGGTACCTTTCATTTTAATAAATAAATGTGAAAATAATAATCACCTTTAAAGGATGGTCTACAGCTCGTAGGCCAGAGCTCTGTGCTGGCCCCTAGGGGCTAATATTTATTAGCCACCCACTGATAAACAGGGCAGTAGAGAGCCTGGCTGGGCCCAGGTACTTTTTGAATGGGTGTGGGCTTATCACAGGAGGCGCGGCCATGCAGCCTTAGAACAAAATACAAAAAAAAATATTTATTTTAAGCACCTTCCTGGCCACACTGCTGCCCAGCTGAGGAGGTAAGCAGGGGGGACCAGGGCCACCACTGGGCCCCTCCATCAGACCGGGGCCCGGGTAATCAGTACCTTTTCCCCCCTCTCTCTGCGCCACTGCTGATAAACTAGAATGGAGTGTGAACAAAAATTATTGGGGCAGTAGACTCCCAAGACCAGTGATGCACAAAAGTTGGATTTAGGATAATTGTAAGCAGATTTATATTACAAGCATAGACACATAAAATATAATTCTACAATACTCAGGCTTGTAATAATGTGAAAAAAATGGAAACAAAAAATAAATAATCAAATGATGCTTCAGTTATTCTTTTTTCTCTGAGCTATCAGAGCTTAATTAGCCTGTGGTGAGCAAATTGGAGTTAATGAAGTCTGAGTTTTATGGTCTCCCAAGGGATGGAAAAGCTTAAATCATACTTTGCACAAATGGCTATACTGTATGCATAACTAAAACTTAAAATGAAAAAGGTTTACTTAATATTTTGTTTGCTATAAAACAAGGACATACCGTACAGTTATTTATCTCACATGGTATCCTCAAAACTGTGCAGCAGATTTAGTAAAGGTGAAAAGCTCTTTTTTTCTTTTTCATGGCGTTGAGGTGAAACAGTCTAATAAACACAGGGCAGGGGCGGATTGGCCCACCATGACAGATTCCGATGGGCCGGTCCCATACCCCCCTCAGCCAGACCGATTCACACTCAGGCTGGGCTGGCTCACACTGCTTCCAGTACTTTCAGTTCATTGGAACGCAATCCAGAAGTTAGGCTAGCGGGCACTTCCGGGAGCCGCTAGCCGTGAAAAGTGGTGAAGCTGTTCTACCAACGGGAGGACCTGGAGAAAGTTACCCAGCCCAGCAGCATTGTCTCCCTGCCCCGGCCAAAGGTCTCTTCAACGAGTCCGGCCCGGGAGCAGCAGCATAGTGATGGTCGGAGCCGGGTTCACTATACCCACCGCCACCTTAGCTCCCGTACTCTCATTGAACTGGTCAGAGTGGCAACTGAGCACTAAGGGGAACCGGCAGAGAGGTTATTTTTAATTACATTATTTGCATTATCATGACGGTGTAAGGGTTAGGGCGTCCCCGGTCACAGTGTATGGTTTGGGGACTGGATAGGAGCAGGACGTACCCTCCCTGTACTGTGCTGTATGTAGTAGGTGCTCCCTCCCTGTACTATGCTGTATGTAGTGGGTGCTCCCTCCCTGTACTGTGCTGTATGTAGTGGGTGCTCCCTCCCTGTACTGTGCTGTATGTAGTGGGTGCTCCCTCCCTGTACTGTGCTGTATGTAGTGTGTGCTCCCTCCCTGTATTGCGCTGTATGTAGTGTGTGCTCCCTCCCTGTACTGCGCTGTATGTAGTGTGTGCTCCCTCCCTGTACTGCGCTGTATGTAGTGTGTGCTCCCTCCATGTACTGCGCTGTATGTAGTGTGTGCTCCCTCCCTGTACTGTTCTGTATGTAGTGTGTGCTCCCCCTCCTTGTACTGTGCTGTATGTAGTGTGTGCTCCCTTTCTGTACTGTGCTGTATGTAGTGTGTGCTCCCTCCCTGTACTGTGCTGTATGTAGTGCGTGCTCCCTCCCTGTACTGTATATAGTGTGTGCTCCCTCCCTGTACTGCGCTGTATGTAGTGTGTGCTCCCTCCCTGTACTGTGCTGTTTGTAGTGTGTGCTCCCTCCCTGTACTGTGCTGTATGTAGTGTGTGCTCCCTCCCTGTACTGTATATAGTGTGTGCTCCCTCCCTGTACTGTGCTGTATGTAGTGTGTGCTCCCTCCCTGTACTGTGCTGTATGTAGTGTGTGCTCCCTCCCTGTACTGTGCTGTATATAGTGTGTGCTCCCCCTCACTGTACTGTGCTGTATGTAGTGTGTGCTCCCTCCCTGTACTGTGCTGTATATAGTGTGTGCTCCCCCTCCCTATGCTGTGCTGTATGTAGTGTGTGCTCCCTCCCTGTACTGTGCTGTATGTAGTGTGTGCTCCCCCTCCCTGTACTGTGCTGTGTGTAGTTTGTGCACCCTCCATGTACTGTGCTGTATGTAGTGTGTGCTCCCTCCCTGTACTATGCTGTATGTAGTGTGTGCTCCCTCCCTGTATTGTGCTGTATGTAGTGTGTGCTCCCTCCCTGTACTGTGCTGTATGTAGTGTGTGCTCCCTCCCTGTACTGTGCTGTGTGTAGTGTGTGCTCCCTGCCTGTACTGTGCTGTATGTAGTGTGTGCTCCCTCCGTGTACTGTGCTGTGTGTAGTGTGTGCTCCCTCCCTGTACTGTGCTGTGTGTAGTGTGTGCTCCCTCCCTGTACTGTGCTGTATGTAGTGTGTGCTCCCTCCCTGTACTGTGCTGTATGTAGTGTGTGCTCCCTCCCTGTACTGTATTTAGTGTGTGCTCCCTCCCTGTACTGCGCTGTATGTAGTGTGTGCTCCCTCCCCGTACTGTGCTGTATGTAGTGTGTGCTCCCTCCCTGTACTGTGCTGTATGTAGTGTGTGCTCCCTCCCTATACTGTGCTGTATGTAGTGTGTGCTCCCTCCCTGTACTGTATATAGTGTGTGCTCCCTCCCTGTACTGTGCTGTATGTAGTGTGTGCTCCCTCCCTGTATTGTGCTGTATGTAGTGTGTGCTTCCTCCCTGTACTGTGCTGTATGTAGTGTGTGCTCCCTCCCTGTACTGTATATAGTGTGTGCTCGGTCCCTGTACTGTGCTGTATGTAGTGTGTGCTCCCTCCCTGTACTGTGCTGTATGTAGTGTGTGCTCCCTCCCTATACTGTGCTGTATGTAGTGTGTGCTCCCTCCCTGTACTGTATATAGTGTGTGCTCCCTCTCTGTACTGTGCTGTATGTAGTGTGTGCTCCCTCCCTGTATTGTGCTGTATGTAGTGTGTGCTCCCTCCCTGTACTGTGCTGTATGTAGTGTGTGCTCCCTCCCTGTACTGTATGTAGTGTGTGCTCCCTCCCTGTACTGTACTTTGTGTAGTGTGCTCCCTCCCTGTACTGTATGTAGTGTGTGCTCCCTCCCTGTGCTCTATGTAGTGTGTGCTCCATCTTCCTGTACTGTGCTGTATGTAGTGTGTGCTCCCTCCCTATACTGTGCTGTATGTAGTGTGTGCTCCCTCCCTGTACTGTATATAGTGTGTGCTCCCTCCCTGTACTGTGCTGTATGTAGTGTGTGCTCCCTCCCTGTATTGTGCTGTATGTAGTGTGTGCTTCCTCCCTGTACTGTGCTGTATGTAATGTGTGCTCCCCCTCCCTGTGCTGTGCTGTATGTAGTGTGTGCTCCCTCCCTGTACTGTGCTGTGTGTAGTGTGTGCTCCCTCCCTGTACTGTACTTTGTGTAGTGTGCTCCCTCCCTGTGCTGTATGTAGTGTGTGCTCCCTCCCTGTACTGTGCTGTATGTAGTGTGTGCTCCCTCCGTGTACTGCGCTGTATGTAGTGTGTGCTCCCTCCCTGTACTGTGCTGTATGTAGTGTGTGCTCCCTCCCTGTACTGCACTGTATGTAGTGTGTGCTCCCTTCCTGTACTGCACTGTATGTAGTGTGTGCTCCCTCCCTGTACTGCGCTGTATGTAGTGTGTGCTCCCTCCCTGTACTGTGCTGTATGTAATGTGTGCTCCTCCTCCCTGTACTGTGCTGTATGTAGTGTGTGCTCCCTCCGTGTACTACGCTGTATGTAGTGGGTGCTCCCTCCCTGTGCTGTGTGTAGTGTGTGCTCCCTCCCTGAACTGCGCTGTATGTAGTGTGTGCTCCCTCCCTGTACTGTGCTGTATGTAGTGTGTGCTCCCTCCCTGTACTGTGCTGTATGTAGTGTGTGCTCCCTCCCTGTACTGCGCTGTATGTAGTGTGTGCTCCCTCCCTGTACTGTGCTGTATGTAGTGTGTGCTCCCTCCCTGTACTGTGCTGTATGTAGTGTGTGTTCCATCCCTGTACTGTGCTATATGTAGTGTGTTGATAATGTCGATATTATCTTAAACCATAAAGCTATACCTTTAAACACACTTTTACCATGGAGCCGCTGCAGCCGCTAGACTTAATATGCACTCTACGTACTTTGTCCGCTATTTGCGTACAGAGTCCCGTACCGTGTACGGACTTAGCGTACAAACGCCGTGCTGGGGGTACAAAGTATACACAGCGCGCACACACCCAGAGTTATACTTTGCACCTTAGTGGTAATGCAATGCAATGACATTACACCTTAAACCTTATGCAGCAATGCAATGCAATAATGCTATTACACTTTAAACCTTATGCAGCAAAGCACTGCAATGATGTTACACCTTAAACCTTATGCAGCGCTGACGGTACAAAGTACCCGCAGCGCGTACACACCTTATCAATACACTTTCAAACCTTATACAGTTAGGTAATGTAATACGCTTTAAACCCTAGCAGGGAAAAGAGGACACAACACCGATTTGTAGTTAAACACTGGGTTCCGACACCACAGAGTATATATCTGGAAGGGGGTTAACAATACAATTTATACACTACAATACAACAGAGTAAATGGCTACAGTCAATGTACATACGTGAGAATATTTCGCATGCGCTTCCCGGTCCGGTCCTCCGCTATCAGGTTGAAAGCGTTGAGAGTCTTGTGTGACCAAGCCTGCTGCAGGCTCTCTTTATTCACTTCATCCAAAACATAACACAATGGATACTGTAATCACTTTGTCCATTGGACACAGGGATGGTCATTTACAGTACAGGAGAGGTCATAGGTCTGTTTGAATAGGTGGGCGATGTCTTTCTTAACTGCTCTTGTGGGTGGTCTCCTCTGTATTCCCCCGCATACATAATATACAGTAAATACAGTTTATATCTATATTCTATTTCTGCACATAACTATCAGCAGGAACATGCGATCTTCCGCAGACCAACACCGGAATGTTTCCCTTAAAATACCCTACAGCTGGATACCAAACATCACTTTATAACCTTAGTTTGTCCCCTCTTATCCTGCAAAGGTGAATCCCTTTGTTCTGCAACCATTTAAACAGCTATAACTTTTTGATGTGGTGTAAGTAGACTATGTGTACATGGTGCACTATTTGGATTAAATATGTAATGTGTTTTGATAGCTCTCCATGCGTTCACAAACTCCGCCGTAAATACCCATACCACGCGCAGGACCGACCATACGCAAATTGCGAGTATGTGCACGCACGGGAGAACAAGTACACGCGCAGAGGCCATCTGTGTGTGGTTTGTACGTGATGTGTGTACTGCAATATTTTTCAACTTTGACAGTCCACCCTTTGGCAGTCAACAATAACTGTCACTATCTAATCACTAAACAGAAAAATATCAATACAATATCTACAGACGATTGGATGATCGGGGGAGAGGGGTAGGTAGGAAATGTATGACCTAGTGGGATAGTAAAAAGCATGTATGTATGAATCCATTTCTGAGGGGCATGTATCATCGTGCCGTATATGTTCTAGATAAGCTTTGAGGTATTGCGAAGTATACATTAAATCCTTCTTATCCCGTATTAAGGGTCTGTAAGTGGGCCAACAAACACTACCGAGCTCTATTCGGCTTCTTGTTCCAACAAATGGGGTGCACATTTAGTTGATGATACATGGAGGGGGAACATATGTGAGTGCTAATATATGTGGATATCACCTGTCGACTATGTGTATCATTAACTGAAAGTTGTAGAGATGAAGATAAGACACATATCTAAAATACATTCACATAACATTTTCGTAATCATTCTTGGGTGTAGTCGATGTCTTTTCCGGATCGGTGTATCTGGGCAGAGGGGGAGACAAAGGAAAAACGGGTGAAAGAAACAGGCCATGGAATTCATTTGCAATCCTTATCATAACATTGTCTCTATGGATGGGTCGTAAATTAAATCTGCTGCTGTAACAATGCCCCCGCTCCTTAAACTCATTAATTTTGTGCCGTGCTTGCGCTGCATCGGAATTTGAACACACCTAAATATCAAACCAATAATTATGACGACTCCCAGGGTACAAAGGAGAAACTTCCCTACACTCATAATAACATTTTGAGCCCACTCTCCTAATCCTGAGAACCAATTTTGTGGGTTCAACCATGAGACCCAGCTGGTTAGTTCATTACTCACAGCTGTCAGGGTAAGGTTGTGTCTCCTTCGGAACTCCCACTTCAACTGCAAGATATCATCCATCTTTTGATCGATGATCTCGGTTGGGTCATCAGTGCTGTTTGTAATATACGTGCAGCACTTCACACCATATTGAGTTGCCAAAGTGACACAGTAGTGATATAATTAAGGACCATCCTGTGCTGGATCAGTTCTGTCTTGTAAGCTTGCAACTCCCTACCCGTATACCTGAAGGTGTCGTCAGACATCTCAGTGATATTATCTATCAAGTTCGCTAGCGCATGGATATACCTATAATTTATAATTCCTCTGGCAGTACGGGTGATGTCTAATGCGAGGAGGAATTGAATCCCGGTGGATTCGTGGATCAAATCAGAGGCTACGTGCTCTGTCCTATCTATGAGGTGTCTCTTAACGATGTGTTCATAGTGAGTATGAGTATAAGGAGCCTGAGCACTGCGGTGAATGTCTTTCATCTTATCATGGGTTATGGTCATGACCTCTGGCAACACTCTTCCAACATAACACAATCCCTCTGAGTTTGGGGCAAGCCACTTATACGCCTTCCTCCCACATATGAAATAGGCATCATCGGGGAGAACATATGGGACAGAATATGACATTACCATATTACAAACTTTCCAAGTGAATAACCCCAACCCTAGTTCTCCCATCTGCTTAGTACAAGTATCAGGCTGGATGATATGAGCACAGTACCCTGGTGATACTTCTCCAACCCACATGGTCTTGCTTCCTCGAGTATACCTATACCGGAAATACCTTCCACTGTTGGCTATTTGGCGTACAAGTTGCGAGTCTATGGGTATCTTATCAGCTCTGTGTGAAAAGGTCATTGTCTGGTTATTCCAGGTCACTTCCCAATTTCCCGGTTTTCGGTAATTGGAAATGTTGAAACACACTAAGGATCTACCTACATGATATTGGTGGAGCTTCAAGCTAGGGGGCCTAGAAATATTAAATTTCTTGTCCACTGGTCTCCCACCCCATAATTAGAGTACCTCATCTATTGCTAAAGGGTACGGTACTAATCCTGACTTGCTTTGACCTTGAGGTACTTGTGAGCAGACCCAGCATTCTGTTTGGTTTAAAACCTTACCCACTAGTGAGTGGTAATCACTCAATGGATGATGGTCCATGTTGATATTAAGGCTGGACTGACATCTCTGGATGCACCCATCCTCGACTATGTTCTCACAATTCTTACAAATGCAATTTTCCTCAGCCAATAACCCTTCACAGTGCCTCCGAGCTCCCTGACTACCAGATCGTTTTCTGATATTCGCCTTTGCTCGAGTGATGTGTTGCTCTTGAGATTCTACAAATCCATCCTCGCCATCAGAACCCATTCCAGATCCTTTCTCAACCTCTCTGGGACTCTCAACGAAACAGACTGTTCTTGTCAACAACAGGATTAACAGGGAAACCCAGAACGCAGTCTTTTGGGGTAAGTCCATCTTATTAAGGGAAGAGAAAGGAAACAAGAAGGGGGAGAAAGAGAAGGAGAGAAGGAGGGTAGTGGGAGATGGGGAAAATAATAAAAAAAAGAAAAACTGGTGAGACAACTGCCTCTGGTCTTGTTGTTCTCCGCGCTCAGGTGCCGTCTCAACAGTACTGCCTCTCAACCTTCCCAGAACAGACACTCCAGTGATACGATGTTCTCTCCGAGTCAGCGATCTTTCTGTAGGGAACATAAATCTTGCATTTCAATGTGTTTAACTGTTGTGTATTATCAGTTGTGTGAAGTAAACCATCTGTGGAAAGTGAAAAGAGAGGGGAAATAAAAAAGAAAATTTGTCAGATTTGCGTTCACCATCAGGCTGTCACACCATCATGTATATCGGTATCTATGCACAGTCTCCCTTCACCAGTATTTCCATTCTCCACCCTTTGTGCATGACCAGGCACACTGATACTGGTGTCCCTATGCTGGTGAGATATACTGGGTTTGGGCAGAACTCTGAAAAGACCGAGTAGGCATGTGACGTTTGAACTGTAATCCTGTCGGTGGACGTAAAAGGATGAAGAGGAAACTTTGAAAACCAATCACATAGAGTTTAGTAACAGGTAAGCTTGTAAAGGCAAAGAAGATTTTTTTTTTACAAAGTTTGACATCTGGATTGGGCACTACGGGGAATGATTCCCTAATCGGTCTGTTCCCCTTAAAAAAAAATTCTATATGTGTTCTCTCTACTGGGACTATCCCAGCCATCAATCCAGTGTCTTGTCCATTCTAAGTTCATAGGGAACCCGGTATCCTTGAGATAATTTCCTCTACCTGGACATGCATCTAAAACAGTGAAATGCAATATTAGTCTTTGTGGGTTTTTTAACATATTTTGTGCTTCCTGGGTGGGAGCACTCTATATGTATACCATCTCTAACAAAACTCCTATTAAGTTACTTAGAGGTCACTTCTGCTAGAGAGAGAAGCCGAAGTTTAGAGGCCTCCTCCTAATCCCAGTAAATTCTGTCAAAAGGATAAAGTTGCATTTATTCTGTTCTTCCCATTAACCGAATCTGTGTTTTATATATGGCTCGTGATTCCTTAATATATGTCCCTTGATCCCGTCTATGTGTTTAATAACGTGGCTTGTTTATTCTGTCTAGGGGTCTATATTGGCTATGTGCTGTATTACTCTTACAATCTCTAGCAAAATATCCTTTATTTTTACAAATGTAACATATTCTCGGTCTTTTGTTACTACTAGGGTTTTGGGGTTTGGGCTGATGAGACTTTGGTGTAAGAGCCTGCATACTTTCAATCCTCAGCCTCTCCTCTTGCAGTTTTCTACGCCTAGCAATATTCCTATGGTGTTCAATTGAGCACTCTCTAAGGCAAGCTACTGTGACCCCTCTCCAACCAGGCAAAGAGGTTTGTACTCTGTCCCTCACTGTCTGATCGAGTCCGTCCATCAGCACAGCGACAGCCACTTCTCTGTAATTTTAATCGTTCCCTGCATCCGATACCCCTATGTATCTATCCATTATTTGCAGGGCCCGATGGAAATATTCAGATGCCATTTCATTTTCCATCTGCTTTATGGAGAAAATTCTTCTCCACTAAACAGTTGTGGGGAAATACAAATCTAGTTGCCTGTTAATTTGCTCTAAGTTCTCCTGATTAAGTTTGTCAGTCATAAGACTATCCGACTCTAATCTACAATCAGTGATGAATTTTTGGGTGTCAATATTAGGGGGTAGGCACGCTTTCAAAACTATCCGCCAGTGTGTTTTTGTCGGTTCGTACGCATTACCCAGATCTCTGATAAATTTCAGACATCTGGCTAAATGCTTCCGAGGGTCGGGGAATTCTGAAATGACTGATCGCAGCTCATCTCTGGGCCACGGGCAATACATTGCATTATTCCTGGTGAGGATTATTCCCTGACTATCGGTTCCCCCATTGGGAGTTACTATCTCCAAGACAGGGTGTAATTTTACCATTCCGTTCCTAATCTGTTTACTGTGTGGTGTTGTTGTTTCTGTGCAATGAACTGTCTCACACTTACCGGTAGCTGTGACCTCACCCGTTCTTTCATTGGGGAATATTATTACTGCACTACCTGGTTGGACAGGCCCCACCTGAGTTTCCTGCAAGGTGACTGCTTGGAGGAGAGCTGCGATTTGGCTGAATCCTTCATCTTCCTGTGACCTAAAACCTTGGAGAGACTTCAAAACAGGATACATTTTGCAAAAGTTAGGGTTAATACATTGCTCTTTCATATTACTATCATTTACGGATGTATCATTGACGGTAGCCTTCTGTTCCCCTTCGACCTGTGTCGACAATGGTGTGTTTGTGTTCTCATTCCCGCTAGGTTTGGAACCTGTTGCATGAGTTAATTCTCTTTGCATATCACCCTCTTGCTGCCATAAGTTTAAACAGTTTGTGTGTCTGACCCTTTGTTATCAGACATATCCTAATCCTTAAATTCTGCAATACCTCTGGTTCAAAACTGCCTACCTTAGGGAATGGTTCCCTATCTTCCACAGTCATACGTTCCCATTCATTGCAAAAAAACTTCTGTGTGTGGTCCATGCTTCTCACACATTATGTACCTCGCCGACCCCCTGGGCCGCGGAATGTCAACCTGAACCCTGGTTGAACGTCCCTTACTTGAGCAACTGGCCCCCATATTTTGCAGGTATTGTCCCTTTTGGCTAATCCCACAAAAACAAAACAAAATACTCAATATAAGGCAACGGTGAAAGTTCTCCGAGTGCTTTCACCCACTCACGCCACCGTTGGCCAGTACTACCATACACTGTAGATAGCGCAGGCAATGTACCCAACCTAGGGCCCCTATGAAACCTCTATTTACTGGAAGTATCTGGGAGTGACTTAGCCTTTCCAGTAAATATTGGTCGTTGTAGAGTTCCTGAGAGAGACCAGCGAAAACTCCCTTAACTTTTATTATACACAAATCACGCTTGCGTATGCTATATTCAGTGCTAATGATACTCTTTTTACAAGCTTTGCGTAAAATCGCGGTATCACGTTGCGCTAACTATTGCACCCACGAACGCGCGGTCCAATCGCACAGCGTATAGGTAATTGTTACTTATCCGCCGTACGACCAATGGAATTGATTTTTCAGGCTGCGAAACCTCAGCCGGAGCGTATCAAAACAAGCCTATATGGGTAAACCTCGCTAACCCCCTGGGCTGCGGTACTCTAAACCTCGCTGACCTCTTGGGCCGCGGTACTCTAAACCTCGCTGACCTTCTGGTCTGCGGTACTCTGCTACCTTGCTCCTTTGTACTTCAATCTATATTAACATGAGTCAGCTGCCTCACGCCACCGAGTCTCCACTCACTCGGTGTACCACTTCTACGGGATCCCGAATTCCCTGGGTCCACAACACCTTTATTATGTTTGCTCACTCACGTTCGTTCACTCAAATACACTTTGGTTTTTCTGTACAGAAAATTAACTTTCATTCAGATAAACAGCCTTAGTACAAGAGGTAATACAGTAAAAAAGGTTTTATTTAAACTAAATTTTGGAAACCGAGCAATTTGTGCTATTGTAACGTGGCTACTGTTCCGCCCCTAAACTAAACAATGCTATTGTGTAATTTGTACTTAGCGGTCGTACCCTTACGCACGTTGCGTAAACACGCAACCGTGTGTATGTCTTTACGTTGCGTATGCAGTCCCGTACTTTGTCCGAGACACGTGTACAAAAACCGTACGTCCGCAATAGTACAAATCCCACACTTCTATAAATGTAAGCGATATTACCTATAATCGTTTACTTAACACAACACAGTTGTCTTCTGTATAAACCTTTACAACTAGGCCAGGCTGCGTGTGTGTCTTACACTTACTTCCTTAAATATTTATTTTATTTTTAACTATATAGCACCAAATATCTCCGGTTTTCACATAGTTCTAAAATGAATCTAGCAATAATCAATAATTCAAATGGTACGATTCAGATTGGATAGCCATCTTGCAGAACATACATTGATATAAACACACACATAATTATAATATTATATATATGTACCATTCACTGGTCTCCTGAGACTCATTTACCCATTAAGTGCTTCTAATTTGCATATGAATGCTATGTGCTATTGGCTGCCTGTAAAGGTGTTTTTTTTTTTCACTGCTAGGAAAAAGCAGTTACACAGGTTAATTTGCATTTCAATGGCTATCTTATAGCAAGCAGAGTTAACTGAATCTTAAAGGTAAAAGAAAAAAAAACTTTTTTTTCTATCTGTGTGTACTTCTTACATCAAGTATTCATCTTACTATTAACTTTTCACTAGGCCCAGCTGAAACTATTTGTAATTGACTATGGCATGGGTTAAATAAATGCATTGGTAACTCATAAATGGTGATTATTATGTTTTGACCAAGGAGAGATGATTATTCCGGGCAGTGAAAATCAGCCATTTAGAAAAATTACCTTCCCAACATGGCCGCTGCTCCTCCCCCTTCCACATCCATGAGGGTTACACAAAATGGTGGACAGGCCATGTGGTTAGTCCAAAATGGAGGACAGACCATGCGGCTTCCTTTGTCACAAAGAAATCACACACCATGCAAGCCCCTGAAGTTATTTTAGGCCTGAGTTAAAAAAAAACACTATATCAAGGCTATTGCAGCAACTTTTAAATGTACTTTTAACCCTACTTAACAGATAAGCAATCCAATCTGAATCAAAC
This sequence comes from Pseudophryne corroboree, assembly GCF_028390025.1. Taxonomy (NCBI): domain Eukaryota; kingdom Metazoa; phylum Chordata; class Amphibia; order Anura; family Myobatrachidae; genus Pseudophryne; species Pseudophryne corroboree. Next base: position 100,144,225 of record NC_086452.1, on the reverse strand, counting down.
ACAATATGACTCATTTGAACCTTGTTTTGCAACAATAAAAATACATTTTAGCATCTTAAATATTATGAGAAACGAATTGTCCCTTAAATTTCATATCAGCATCTTACTAATAACACAACACAATACACACGGATATGATTTTTTTCATCAGCTTCTCAATGCGTCCATTGGAGCCGGTCAATTTCAGCCGCATTTGTAATGTACAGTGCATTATTAAGAACGTGATATCGCGGACCAGAGCCCCCAATTGATAATGTCGATATTATCTTAAACCATAAAGCTATACCTTTAAACACACTTTTACCATGGAACCGCTGCGGCCGCTAGACTTAATATGCACTCTACGTACTTTGTCCGCTATTTGCGTACAGAGTCCCGTACCGTGTACGGACTTAGCGTACAAACGCCATGCTGGGGGTAAAAAGTACACACAGTGCACACACACCCAGAGTTATACTTTGCACCTTAGTAGTAATGCAATGCAATGATATTACACCTTAAACCTTATGCAGCAATGCAATGCAATAATGCTATTACACTTTAAACCTTATGCAGCAAAGCACTGCAATGATGTTACACCTTAAACCTTATGCAGCGCTGACGGTACAAAGTACCCGCAGCGCGTACACACCTTATCAATACACTTTCAAACCTTATACAGTTAGGTAATGTAATACGCTTTAAACCCTAGCAGGGAAAAGAGGACACAACACCGATTTGTAGTTAAACACTGGGTTCCGACACCACAGAGTATATATCTGGAAGGGGGTTAACAATACAATTTATACACTACAATACAACAGAGTAAATGGCTACAGTCAATGTACATACGTGAGAATATTTCGCATGCGCTTCCCGGTCCGGTCCTCCGCTATCAGGTTGAAAGCGTTGAGAGTCTTGTGTGACCAAGCCTGCTGCAGGCTCTCTTTATTCACTTCATCCAAAACATAACACAATGGATACTGTAATCCCTTTGTCCATTGGACACAGGGATGGTCATTTACAGTACAGGAGAGGTCATAGGTTTGTTTGAATAGGTGGGCGATGTCTTTCTTAACTGCTCTTGTGGGTGGTCTCCTCTGTATTCCCCCCGCATGCATAATATACAGTAAATACAGTTTATATCTATATTCTATTTCTGCAAATAACTATCAGCAGGAACATGCGATCTTCTGCAGACCAACACCGGAATGTTTCCCTTAAAATACCCTACAGCTGGATACCAAACATCACCTTATAACCTTAGTCTGTCCCCTCTTATCCTGCAAAGGTGAATCCCTTTGTTCTGCAACCATTTAAACAGCTATAACTTTCTGATGTGGTGTAAGGAGACTATGTGTACAAGGTGCACTATTTGGATTAAATATGTAATGTGTTTTGATAGCTCTCCATGCGTTCACAAACTCCGCCGTAAATACCCATACCACGCGCAGGACCGACCATACGCAATTTGCGAGTATGTGCATGCACGGGAGAATAAGTACATGCGCAGAGGCCATCTGTGTGTGGTTTGTACGTGATGTGTGTACTGCAATATTTTTCGACTTTGACAGTGTGCTCCCCCTCCCTGTACTTTGAAACATACAAGATTAAAAAAAAGGGGTTTGTAGAATGAAAAATCCATAAAATCAGAAGTAGATTAAAGGCATGACAGCTGTGTCAGTAGACACTGAAAGTAGGCATATCGGTCCTTGTATATTCAGACGTACAGATGTACATTAGGGAAGGGCATTGTAGCAACATATGATTAAAGTCGCAGGTAAACATTAGCATAACGTAAAGCTAAAGAGGGCCCCAACTGTGTCTGTCTCAGAAACAGGACCTCTGAGGAGTGAACCCACCCTCTTGACAGACTCCTCCCCCTCAACAGACTCACCCCATTAGGGCTGCTTCCATAAATTTCCCGGGCTGGTGTTCGATCCCAATCCGCATCTGACATAGGGTACTTGCTTCTAAATGAAACACGTGTAGACATCAAAAGATACAGATATAGAATATATTGCATGTTCATATACTAAAGACTTAACGAAAAACAAAATTAAAGAAACAAGAGGCGAACAGTTTCTTTAGATACTATCTGTGGCAATAATGAAAAATTAATAAGTAAGGATATCTGGAGCAACTAAGTTACCAAAGAAACACTCATTTATCAAAGCCTCTGCACTGCAGAACTCCAGGCTCAATGTTATAAACAAAGGTACAGTAAGACACTAAACTGTCATTAGACCATGGATCACAGTCTTCCGGCTGCAAGAGTACAGACAATACCAGCAGTGCAAACATACCTTAAGATCTGCATTTATTAGAAAAAAAAAAGCCCATTGATAAATGATTATTACATTCAATCTCCTATCTGCAGTAATTATTTTCCCTTTTTGAAAAACATTGATTAATAGACCCTATTGTCTATGGGTTGCATAATTTGATCAAAGTGGCTGTACGCGGACTGTGATGCATTTGTCAAAGAAGACCATTTTATTGTTTCATGGGAAATATGTTAGAGCTCATAGATTTTCTTTTTTCCCTAATGTGTAAGAAAAACACAGAAAACATCAACAATAGACTTTGAAGATAGATGACAGAAGAAGCAGTTGGGTAAATAATACTTGCAGATCTAAGCCCTCTGGTGCTATTAGTAAACAACAGGGTGTGGCGGACTAGACCTGTCCTTTAAAGCCTGGCTAGGTCACGGGTAGAACAATCCTAATCAGTGGTTTCCCATATACATAGGTGCTTAGCACATACATTTGCAGTGGTTGCACGTGGATGTTATATGCGGTGCAGAGCAGCTGCCGAACAAATGTTGGGATTCAGACCATTTCTTGTACCAAAATAAACAACATCTTTATTTACACTCTGTCTCCTCCAGCTCAAAACTCTTGATGGTTGCATAACATCCCACATATTTACATTCTCCACATCAACCTCCTCTTGTATAACCATGGCGGTTTCCATCCATCCTTCTCTCCTCCAGGTCAATACTTAACCAGATGTTACTTTGCTTTTAAACACATGATCTTCTCACTCCACCGGCACATAGAAATGCTACTAGGTTACACATCAGTTCTTTTAAAGCCACCCCTCAACAGCTTGTCATACTACTTTACCAATTGCGGTTTTGGCACCGTGTAGCGCTTTACAGTGTATCAGATGTTGTCTGCTCTTCCATTTGCGCATACTGTACTGTGATGTCCTCCCCTACCAGCTTGTCACACCAAGGGTCAGATCTGAGGAACACACCTTGTAGGCTCTCTACAGAAATACCCAGACTTCCTTATGTTGGTTCCTTTGTTTCCTGGTTAACACCAATGTATTCCTTAGTTGCTGTGCCTCAACAGTTTGCAGCACCATTTTATTAAACAACATTTCCCCTAAATATAAATAATGGTTTGCACCAAAACCTTTGGGGGATATCCAATTACCTGCAATAGTGCCGCGGCTGTGAACAATGGGTGTTTTTCGCATTTTGTTTATCACTCCTATCCATTTAGGTCTCGGGAAAACCTAAAAATTTTTGAGCAAAACTACATGAAATGCCGCAGACCTATGTACTTTTGTGTCACTTATCGCAGATCTAGGGGGCACTTATCACGGATTATGCTTTGCGTACCTCAGGCATGTAAAGCATAATCCCCAATAAGTGCCGGCATCTTGGATAATGTCCGGCTTATCGGGTCTAATTGGATAGCCCCTGGCCAACCAATTAGCCATGGCAAATTACCGTGGCTAATTGGATACCCCTCCCTCTTGATTGAAGACCTGTCTCCAAACATTTGCAGTTAAATCTTATGTTGCATAGCAGTTACAAAGCATACATTCACTAACTGATTATTGAAGTTGTTTCTTATTTCCTTTTGGTGTCATTCTGGTTATTTTACATCTCTAATAGCTGTATAGGCACCTGAATATTTATTTATATTATTTATATGCCTCAGTGCATCCATACCTGGGTGTGGTATCAAAAGTTGTGGTATCAAAAGTATCAAAAGTTGTCATTCAGAATGTCAACACCAGAAAGTCGACCAGTTCTTCTAAATGTCTGCACGGATATTAGGTCAATAAGCGATATGTCAACATTCTCAAATGTTAACGTGGAAAATATATTGGCATGTTCATAATATGGACACTCAACATGTCGACAGCATAATGTAAACATAGTTTTTGCATAAACCCTAAACCTAAAACTATAGGGTTTTGCATAAACCCTAAACCTAGAACCCTAAACCTATAAACAATATACCTAACCCAAATCCTAAACTTAACCCTAACCCTAAAATATCACAAAAATGTAATGTTGACATTCTGTTATCAATATGTTAACTGTGTGTAGGCTTAATCGCCATTGTTCACCATTTGGCCTTATACAGTATAAATGTGCGTTGATTTTAAGAGCGTAACAAGGACTTTAATAACCTACTAAACGAGCTTTGACGCAGCTAATAAAAGAAAAATAATGTAAGTGACTGGGCCTGTACCCATACACCTTTGTAGTGTTCACGTAGCTTAGCATCAGTGTTGGAATTGACCTCAGTGTTCTAGGCTAACGCTCATTAAGTACATGTTACATTATTCTGCAGGAAAGCTTTGGGAATTTGCTTATATTGCGCTGTTACCGGAGAGGTCAAAGGACAAGATTTTGCCTTCACTTGAGCATCCGTGTATGTGAGCTTTTACTGAAAACATAGACTGGTATAAAATACTTGTCTGGACTTAAAGACACAGTAAACAACTGGATTACTAATTCAATTTAGCAAGGCCACATGATTGATTAGGATAATGAATATGAGGATTATGGAGTGTCAAAAAATTGTAAATTATTGATTGTGCGCTTTATTACATGAGATGATAAATGTCTAATTTATTCTATTAACAATATCAATTAAATAAAGGAGCTATTATTTTACTTTTAAGAAGATTTCACCCACGTGGGGGTGATGCAGAGTTGGAGGAAAATTGGACATACAGTACATTATCAAAAATAGTGCACGCTCAGCCACATGCAAAGCTGTACATGTCTCAAAATGTGTTCACTGCTCAGTGAGAAAGGAGCATTTGCACCTGACCAGTGACGTGCGGTGGGGACCTGACTTACTACTAGTCATCATCATCAATGAGTACTTGTATGTGCCCTATGCTAGGTGCAAAAGATGGCTCCTGAGAGGCGTATTTTAGCTTACCTGCAGGTCTTCTAGGTCCGCATTTACCCTCACTAAACTTTGGCTACGTGAAAACGCCATGTTGCACCCAATTCTGCATCTTCGGTTGCAATGCTTGCTGCGACGAAATTGCGGGCAACTATTTACAGGCAATTTCTCAGCACTCACAGTGCATTTCACGCAAGATACACATTGTAAACGGGAGTACGCTCAAGTCTGAATTAATCAAATAATGGGCCTAATTCAGAGTTGATCACAAAAGCAAATTTATTAGCAGTTGGGCAAAACCATGTGCACTGCAGGGGGGCAGATATAACATGTGCAGAGAGAGTTAAATTTGGGTGGGGTGTGTTCAATCTGAAATTTAAATTGCAGTGTAAAAATAAAGCAGCCAGTATTTACCCTGCACAGAAACAAAATAACCCACCCAAATCTAACTTTCTCTGCAAATGTTATATCTGCCACACCTGCAGTGCACATGGGTGGTCATTCCGAGTTGTTCGCTCGCTAGCAGTTTTTAGCAGCTGTGCAAACGCTATGCCGCCGCCCACTGGGAGTGTATTTTAGCTTAGCAGAAGTGCGAACGAAAGGATCGCTGTGCGGCTACAAAATAATTTTGTGCAGTTTCAGAGTAGCTGCAAACCTACTCAGCGCCTGCGATCACTTCAGCCCATTCAGTTCCGGATTTGACGTCACAAACACGCCCTACGTTCGCCCAGCCACGCCTGCCTTTTTCCTGGCACCCCTGCCTTTTTTCGCACACTCCCTGAAAACGGTGAGTTAACACCCAGAAACGCCCACTTCATGTCAATCACTGTGCGGCAGCCAGTGCGACTGAAAAGCATCGCTAGACCCTGTGTGAAACTACATCGGTCGTTGTAATAGTACGTCACCCGTGCGCATTGCGCCGCGTACGCATGCGCAGAAGTGCCATTTTTTAGCCTCATCGCTGCACAGCGAACAAATGCAGCTATCGAACAACTCGGAATGACCACCACGGTTTTGCCCAACTGCTAACAAATTTGCTGCTGCGATCAGATCTGAATTACCCCCAATGTTTTTAAAAATAACAGGGGGCTTATGAAATAACCAGCGATATGCAGACTCTGGCGAGATTCTGGCTAGTCTGCCAGTATTTTTAAAGTGGCAATCATTTAAAAATCCAAACCAGGTTGGTTTTGCATTTTTAATTATTGTCACTTTAAAAGTATGGGCAGACTAGTCTAATTTTGGCAGATCCTGCATCCTGCAGTCTATTAATTAAGCCCACAAGAGTTTATGGCCATAATTAAGATAAGGAACAAAGAAGTATTTAAAAAGTTATGTTAATTTGCCTTATGTAAAGAAGCTACTGATAAGCATAGACTTTGCTATTTTAAAACTTGAACATTGTATGAACTTGAATTTTGAAACAATATTTTATGCTTTCCTATAGTCACTTGAGCATCAGTCATTAGAATAAGTATTTTTTTTTATGTATTACATGAAAGAAAATCTGATTGCGTATTACCCTTAATGGACAATGTTTATTAAAGGTTCAATGCCAGAAGGTAGCTTGGGTAATTATAATAAATAATCCCATTGCTTTCAATTAAATTGCTCTCTGCTGTAAACACAATGCAGTGTATTGCTGAAATTAAGTAAGCATCTTTAAAATGAGTCATTTATTATTTCTGTTCATTCTGGTTTAGAGAATATGGCCTTTGACCTCTTTCACATTGGAAATCTTTTCTTCTTTTTTTTTTTTTACCTCTTCTAACTTTCCAATCCGTAAACAAGCCCCCACAATTCTGTTTTTCCTATCTTGTTTTTTATGTTTTTCCCCACCAATCACGCTCACTTCCATTGTTTTTTAATTACTGTAAATTAAAGGGGTGTTTTATAGTAATTATGTTAATTACATTTTCTGTTCAGAGCTAATAAACAGAGTGAGAAGCGGGGATTAATTAGTTAAATGCACAGTATACAGTGCCTGCTGTACAAAATAATATGCGGGCTCTACCTGTTGTTAACTGTTTGATAGCGTAAAAGCAGTGCCAGATTAAGGTCCAAATGGGCCTGGAGCTGAAATTTCAAAAGGGCCTATTATGCGCTGCTGCTGGGGGTGTGACTAATGATGTGGGGGCAGTGCCGTAACTAGGCATTTTAGCGCTGTGTGCAAGAAACGACAGTGGCGCGCCCCCCCCCCCTCCATGTAAGATAGGGGCGCGCTTCAAATTTATAGGGGCGTGGCTTCACGGGGAAGAGGCGTGGCCACAAAATAATAGCAATTCATACTACGCTGCACAGTAGCGCCACTACACCAGGTAGAGCCCCTTTTATACATTACAGCAGACAGCGTCCCCCTTTTTACACATTACAGCAGCCAGTCCTCCTTTTTACACATTGCGTCAGCCAGTCCCCCTTTTTACACATTGCGGCAGCCAGTCCCCCTTTTTACACATTGCGGCAGCCAGTCCCCCTTTTTACACATTGCGGCAGCCGGTCCTCCTTTTTACACATTGCGGCAGCCGGTCCTCCTTTTTACACATTGCGGCAGCCAGGACCCCTTTTTACACATTGCGGCCGCCAGTCCCCCTTTTTACACATTGCGGCCGCCAGTCCCCCTTTTTACACATTGCGGCAGCCAGGACCCCTTTTTACACATTGCGGCAGCCAGGCCCCCTTTTTACACATTGCGGCAGCCAGGCCCCCTTTTTACACATTGCGGCAGCCAGGACCCCTTTTTACACATTGCGGCAGCCAGGACCCCTCTTTACACATTGCGGCAGCCAGGCCCCCTCTTTACACATTGCGGCAGCCAGGCCCCCTTTTTACACATTGCGGCAGGCAGTCCCCTTTTTACACATTGCGGCAGACGGTGTCCCCCTGAGAGAGAGAGAGAGAGAGAGAGATACTTACCTTCTCCCCGCTGACAGGCTCCTCGTGCTGGCAGCTCCCTCGGTGCAGGCAGGTGAGAAGGAGGAGGAGGGAGGGGGAGCAGGGAGCCGCAGCAGCGCTATGTCATTGGTAGTAAGCGCCGCTGCAGCATCCCCCTCTTCTTCCGTATTGGCTGCCTGGCGCTGCTGTGGATGCTGGGATAAAGGAACCGCATCCCAGCATCCACAGCAGCGCCGGGCAGCCAATACAGAAGGAGAGGGGGATGCTGCAGCGGCGCTTACTACCAATGAAATAGCGCTGCTGCGGCTCCCTGCTCCCCCTCCCTCCTCCTCCTTGTCCGCTGCCCGGCGCACACAGCAGAGGCGGCATGTAATGAGTCAATTTGACTCATTACATGCCGCTGGCCGTGCGCCCTCAGGGCAACTGCGCTGTGTGCCAAGCCCACTTTGCACACACGTATTTACGGCCCTGTGTGGGGGAATGACCAGTGGTGTGGGGGAGTGGTCTGCGTAAATGGGCGTGATGTGAACAAAATTAAGAAAAAGGTGCCTACCTATAAAGGTGAGAAGTCCGCCAGTGAAAAGGCATCCTCCCTGCGGCATCCGCTCCAGGAGACTTCCAGGGCCGCTCCCTGAGTTCCCGGCCAATGACGTCCCTCCCCCCAGTGCGCGTGTTGTCATGAGAACACTCCACGCTGGACGGGAGCATGTGGGGTCCATGCAGGGTGCTTTTTTCAAGGCTCTATGCTGTTTGTTCTACAGCATAGAGCCCTGAAAAAAGCGCCCTGTGCGGCACTGAAACGTTGGCAAGCTATGCCCTAATTGCATTTTTGCCACACTAAAGCACTATTTTTTTCACCAAGTCCACTGAGTGCCGCCTGGTTCTTATACATCGTGAGGAGGGAAGTGACAGCCCCACTCCAGAGCAGACATCTTTTGTCTGCTTTGAGAAAGTTGCTTGAGTGGCACCGAAACGTAAGCCACATGACTCTGATGTAATGATACTTTTCCACTAAAGATTTTCTACATCTACTTGGAGTGCCGCAGTTTATTCGACACATTACACATTAACTACTCAGTGATGGCACCCTGCATATAAGGATTCCAGCAAAGAGTGCTAGTTCATTCACATGGACTAATATATATATCTGCTCCGGTGCCCTCAGTATGAATGGTATACACAAACACTGTTCCCCCGTTGCTAGGGTAAACAAACAGCGGCACTCCAGAGGCTTAATGAAAAAAGTCAAAACTGTATTTAAATAATTTGTAAAAAATGCACCACCGACGTTTCAGGGTTTACACGCCCCTTCTTCAAGGTGACATACAACAAGACTATAGAGAGAAGCTTACCTTAAGTAAGTAGGAATTACTGCCACCAGCACACGGTGAGTCGAGCGCCACGTCTCCGTCCGCCGGCTATGACATGATCACCTCCGCGCCGTCCGTTGCCTAGCGACAGGGTACATCTGGGGGAACAGCGTCAGGGCAACGGGGGAACAGTGTTTGTGTGTGTGTTTATATATATATATATATATATATATATACACACACTCACACACACCACCACATACAGTACACTCACAAGTGCAAACTACACACACATAAAGTACAGCCCCCCCCACATATACAGACACACAGTACACACTATACACACACAGTATACACACACAGTACACCCCCACAAAGTACACACACACACATATATATAGATAGATATATACACACAGTACACACTACACACACACATATAGTATACATACATTCAGCACACATACAGTACACACACATACTGTATACAGTACACACGTACAGTATACACAATGTACAGTACTCACACAGTATACACACACACAGTACACGCACATGGAGTAGACACACACACCACACATGCTGTACACACACACTGTTGATTCCATTAAACAAGAAGCCATTAAACTTACCAGGCTTCCTGCATCAGCAGCAGCTCCCCGTACAGTCTGGGGGCGGAGCTTGGGCCTGTAAGTGACAGGCTCAGGGCCCTGAGTGAAGGAGAGACTGGAGGGGAGGGGCGGCTACCACACTGCCTGCACGGATCTCAGGTGAGTGCTGGAGCTAGAGGAGGAGATGCACGGGAGAGAGCATGGGCGCTGGCAGTCTGTGACAGGAAAGAGATTATTCCTGTCACTGCTGTCACTCCTGTGGGCCTATTTGCAATGGGGGGCCTGGAGCTGCAGCTCCATCCGCCCCATTGTTAATCCGGCCATGCGTAAAAGTCAGTAAGGCTTGGTCATGGAAAATATTGCAACATTTTTTTTTGCAAGTGGCCTAATTGCCATTTATGCACATATCAATGTACATTCTAAGGGGGAGATTCAAATGTTTGAAAAGTCATTTTCCCGTCTATTATATAGGAAAAAACAGACTCCCAACTGACTTTTCAAACAATTGAATCTCCCCCTATGTTTGCGGTCCTTGCAGCTTCCACTGGAATATGTCTGTACTTAGTTTTGTGGGTATGCAAATCTCCGGCAACAGTTCCTGGTGGAAAGGGGCAAAACATAATTTCAGAGACCATCCCATTATTAGCTTAACTTTAATATTTGTCTTGGGCATGCTGATTAAGAGGATAGGGGTTTTGGTGGGCATTTGTTTTAATGAAAAGGTCATTAGAATGCTCTGTTTTCTACAGACGCTAATAAAAAGCTCTGTTTTCTATAGAAGTTACTAGAATGCTCTCTTTATTCTATAAATGTTACTAGAATGTTCTATAGCTGTTACTAAACACTTTCTGTATTCTATAGATGGCGATAGAATGCTTCATGTACTCTATAGAAGTTTCAGGAATGTTCTCTGTATTCTATAGATGTCACTAGAATGCTTTCTGTTTTCTATATATGTTGCTTGAATGCTCACTGTATACTATAGCTGTTCATTGCTTGCTGTATTCTATTAAAGTTTCTAGAATGCTTTCGGTATTTTATCATAGTTACTAGAATGTTCCCTGTAATCTGTAGGTGTTATTTGAATGCTCTCTGTATTCTATATATGTTACTAGAGTGCTTCTTGCATTCTATAGATATCACTAGAATGCTCTCTGTATTCTATAGATATTACTGGAACACCCATCATGTTCTTTAGATATTACTAGAATGCTTCCTGTAGTATATAGAAGTTACTTGAATGTTCTCTGTATTCTATAGATGTCACTAGAATGCCCCCTGTGTTCTATAGATAATACTTAAATGTTCTCTGATTTCTATAGATGTTACTAGAATGCTCTCTTTATTCTATGTTACTAGAACGATCCCTGTTTTCTGCAGCTATCACTAGAATGCTTTCTGCATTCTATAGCTGTTACTATAATGTTCACCATATTCTATAGATATCACTTGAATGCTCTCTGTATTCTATATGTGATTAGAAGGTCCTCTGTATTCAATTGCACTTGTCTGTGACAGCATACTTTTCACAGCTTGATAAATTGGAGAAAGTATGGACTGCAGTATACTGCGTTATTTCGCTGAACACAGAAATTATTCATTTGGTAAATAGGAGGCATAGATAAATCATGAGGATATTTCTGTTTACACATAATTTTGGGAAGTGATAAGTCTAATAAATAGGCCCATTTATATTTTTGCTCCCAACCTTTTCAGCTTACATCAGTTTACAAACTTTTTAGTGCAGGTCTCAGGGATAAAATAATATATTAATCAAGCGGTACATGTAACAGTTCATTTTGCTGTTGTTACAGAGGTTCACTGATACAGTTCAGCATAATTTTTTTCATTTTCATTACTTTTTTCTGTGATCAATACTTCATCTAGTGTAGCCATGCCGGTTACCTTGATCCTGTAACGGCACACCTTGGGGCACTACAATCCCCAGCATGTCACATTTATTGAATTTTCAAACTCTTGTTTATACACTAAATTAACTTGGCTCAGACACTATGCAGTGCTACCTTCAAGTGTTAACGGGGGTACACACAAAGAGATCCGTGTTTAAAATCTAAAGGGGAGTACACACGGAGAGATCCGTGTTTAAAATCTAAGCAATCTGACTAGATTGCTTAGATTTTAAGCACGGACCTGCCGTGTGTATGCCCCCCAGCCATAGCGATGCGCGGGGCTATCGCTGGTGCTAGATTGGCCTGCATGCAGGCTCAATCTAGCGGGTCGCTCACTTCAGCGATGTGTGAAGTGAGTGGCCCCCCGTTGTCGCCCCCCTCAGCATATTGCGCTGTGCTGAGCGGGGGGAGAGATGTGTGCTGGGCAGTCTGCGCTGAGATCGCTCAGCACACATCTCTCCCGTCAGTACCCCCCTTTAGTTACCATCTGCCCCTAATTTCTACAGATGGTCCTAGGTTTTAAAGATTTGCTGTTGGATTTTTTTCCCCCTGGAAATGTCCCTTTTTTTTAATACCGACATAAAATTCCTATATTTCTATGCATCAGATTCAGTACATTACACTTATTATGAACTACAGTTTAGGATTAACATTTATTGAAAATTAGTATTTAAAATGTACCTCCCAACTTTTCTAATTTAGGTGAGTCAGTCCTGAATCTGGGGGAATATCCCACCTTTCTGACAGCCAGTGAGCATAGAAACATCCCATGGAACAGAAGGGCTATGGCTGTCAAAAATTAGAGATGGACGCAGATCCCCGCATTTCAATTTTGGTTCTAATTTATTATTGTGTTTTGGTTCTGGCTAAATCACGCTCAAGTGTTTTGGCCCACATTCGAATTTTGGTTTTTGTTTAAAACCGTTAAAAAAAGAATAATAATTGATAAAAATGTCTAAACACTGCTAAAATCATGTAATTGTTACAATCCAAAACCCAAAATTCAGATTAAAAATCCGAATTACGAACTGTGGGAATATTCGAACTGGGACTCTGTTCGGATCAAATCTCCTCGAGGGATCCGGACCGGGTTTTGTGTCATTTCAGATCCACAAAATTAGTGTGGATACGGATTTCTGGAGAACCGAACCGCAAATCTCTATAAAAAATGTGGGGTGTTACGTCCTACTCACCTCCGTACAGCTACAGTATGTACGTTTTAGAATAATAAAACTACAAATAACTGAGGCTAAATGACAAGAGTGACACTGACAACAACAACAACAACAACAACAACAACAACAACTGAGTTTCTTTAATCTAAGTATCATACTTATTTATCATTGCAGGAGATATCTGAGATATCCCATTTCTGCATAAAACAAGATCCACACAAGATCAGGGGCGAGATCTAATGAAGTCCGAGTTCGGTGGCCGTGCAGGATGTCGGCGACCCTCCCCCATTGGTGGCTAAATCTAACGCTGACTTTTTTTTAAAGGGGCAAACATGTACAAGGCATGGTTTTGCCTTGTACATGATTGCCCCTTTAAAAAGAGTCTGAGTTTGGCTGGCATCCCGCACGGCCGCCAAACTCGGACTTCTCTTTCCTAATGAAAGAGGATGCAAAGAGGTATTCATTAGATGCCTCTACCTTCTCTGGCTCTCACAGTGCACATACGTGACACATCAGGGATAGAAACCGATTGTGTAAACTTTTGCTGTTGCCATAGTCGGTGAAAGTGCTGATTTTAAGATTTGCCCTTACAACTGCTTATCAGAACACCTGTCCTGGCAGTGGGATGCCGGCGGTCGGGATGCCTGCACTCGAAATCCCGGTGCTGGAATCCGGACATCACTTGGAGTGCCGATGCCGGAATCCTGACTGAGGACATCCTGACTGTAAGTATGCCAGGGTCTCCTAGATTTTATCTGTGGTGGGAGGTTAGGTTTAGGATGCGGGGAGAGATTTAGAGTTAGGCGCCGGGGAGGTTGGGGGGTTAGTGTTAAGCTGCGGGGGCATGGGGGTTAGTGTTAGGCTGCGGGGGAGGGTTAAGGTGCAAGATGGGGGGTTAGGGTCAGGCTGCAGAGGGTTATGATTAGGTGGTTAGGGGGGGATGGTAAGCATGCTAAACATCGGGATGCCAGGTGTTGGTCTTATGATCGCAGACATCCCAAATGCCGGCATCTCGTATCACACGCCATGGCAGAAGGGCAATGACAAATAGCCCAAAAACAAATTCACATATTCCCACGAATAGGCCCCTAAAGCTTTAGATTGTATGCATAAATTATTTTCCGCACAAAACAGTTAACAATTACACCCTAAGTATAAATAGAAGTCATGCACAATTTTGATGGGATGTAGTTACAATGCCGCCAGACAGGATCCCGGCAGCCGAAATACCGACGCTGAAATCCCAACCGGCGGCATAATACGACATCTAAATCTTGACGGAGATCGGGATACCGTTGTCAAAATACAGACGGCGGAAATCCCGGACGCTCTTTTAGCAGGATGCACTCGCGTCCTGCCGACGGTGGTGGGAGGTTAGGTTTAGGTATTAGAAGGGGGGTTAGGGTAAGGGTGAAGGGACGGGAAGGGGGTGGTTAGGTACCGGGAAGAGGGGTATAGGGTTAGACACTTAAAAGGGGAGGTTAGATTTAGGCACCAAGGGGGAAGGGTTAGGTTTAGGCAGTGGGGAAGGGAGAGTTAGGGATAGGCACCACTGGGGAGGGTTAGGCACCCACAAGGGGGTTAATGTAGGGCAGGATTAGGGTGTTGTCGGTTTTCTGATAGGCGGGTTGCTGCTGTCAGTATTGTGACCACCGGCATCCCGACCAACGGTATATCATACCGAATCCATCACATAATGCTCTTTTCCATAAACAAAGTTACATTTTGTATCACTGTATTTTACCATTAGACATAATTAATTAATTTTTCACCTGCGATAATGTATGTTTCCCAATTAAAGTTAAATGTTATCAACCTTTTCCTAAAAAGAGACTTTAAGTTTAGCATCTCAGTAGCTCACATAGAAGACTTTACAGCAGGAGCTAACAAATAAACAGATATAAAGGATAATGCAATAACACGATTAATCCACTGGCAGAGGCAGAACTCTGGGAGGCAACGGAGTCAGCTGCCGCCGGGCTCCTGCTTTGAAGGGGACACCTCTCCTCCTGTTGTGTGTTCAGCAACATTAAGTCAATTGACAACAGCCGGTAACTCTTCCATAGCCGACTTTCCCACTAGCCACTACACCTACAAATCACACCCTCTTTATTATAGATACACTGGAAGCAGGCACCTTACTGATGAAGCCATTTGCTCCTATAAAGGAAACATGAGAATTCTAACTATATGAAGTTATTTCTCTGACAATTACAAGTAACTTCATATAGTTAGAATTCTCATACTTCCTATGCAAGAGCAGATATCTCCATCAGTAAGGTGCATGCTTCCAGTGTAATAGGTTGTGGGTTCTAATCCTGGATATGACATTTGCAAATTAATTGTCCCAGAAATAATCAGCATTGGGAGGGACTGAGCAGATCTATCTAGTGTGTGGCTGGACCCCTACATAGATCTGCCTAGTTGCAATGGATTTGTGGTAGCTTCATATAGTTAGAATCTGCAGGCTTACTATGCAGGAGCAAATTACATACATTGGGGGGGGACACCAATAATTTTCTTGCCTCCGGGCAACTGAGACAAACTTACGCCACTGTCCACTGGTATTGTATTAAAGGTATGCAGTCACTATGTCACTCATCAAATGTCATCATTTCTATTAGGCTTAAGCACACACTAGGCGATATATCTGCCATTCATGCAAACAGCCGATATATAGCGAGCCCGACGGTGGGTGTGTACACCTGATATGTGAGCGACGATGTCACAGCCGATAGCCAAGGCAGTTCGCCGACCACCTGTACATATGCAGCTGGTGGGCGCAGTGCTAGCTTAAACCTGTGGAGGCCCCTACGCAGTCGAAATCTCAGGGCCCCCTCGCAAATTATCTCCTACTACATTTTCATTTTTACCAAACAGTCTACGATCTGGAAACTAATGTGAATCTGATGTCTGTGGTTTATGTACTTTAAGTTGTTAATGGATACATTGCATTAATACAGTACTTTCCCTGTAGAGTTTTTAATGTAACGTTTTCTTTTCTTTGAGTTGAATTCATTGTTTTCTATCTTTTGGAAACAATTTAAGAAAGCTTTTAATTTCTTTCAAGATCAGATCAATATTATTTTGATCAGTTGTCGTGGGGCTCATAGGCCGGTGCCTATTTTGCCTATTTGGTAACCTGACGTCACAGCTGAGCAGGCAAATTCAAATGCTGGATGAGAATCCTGACACATCGAGATTGTCAGGATTCTCCACTCGTCCGACACGACGTCGGGTCCACCAACATATCTGTCTGATATGTACCCAGCCTTAGAGTTAGGGACAGGGTTAGGGTTACGGTCAGTATTAGAGTTAGGATTAAGGTTAGCATTACACTAAGCACACATAGGGCCTAATTCCAACCTGATTGCTACTGTCGTGTTCGCACAGCGGGCGATCAGGTCTAAACTGCGCAAGTGCCGAAGTGCGTATGTGCATGCCAGAGATACGATCGGCATCTCAGCCCAGCGATCGCTTCTGCCTGATTGACAGGCAGAGGCGTTCACTGGGTGGGAGGGGGCGGGCCGGCGGAGTGCAGCCGCCGTTTTGGGGGCGCGGTCCGGGCTATGCAGGCGTGCCCGGACCGTGTGGGGGATGGGCCTCGTGGCTGCGTGACATCAAATGCAGCCTCTGCAACCCGGGATGCGGCGAAAAGTCACCTACCAGCGCAGCGGTGGGGGGAGCGGCAGACATGCAGGGCGGACTAGCTCTGTGCTGGGCGTTTCCCCGCATGTCAGGGTGGCTGATCGTGGCCGTGCAAAATGATCAGGTCTGAATTAGGCCCATTGTCAACATTTCATCAATGTTGTTATTACATCAGTGTCGACGTGCTCAATGGCAGCCGAAACTTCCATGGCACCGCCAGCGCATCCACGAATGCTGCTTGAGGATCCCTTGTTCTTGCTCTGAAGACCGGAACCTTGTGATTGTGTCGAGACGCCATCAGATCCACGTCTGGAAGGCCCCACCTTTCCACTAGGAGTTGAAACACTTCTGGATGGAGGCCCCACTCTCCGGCGTGTACGTCCTGACGACTGAGAAAGTCCGCTTCCCAATTCAGGACTCCCGGAATGAATATTGCCGATATGGCTGGTAGATGGCGTTCCGCCCATTGAAGAATCCGTGAGACTTCCTTCATTGCCATTGATGATTTATGTAAGCCACTGTGGTGGCGTTGTCCGACTGTACTTGAACAGGACGGTTCTGAATTAAATGCTGGGCCAGGTTCAATGAGTTGAAGACCGCCCGCAATTCCAGAATGTTGATCAGGAGGAGAGACTCCTCCTTGGTCCCCCGACCCTGAAGGGAGTGTTGCTCCAATACTGCGCCCCAACCCCTTAGACTGGCATCCGTCGTCAACAGGACCCAGTCGGATATCCAGAAGGGACGGCCCCTGCACAATCGTTGGTCCTGGATCCACCAGTACAGAGACAGACGGACCTCCGGAGTCAATGAGATCATTTGAGACCTGATCCGGTGAGGCGGGCCATCCCACTTGGCCAGAATCAGCCTCTGGAGGGGGCGAGAATAAGAATTTACTTACCGATAATTCTATTTCTCATAGTCCGTAGTGGATGCTGGGACTCCGTCAGGACCATGGGGAATAGCGGGCTCCGCAGGAGACAGGGCACATCTAAATAAAGCTTTTAGGATCACATGGTGCGTACTGGCTCCTCCCCCTATGACCCTCCTCCAAGCCTCAGTTAGGTACTGTGCCCGGACGAGCGTACACAATAAGGAAGGATCTTGAATCCCGGGTAAGACTCATACCAGCCACACCAATCACACCGTACAACTTGTGATCTGAATCCAGTTAACAGTATGATAACAAAAAACGAAGTAGCCTCTGAAAAGATGGCTCACAACAATAGTAATAACCCGATCTTTGTAACAATAACTATGTACAAGTATTGCAGACAATCCGCACTTGGGATGGGCGCCCAGCATCCACTACGGACTATGAGAAATAGAATTATCGGTAAGTAAATTCTTATTTTCTCTAACGTCCTAGTGGATGCTGGGACTCCGTCAGGACCATGGGGATTATACCAAAGCTCCCAAAACGGGCGGGAGAGTGCGGATGACTCTGCAGCACCGAATGAGAGAACTCCAGGTCCTCCTTAGCCAGAGTATCAAATTTGTAAAATTTTACAAACGTGTTCTCCCCTGACCACGTAGCTGCTCGGCAAAGTTGTAATGCCGAGACCCCTCGGGCAGCCGCCCAAGATGAGCCCACTTTCCTTGTGGAGTGGGCCTTTACAGATTTAGGCTGTGGCAGGCCTGCCACAGAATGTGCAAGTTGGATTGTGCTACAGATCCAACGTGCAATCGTCTGTTTAGACGCAGGAGCACCCATCTTGTTGGGTGCATACAATATAAACAACGAGTCAGATTTTCTGACTCCAGCTGTCCTTGAAATATATATTTTTAATGCTCTGACAACGTCCAGTAACTTGGAGTCCTCCAAGTCGCTAGTAGCCGCAGGCACCACAATAGGCTGGTTCAAGTGAAAAGCCGAAACCACCTTAGGGAGAAAATGAGGACGTGTCCGCAGTTCTGCCCTGTCCGAATGGAAAATCAGATATGGGCTTTTGTATGATAAAGCCGCCAACTCTGAAACTCTCCTGGCTGAAGCCAGGGCCAATAGCATGGTTACCTTCCATGTAAGGTATTTTAAATCTACCGATTTTAGAGGCTCAAACCAATGAGATTTGAGAAAATTCAAAACAACGTTCAAATCCCACGGTGCCACTGGAGGCACTATTGGGGGTTGTATATGTAGTACACCTTTGACAAAAGTTTGTACTTCAGGCACTGATGCCAATTCCTTCTGGAAGAAGATTGATAAGGCCGAAATTTGAACTTTAATGGACCCCAATTTTAGGCCCATAGACAATCCTGCTTGCAGGAAATGTAAGAATCGACCCAATTGAAATTCTTCCGTTGGAGCCTTCTTGGCCTCACACCACGCAACATATTTTCGCCAAATGCGGTGATAATGTTGTACAGTCACTTCCTTTCTAGCCTTAATCAAGGTAGGAATAACTTCCTCTGGAATGCCCTTTTCTTTTAGAATCCGGCGTTCAACCGCCATGCCGTCAAACGCAGACGCGGTAAGTCTTGGAACATACAAGGTCCCTGCTGAAGCAGATCCCTTCTTAGAGGTAGAGGCCATGGATCCTCCGTGAGCATCTCTTGAAGTTCCGGATACCAAGTTCTTCTTGGCCAGTCCGGAGCCACCAGTATTGTTCTTACTCCTCTTTTCCGTATAATTCTCAGTACCTTTGGTATGAGAGGCAGAGGAGGGAACACATACACTGACTGGTACACCCACGGTGTTACCAGAGCGTCCACAGCTATTGCCTGAGGGTCTCTTGACCTGGCGCAATATCTGTTCAATTTTTTGTTGAGGCGAGACGCCATCATGTCCACCTTTGGTCTTTCCCAACGGTTCACAATCATGTGGAAGACTTCTGGATGAAGTCCCCACTCTCCCGGGTGAAGGTCGTGTCTGCTGAGGAAGTCTGCTTCCCAGTTGTCCACTCCCGGGATGAACACTGCTGACAGTGCTATGACATGATTCTCCGCCCAGCGCAGAATCCTTGCAGCTTCTGTCATTGCTCTTCTGCTTCTCGTGCCGCCTTGTCGGTTTACGTGGGCGACTGCCGTGATGTTGTCCGACTGGATCAACACCGGCTGACCCTGAAGCAGCGATTTTGCCAGGCTTAGAGCATTGTAGATCGCTCTTAGCTCCAGTATATTTATGTGAAGGGACGTCTCCAGGTTTGACCACACGCCCTGGAAGTTTCTTCCCTGTGTGACTGCTCCCCAGCCTCGTAGGCTGGCATCCATAGTCACCAGGACCCAGTCCTGTATGCCGAATCTGCGGCCCTCTAACAGATGGGCACTCTGCAACCACCACAGGAGAGACAACCTTGTTCTTGGTGACAGTGTTATCCGCTGATGCATGTGCAGATGCGATCCGGACCATTTGTCCAGCAGATCCCACTGAAATGTCCGTGCATGGAATCTGCCGAATGGAATCGCTTCGTAAGAAGCCACCATCTTTCCCAGGACTCTTGTGCATTGATGTACTGACACAGTTCCTGGTTTTAGGAGGTTCCTGACAAGTTCGGATAACTCCCTTGCTTTCTCCTCCGGGAGAAACACCTTTTTCTGAACCGTGTCCAGAATCATTCCCAGGAACAGCAGACGAGTTGTCGGGGTCAATTGAGATTTTGGAAGATTCAGAATCCACCCGTGTTGCTGAAGCACTACCTGGGTTAGTGCTACACTGACTTCCAGCTGTTCTCTGGACTTTGCCCTTATCAGGAGATCGTCCAAGTAAGGGATAATTAATACGCCTTTTCTTCGTAGAAGAACCATCATTTCGGTCATTACCTTGGTAAAGACCCGAGGGGCCGTGGACAAACCAAACGGCAGCGTTTGAAACTGATAATGACAGTCTTGTATCACGAACCTGAGATACCCTTGGTGTGAGGGGTAAATTGGGACATGCAGATAAGCATCTTTTATGTCCAGGGACACCATGAAGTCCCCTTCTTCCAGATTCGCTATCACTGCTCTGAGTGACTCCATCTTGAACTTGAATTTCTGTATGTACAGGTTCAAGGATTTCAGGTTTAGAATAGGTCTTACCGAACCGTCCGGCTTCGGTACCACAAATAGTGTGGAATAATACCCCTTTCCCTGTTGTAGGAGGGGTACCTTGACTATCACCTGCTGAGAATACAGCTTGTGAATGGCTTCCAAAACCGACGTCCTTTCTGAGGGAGACGTTGGTAAAGCAGACTTTAGGAACCGGCGAGGGGGAGACCTTTCGAACTCCAACATGTAACCCTGAGATATTATCTGCAGGATCCACGGGTCCACTTGTGAGCGAGCCCACTGATTGCTGAAAATCTTGAGTCGACCCCCCACCGCTCCTGAGTCCGCTTGTAAAGCCCCAGCGTCATGCTGATGGCTTTGTAGAACCCGGGGCGGGCTTCTGGTCCTGGGCAGGGGCTGCTTGCTGCCCTCTCTTACCCTTTCCTCTGCCTCGCGGCAGATAAGACTGTCCTTTTGGTCGCTTGTTTTTATAGGAGCGAAAGGACTGCGGCTGAAAAGACGGTGTCTTTTTCTGTTGGGAGGGGGTCTGAGGTAAAAAAGTGGATTTGCCGGCAGTTGCCGTGGCCACCAGGTCCGAAAGACCGACCCCAAATAATTCCTCTCCTTTATATGGCAATACTTCCATATGCCTTTTGGAATCCGCATCACCTGACCACTGTCGCGTCCATAAACTTCTTCTGGCAGATATGGACATCGCGCTTACTCTTGATGCTAGAGTACAAATATCCCTCTGAGCATCTCGCATATAAAGAAAAGCATCCTTTAATTGCTCTAGAGTCAATAAAATACTGTCCCTATCCAGGGTATCAATATTTTCAGTCAGAGAATCCAACCACACTACCCCAGCACTGCACATCCAGGCTGAGGCTACTGCCGGTCGCAGTATAACACCAGTATGTGTGTATATACTCTTCAGTGTAGTTTCCAGCCTCCTATCTGCTGGATCCTTGAGGGCGGCCGTATCAGGAGACGGCAACGCCACTTGCTTTGATAAACGTGTGAGCGCCTTATCCACCCTAGGGGGTGTTTCCCAGCGCGCCCTAACCTCTGGTGGGAAAGGGTATAATGCCAATAACTTCTTGGAAATTAGCAGTTTTCTATCTGGGTTAACCCACGCTTCGTCACACACGTCATTCAATTCCTCTGATTCTGGAAAAGCTACAGGTAGTTTTTTCACCCCCCACATAATACCCCTTTTTGAGGTACCAGCAGTATCAGAGATCTGCAAAGCCTCCTTCATTGCCGTGATCATATAACGTGTGGCCCTATTGGAAAATACGTTTGTTTCTTCACCGTCGACACTAGATTCATCTGTGTCGGTACCCGTGTCGACTGACTGAGGTAAGGGACGTTTTACAGCCCCTGACGGTGTCTGAGACGCCTGAGCCGGTACTAACTGGTTTTCCGGCCGTCTCATTTCGTCAACTGACTTTTGTAATGTGCTAACATTATCACGTAATTCCATAACTAAAGCCATCCATTCCGGTGTCGACTCCCTAGGGGGTGACATCACCATTACCGGCAATTGCTCTGCCTCCACACCAACATCGTCCTCATACATGTCGACACACACGTACCGACACACAGCAGCCACACAGGGAATGCTCTAATCGAAGACAGGACCCTCTTAGCCCTTTGGGGAGACAGAGGGAGAGTTTGCCAGCACACACCAAAAACGCTATAAATGTATATAAACAACCCTAGAAGGTGTTGTTTTTGACATAAGCGCTTTTAATATATCAATATCGCCAAATTATGCCCCCCTTCTCTTTGTTACCCTGTTTCTGTAGTGCAGTGCAGGGGAGAGTCCTGGGAGCCTTCCTCACCAGCGGAGCTGAGCAGGAAAATGGCGCTGAGTGCTGAGGAGAATAAGCTCCGCCCCTTTTTCGGCGGGCTTTTCTCCCGGGTTTTAAGAAAACTGGCCTGGGTTAAATACATACATATAGCCTTAATGGCTATATGTGATGTATTTATTTTGCCACTAAAGGTATTTAATATTGCTGCCCAGGGCGCCCCCAGCAGCGCCCTGCACCCTCCGTGACTGAATCAGTGAGACGTGTAGCAACAATGGCGCACAGCTGCAGTGCTGTGCGCTACCTTCATGAAGACTGAGGAGTCTTCTGCCGCCTGCTTTCCGGACCTCCGTCTTCAGCGTCTGTAAGGGGGATCGGCGGCGCGGCTCCGGGACGAACCCCAGGAGGACCTGTGTTCCGACTCCCTCTGGAGCTAAGTGTCCAGTAGCCTAAGACTCCAATCCATCCTGCACGCAGGTGAGTTGGAAATCTCTCCCCTAAGTCCCTCGATGCAGTGATCCTGTTGCCAGCAGGATTCACTGAGATTTAAACCTAAAAAAACTTTTTCTAAGCAGCTCTTTAGGAGAGCCACCTAGATTGCACCCTTCTCGGACGGGCACAAAAACCTAACTGAGGCTTGGAGGAGGGTCATAGGGGGAGGAGCCAGTACGCACCATGTGATCCTAAAAGCTTTATTTAGATGTGCCCTGTCTCCTGCGGAGCCCGCTATTCCCCATGGTCCTGACGGAGTCCCAGCATCCACTAGGACGTTAGAGAAAATGGAATTGAGCATACTCCACCATGTCGAATGCTGACACCATGAGGCCCAGCACCTGCATCGCCGAATGTATCGACACTTGCGGACGAGAGAGGAAGTAACGAATCCTGTCCTGATGCTTCAGGACTTTCTCCTGAGACAAGAACAACCGCTGGTTATGAGTGTCCAATAGCGCTCCCAGGTGCACCATGCTCTGAGCAGGGACCAGGGAGGATTTCTTCCAGTTGATGAGCTACCAGTGGGCTTGCAGAAACCGGACAGTCAGATCTAGGTGACGTAGGAGAATTTCTGGGGAATATGCCTGGATCAACAAGTCATCCAGTTACGGTAGGATCCTGACCCCTAGACGGCGGAGTACCACCGTCATCACCGCCATAACTTTGGTGAACACTCGCGGAGCCGTGGTTAAACCAAAAGGTCCCATAGGGGGCGTTAGTTTAGTAACTAGCGTATTCAGTAGTGTGGAGAAGGTAGCCCATGGTGGGTCATTCTGGACCCCCGTTGCAACCGTCCCACTGGGGGGCAAGGAACCCCCAGAACCAGAGCCCTCAGCTGCTATATTTTCCTCAAAGGTATCTGCGGCTTCAGCACTACTCCTAGTGTGTTCAGTCCCAGAACCGATACCCTCATAAGCAGACTTGTTATAACTTGCAGTATAAGGTAACACAGTACAATTTATCAACAGCACAATACCTGACCCAAACCCCTGCGCAGTGTAGTCAGCACAAACAGGGATTCTGGAGAGATATGGTGACTAAAATCACAGAGAAAAATACAATGAAAGTATAACTTGTGAATATCCTATATTATAATAAACCTGACGCACCTAGCCCCCTCAGGTTATAGAATATAGGGATAGCAAGCTGAGTGAGAGACACGAAATGGAAGTCACCCTGCAGGCCAATGCACACACATGTCACAGTTTGTACAATGCAGACGTTATGACAAGCAATAATACTGCACTGGACTAGCTTATATATAGCTATGTAATCAATAGATATAACACTGCACAGTAAAGACTGGATGTATATCACAGGGTAAATGTACCAAAAAAACCCTGACCAAATGCACTCTTTCTTAACTATCACTGTCTAAACGACATGTAGAATACTTAAGTGTCTTGTAAAGGCACAGCGCTGACTGTCAGGCGGCTTTACAAAGGAGGATTTGCCCAAGCAGTCCCAGGAACAGTGTAGCTGAGAGAAATGGCGCCCAAACACTGACTGGGAGTGAGGGAGAGAGAGATATGCAGCTCCAGGGCGGGAACATTTACTGTAAATGGCGCCCTGGGGCTGGGGGAGGGGCTACAGGTCAAAGCCCATTCCCCCCCTGCTGGACATAACCACCGGTACTATGGGCTTATAGAAAACGGTTTATAAGAGAAACCGACCTGTACCCGCACCCTGGTGGCCTAGTGGGGTCGCCTGTACTATCATAGTGTCCACGCCAGCGCACGCGTCCCGCCTCCCACCGGCCGCGCCGGATCGCGAAAAAGAGCGGGTCCCGCGAACGGGACCCACTTACCACCTCCCGAAGCGCGGCCACGCGGTCCTGGAGAGCCCCAGCCGTGTGTGTCTAACATGAAGAAAACTGGAGCCTCCTGCTGTAGTTACCCGGCAACCAGGACACGGGAGTGTACAGAGCCGCTGGGGAGTGATGGAGCTGCAGCAGGGAATGTCTCCTGACATCTAAACTCTGCTGCAGCCCTTGTAGTCTTCACTTTTCTTCAGAAAAAAGCTCTTCTTAGGGCTGCCAGGAGCAGCCCCACTGTTAAGTGCCTGCTATCTGCGGCACCAACTACAAAACTGAGCTCCTGTGCAGGGAGGCGAGGTTATAGAGGAGGCGGCGCTATGCATCTTGGGAACAGTCAAAGTATTTGAGCCTGTTGGTGCCTCGTATCAAGATCCTACTCTACACCCCAATGTCTATCCTTGTGGAGCCCAGTGTACCCCGCAGCAGAAATCCTAGTGAGCGATCAGTTCTGAATTAGCCCTCAATGTCATAGAAACCATGTGGAATTCCACGTTCCTTGGGAACTGAATACAGCTTGCAGTGCACATTAATTCTACACTTTCTTTAATACACACTGAGCTCAAGCTGAACTGTGTCTAAATGAAGCTAGCGGAAATTCTGTGGGTGGCTTGATGTCATGGAGTGGGCAGAACATTTTTTCATGTTATTATTAAAGTTTAAGTCTTTCTTGACATACAGGGGTTGTGACAGAAAGAATATTTGAAAATTGCTCAAGTTATTTATTTACTGCTCATTACAGTACCGGCTTTGTTGAAAGCTAGCAACGCTTGCTGGAGGAAATGTTAACATTTATTCCATTACATACTGTCTATAGATTAAAAGATTAAAATGTTATTATGAATTAATAATACTATTATTATTGCAAAAGCAGCTACAGTATGTCAGATTTCAGTAGAGCCCCTCTCCTGTGAAGCTAACATGATAGCAACTGAGACAGTGGCAAATGCAGGATTTTCATGGGGGGGTTTCCGTGTGTGTGTGTGTATATGTATATATATATATATATATATATATATACACACACACACACACACACACACACACACACAGTACATAGACATACATACATACATACATGCATACACACACATACTGTACAGTAGCGTACTTGCAAACACAGCATACATCTATGCATACATACATACATACATACATGCATACATACACAGCATACATACATACATACATACATACACAGCATACATGCACACAGCTTACATATACATACAGTATACATTAGACATGTGCACTTGAAATTTTTCGGGTTTTGTGTTTTGGTTTTGGGTTCGGTTCCGCGGCCGTGTTTTGGGTTCGACCGCGTTTTGGCAAAACCTCACCGAATTTTTTTTGTCGGATTCGGGTGTGTTTTGGATTCGGGTGTTTTTTTCAAAAAACCCTAAAAAACAGCTTAAATCATAGAATTTGGGGGTCATTTTGATCCCAAAGTATTATTAACCTCAAAAACCATAATTTCCACTCATTTTCAGTCTATTCTGAATACCTCACACCTCACAATATTATTTTTAGTCCTAAAATTTGCACCGAGGTAGCTGTGTGAGTAAGATAAGCGACCCTAGTGGCCGACACAAACACCGGGCCCATCTAGGAGTGGCACTGCAGTGTCACGCAGGATGGCCCTTCCAAAAAACACTCCCCAAACAGCACATGACGCAAAGAAAAAAAGAGGCGCAATGAGGTAGCTGTGTGAGTAAGATAAGCGACCCTAGTGGCCGACACAAACACCTGGCCCATCTAGGAGTGGCACTGCAGTGTCACGCAGGATGGCCCTTCCAAAAAACACTCCCCAAACAGCACATGACGCAAAGAAAAAAAGAGGCGCAATGAGGTAGCTGTGTGAGTAAGATAAGCGACCCTAGTGGCCGACACAAACACCGGGCCCATCTAGGAGTGGCACTGCAGTGTCACGCAGGATGGCCCTTCCAAAAAACACTCCCCAAACAGCACATGACGCGAAGAAAAATTAAAGAAAAAAGAGGTGCAAGATGGAATTGTCCTTGGGCCCTCCCACCCACCCTTATGTTGTATAAACAGGACATGCACACTTTAACCAACCCATCATTTCAGTGACAGGGTCTGCCACACGACTGTGACTGAAATGACGGGTTGGTTTGGACCCCCACCGAAAAAGAAGCAATTAATCTCTCCTTGCACAAACTGGCTCTACAGAGGCAAGATGTCCACCTCATCATCATCATCCTCCGATATATCACCGTGTACATCCCCCTCCTCACAGATTATCAATTCGTCCCCACTGGAATCCACCATCTCAGCTCCCTGTGTACTTTGTGGAGGCAATTGCTGCTGGTCAATGTCTCCACGGAGGAATTGATTATAATTCATTTTAATGAACATCATCTTCTCCACATTTTCTGGAAGTAACCTCGTACGCCGATTGCTGACAAGGTGAGCGGCGGCACTAAACACTCTTTCGGAGTACACACTTGTGGGAGGGCAACTTAGGTAGAATAAAGCCAGTTTGTGCAAGGGCCTCCAAATTGCCTCTTTTTCCTGCCAGTATAAGTACGGACTGTGTGATGTGCCTACTTGGATGCGGTCACTCATATAATCCTCCACCATTCTTTCAATGGGGAGAGAATCATATGCAGTGACAGTAGACGACATGTCCGTAATCGTTGACAGGTCCTTCAGTCCGGACCAGATGTCAGCATCAGCAGTCGCTCCAGACTGCCCTGCATCACCGCCAGCGGGTGGGCTCGGAATTCTGAGCCTTTTCCTCGCACCCCCAGTTGCGGGAGAATGTGAAGGAGGAGATGTTGACAGGTCGCGTTCCGCTTGACTTAACAATTTTCTCACCAGCAGGTCTTTCAACCCCAGCAGACTTGTGTCTGCCGGAAAGAGAGATCCAAGGTAGGTTTTAAATCTAGGATCGAGCACGGTGGCCAAAATGTAGTGCTCTGATTTCAACAGATTGACCACCCGTGAATCCTTGTTAAGCGAATTAAGGGCTCCATTCACAAGTCCCACATGCCTAGCGGAATCGCTCCGTGTTAGCTCCTCCTTCAATGTCTCTAGCTTCTTCTGCAAAAGCCTGATGAGGGGAATGACCTGACTCAGGCTGGCAGTGTCTGAACTGACTTCACGTGTGGCAAGTTCAAAGGGCAGCAGAACCTTGCACAACGTTGAAATCATTCTCCACTGCGCTTGAGACAGGTGCATTCCACCTCCTATATCGTGCTGAATTGTATAGGCTTGAATGGCCTTTTGCTGCTCCTCCAACCTCTGAAGCGTATATAGGGTTGAATTCCACCTCGTTACCACTTCTTGCTTCAGATGATGGCAGGGCAGGTTCAGGCGTTTTTGGTGTTGCTCCAGTCTTCTGTACATGGTGCCTGTACGCCGAAAGTGTCCCGCAATTCTTCTGGCCACCGACAGCATCTCTTGCACGCCCCTGTCGTTTTTTTAAAAATTCTGCACAACCAAATTCAAGGTATGTGCAAAACATGGGACGTGCTGGAATTTGCCCAGATTTAATGCACACACAATATTGCTGGCGTTGTCCGATGCCACAAATCCACAGGAGAGTCCAATTGGGGTAAGCCATTCTGCGATGATCTTCCTCAGTTGCCGTAAGAGTTTTTCAGCTGTGTGCGTATTCTGGAAACTGGTGATACAAAGCGTAGCCTGCCTAGGAAAGAGTTGGCGTTTGCGAGATGCTGCTACTGGTGCCGCCGCTGCTGTTCTTGCGGCGGGAGTCCATACATCTACCCAGTGGGCTGTCACAGTCATATAGTCCTGACCCTGCCCTACTCCACTTGTCCACATGTCCGTGGTTAAGTGGACATTGGGTACAGCTGCATTTTTTAGGACACTGGTGACTCTTTTTCTGAGGTCTGTGTACATTTTCGGTATCGTCTGCCTAGAGAAATGGAACCTAGATGGTATTTGGTACCGGGGACACAGTACCTCCAACAAGTCTCTAGTTGGCTCTGCAGTAATGATGGATACCGGAACCACGTTTCTCACCACCCAGGATGCCAAGGCCTCAGTTATCCGCTTTGCAGCAGGATGACTGCTGTGATATTTCATCTTCCTCGCAAAGGACTGTTGGACAGTCAATTGCTTGGTGGAAGTAGTAAAAGTGGTCTTACGATTTCCCCTCTGGGATGACCATCGACTCCCAGCAGCAACAACAGCAACGCCAGCAGCAGTAGGCGTTACACGCAAGGATGCATTGGAGGAATCCCAGGCAGGAGAGGAATCGTCAGAATTGCCAGTGACATGGCCTGCAGGACTATTGGCATTCCTGGGGAAGGAGGAAATTGACACTGAGGGAGTTGGTGGGGTGGTTTGCGTGAGCTTGGTTACAAGAGGAAGGGATTTACTGGTCAGTGGACTGCTTCCGCTGTCGCCCAAAGTTTTTGAACTTGTCACTGACTTATTATGAATGCGCTGCAGGTGACGTATAAGGGAGGATGTTCCGAGGTGGTTAACGTCCTTACCCCTACTTATTACAGCTTGACAAAGGCAACACACGGCTTGACAAATGTTGTCCGCATTTCTGTTGAAATACTTCCACAACGAAGAGCTGATTTTTTTGGTATTTTCACCAGGCATGTCAACGGCCATATTCCTCCCACGGACAACAGGTGTCTCCCCGGGTGCCTGACTTAAACAAACCACCTCACCATCAAAATCCTCCTTGTCAATTTCCTCCCCAGCGCCAGCAACACCCATATCCTCCTCATCCTGGTGTACTTCAACACTGACATCTTCAATCTGACTATCAGGAACTGGACTGCGGGTGCTCCTTCCAGCACTTGCAGGGGGCGTGCAAATGGTGGAAGGCGCATGCTCTTCACGTCCAGTGTTGGGAAGGTCAGGCATCGCAACCGACACAATTGGACTCTCCTTGTGGATTTGGGATTTCGAAGAACGCACAGTTCTTTGCGGTGCTTTTGCCAGCTTGAGTCTTTTCATTTTTCTAGCGAGAGGCTGAGTGCTTCCATCCTCATGTGAAGCTGAACCACTAGCCATGAACATAGGCCAGGGCCTCAGCCGTTCCTTGCCACTCCGTGTGGTAAATGGCATATTGGCAAGTTTACGCTTCTCCTCCGACAATTTTATTTTAGATTTTGGAGTCCTTTTTTTACTGATATTTGGTGTTTTGGATTTTACATGCTCTGTACTATGACATTGGGCATCGGCCTTGGCAGACGACGTTGCTGGCATTTCATCGTCTCGGCCATGACTAGACGCAGCAGCTTCAGCACGAGGTGGAAGTGGATCTTGATCTTTCCCTAATTTTGGAACCTCAACATTTTTGTTCTCCATATTTTAATAGGCACAACTAAAAGGCACCTCAGGTAAACAATGGAGATGGATGGATACTAGTATACTTATGGATGGACCAGCGACTGCCGACACAGAGGTAGCTACAGCCGTGGACTACCGTACTGTGTCTGCTGCTAATATAGACTGGATGATAATGAGATGAAATCAATATATATATATATATAATATCACTAGTACTGCAGCCGGACAGGTATATATATTTATTATGTAATGACTGATGACGGACCTGCTGGACACTGTCAGCTCAGCAGCACCGCAGACTGCTACAGTAAGCTACTATAGTAGTATGTATAAAGAAGAAAGAAAAAAAAAAACCACGGGTAGGTGGTATACAATTATGGATGGACGAGCGACTGCCGACACAGAGGTAGCTACAGCCGTGGACTACCGTACTGTGTCTGCTGCTAATATAGACTGGATGATAATGAGATGAAATCAATATATATTATATCACACTAGTACTGCAGCCGGACAGATAGATATATTTATTATGTAATGACTGATGACGGACCTGCTGGACACTGTCAGCTCAGCAGCACCACAGACTGCTACAGTAAGCTACTATAGTAGTATGTATAAAGAAGAAAGAAAAAAAACCCACGGGTAGGTGGTATACAATTATGGATGGACGAGCGACTGCCGACACAGAGGTAGCTACAGCCGTGGACTACCGTACTGTGTCTGCTGCTAATATAGACTGGATGATAATGAGATGAAATCAATATATATATATATATATATATATATATAATATCACTAGTACTGCAGCCGGACAGGTATATATATTTATTATGTAATGACTGATGACGGACCTGCTGGACACTGTCAGCTCAGCAGCACCGCAGACTGCTACAGTAAGCTACTATAGTAGTATGTATAAAGAAGAAAGAAAAAAAAAACCACGGGTAGGTGGTATACAATTATGGATGGACGAGCGACTGCCGACACAGAGGTAGCTACAGCCGTGGACTACCGTACTGTGTCTGCTGCTAATATAGACTGGATGATAATGAGATGAAATCAATATATATATATATAATATCACTAGTACTGCAGCCGGACAGGTATATATATTTATTATGTAATGACTGATGACGGACCTGCTGGACACTGTCAGCTCAGCAGCACCGCAGACTGCTACAGTAAGCTACTATAGTAGTATGTATAAAGAAGAAAGAAAAAAAAAAACCACGGGTAGGTGGTATACAATTATGGATGGACGAGCGACTGCCGACACAGAGGTAGCTACAGCCGTGGACTACCGTACTGTGTCTGCTGCTAATATAGACTGGATGATAATGAGATGAAATCTATATATATATATATATATATATATAATATCACTAGTACTGCAGCCGGACAGGTATATATATTTATTATGTAATGACTGATGACGGACCTGCTGGACACAGTCAGCTCAGCAGCACCGCAGACTGCTACAGTAAGCTACTATAGTAGTATGTATAAAGAAGAAAGAAAAAAAAAAAAACCATGGGTAGGTGGTATACAATATTATATATATATTATATACAATTATATATATATATATATATATATATATATTAAACTGGTGGTGACTGGTGGTCAGGTCACTGGTCACACTATCAGCAACTTGCAAGTAGTACTCCTAAGCAGACAATCACAATATATATTATACTGGTGGTCAGTGTGGTCACAATGGCAGTGTGGCACTCTGGCAGCAAAAGTGTGCACTGTACGTTATATGTACTCCTGAGTCCTGAGTCCTGCTCTCAGACTCTAACTGCTCCCCACTGTCAGTGTCTCCCCCACAAGTCAGATAATATACAGTCACACTATCTATCACTTCAGCAAGTAACTAGTACTCCTCCTAATGCTCCCCAAAATTACTACTGTGTCTCTCTCTACTGTCTCACTCTCTTCTCTATAAACGGAGAGGACGCCAGCCACGTCCTCTCCCTATGAATCTCAATGCACGTGTGAAAATGGCGGCGACGCGCGGCTCCTTATATAGAATCCGAGTCTCGCGATAGAATCCGAGCCTCGCGAGAATCCGACAGCGGGATGATGACGTTCGGGCGCGCTCGGGTTAACCGAGCAAGGCGGGAAGATCCGAGTCGCTCGGACCCGTGTAAAAAAACATGAAGTTCGGGCGGGTTCGGATTCCGAGGAACCGAACCCGCTCATCCCTGGTATACATACATGCAAACAGCATACATACATACATACATACACAGCATACATACATGCAAACAAAATAAATACATACATACATACATACACAGCATACATACACATACAGTATACATACATGCAAACAGCATACATGCACACAGTATACCTACATGCAAACAGCATATACACATACACAGCATACAAATATGCAAACAGCATACATACATGCACAACATACATGCACACAGCATACATACACAAACACAGCATACACACACATAGCATACATACACAACATACATGCACACAGCATACATACATACATACACAATATACATGCACACACACCGATTAACCGGAAGCACAGCCCCCTATCCCTGCACCTATACACATGCTATTCACACAAATAGTGCTGGCTAGGGGAGGTACATGCTGTACTAATTACTGCAGCAATTCATTTTAGAGTGCCCCCTCCTTCAGCCCCCGACATACAGTATATGAGTGACGCACCTGGCTACTGCAGACTCACTGTGAGTGCTGAACACCGCCTCACCGACTGTTTCAAACAAGCCCCATGTATTACCAGTGCCTGAGAGGAGCTGCTCGCTTCACTGCAGCTCCACCTACAGGCAGCCAGCAGCTAGCTTCTCACTGTCACACGGACAGTCTAAGGAGCCGAGGAGGAGCTGCAGCAACCTACAAGAGCCGCCATAAAAAAAAAAAATTGTCCACCAGCAGCGATAGATCGGTGGCCAGGGGGAGTTTCTAGAGGCTCGCAACCCCCCTTGCGTGCGCGTATGTGAGAGGAGAAGATATTTGGACAATGAGGGAAATTTACTAAGTGGTTGTTTGGCAAAATCGGCACAACTGTGGCATTCTCACTGATTGCATTATGCCGACTTACAAATTTTTAAA
Source organism: Pseudophryne corroboree (assembly GCF_028390025.1). Classification (NCBI taxonomy): domain Eukaryota; kingdom Metazoa; phylum Chordata; class Amphibia; order Anura; family Myobatrachidae; genus Pseudophryne; species Pseudophryne corroboree. The sequence goes on along the minus strand of NC_086452.1, from coordinate 100,111,044 downwards.
TAGCGGTAAAAAAACCACAAAGAATCCTCATTTTCTAACAGCATTTGTTGTTCCGATTCCCCCCCCCCCCCCTCCCCACTAAAAGTCTACAAAACACCAGGATAAGAAACAACTCAAATCTTTGGAACACTCTGTCTGCTAATCACAGTCCGAACTGCCAGTCTCAAGGGGAGAAAACACCTCACCGCAGCTGACCGTACATATACCTCCCAACTGTCCCGGTTTTCAAGTTTTTTGGGAACTGTCCCGCTGTCCCACCCGCGGGCCACAGTGTCCCGCGGTTGGGGGGGGGGGGGCAGTTGGGAGGCGTCTCTTCACAGATGACAGAGGGAGAGGGGGCATGCCAGCAGGTCACAGAGCGCTGGGCATGCCCCCTCAGTGACGAAAACGGGGGGCGTGGCGCACGATAGCGGCACTCCCGCGAATCCACGCCACCTTTCTGATAAGCCACGCCCCTTTCGGGAAATCAGATGCGGCTTGGCCGCGCGGATGTCCCTCTTCCCACAAAGCCAATGTTGGGAGGTATGCGTACACACTGTATGATCTGCACGATATGTCATTCCGATTTGCCCGGAAACTACATACTGTATTGTGCTGATATCATACAAGTGTATACTCGGCCTATGGCTGCAATGTGAGATCAATTCACAGAGCCAACAGTATGGGACTGTCAGTCCCAGCAACTAATGACTGTAATCACACTAAGTGGACCCATTCATAAGCAGAATGGTGTGGAATATCATGAACTCATACAGGTATAAAAATATCATTATGATGCTATGTTTGAGCTTTTTCAAGTACTGCAATCTTATTACCACGTTTCCAAGTACTTGGAAAATCCAACCTGCACAGTGGATGAGTCACAATTGTATAACAGTGTGTGTTCATTTGTCAGGGTAAAAGACAGAAACTCCTGTGTAACCTGAGGGAGCCCTTCTATTGTAAGCCCATATGCTATACAGCAGTGAATGGGTTACCTCAGCACGGAATAGGAAACAGAGCAGTAGACGCAGGCTTCTTCTTTCCCATGCACTAACCGACACTGGGCCTAATTCAGATCTGATCGCTGACGGTGTATGCCAGCCATGGGTGTTTACAGAGGAGTACAAACCCGCACTGGAAAGTGAAATCATCTAGCTCAGAGGTTCCCAAACGCAGTCCTCAAGGCACCCCAACGGTCCTGGTTTTAAATGTATCCATACCTGGCCACAGATGACTTAATTAGCACCCTAGTCAATTTGATTTAACCATCTGTGCTGAGCCATGGATATACCTAAAACCTGGACTGTTGGGGTGCCTTGAGGACCGCGTTTGTGAACCTCTGATCTAGCTGATAAAATAAATACAGACGAGAACACAAAGCAATCGTTCAAGAAATTAATAAAAAGCCCTTATACGGAAATACTTCAAGGGCCAAATGCAGTAGCCTGCAGCTTGATGGAGCCAGTGCTATAGTCACAGCTCACAGCTATAATTATATATATATATATATATATTATAGAGGCAGCACCTTTGTTCCCTCTTCCCCTGGCAGTTCCTCAACCACGGCAGGCAGCATCTGGAGCCACTGTAAGGCACCGGGGTCCAGCACCGTGCCGCATTACAATAAAGAAACCCTGCGTAAACTACAGCTCCCAGCAGCCCTTGCTTCTGTGAGCTCCGGCAGCAAGGGCTGCTGGGAGCTGTAGTTTATGCAGCGTTTTCTTTATTGTAATGCGGTACAGCGCTGGACCCCAGCGCCTTACAGTGGCTCCAGCTGCTGCCTGCCGTGGTTGATGCCGGGGCAGGTAAGGAACTGCCAGGAGACGGGGAAACAAAGGTGCGAGGGGGATCTACCTCATGGCCGTGGGTGGCACCGTCAGGTGGTGCCCCTGGCAAGTGCCTTCCCGGCCAATAGGTAGATACTGCGCAGGTAGTAGGAAACATACTCAGCACGGAATAGGAAACAGAGCAGTAGACGCAGGCTTCTTCTTTCCCATGCACTGACACTGGGCCTAATTCAGACCTGATCGCTGCTGTGTACACAGGGTGGGGGCACAGGGGGGGATGCACAGTGTCAGTGGGCACAGGTGGGCTGCATAGTACCAGTGTACACAGGGTGGGGGCACAGGGGGGGATGCACAGTGTCAGTGGGCACAGGTGGGCTGCACAGTACCAGTGTACAAAGGGTGGGGGCACAGGGGTGATGCACGGTGTCAATGGTCACAGGTGGGGCTGCTTAGTATCAGTGTACACAAGGTGGGGGCACCTGCTGGGACTGCACGGTGTCAGTGGGCACAGGTGGGGCTGCATAGTACCAGTGTACACAGGATGGTGTCAGAGGGGGGCTGCACAGTGACAGAGTATAGAAAGTGGGAGAACAGGTGGTAATGCACAGTATCATTGTACATGGGGTTAGAGCTTTACAGTAGCAGTGTCTACAAGGTGGGGCAGAGGTGGAGCTATACAGTACAATACCAGTGTACTAGTTGTTACCTGCTTTTGTTTGCAGACAGCTGCTGACCCAATACAATCTCTCCAGAGGTGAAGCTGGCCCAGTAGTTCATTCTTTATGCAGGGAGTTCACATAGCACTATTCTAGACTGCTCCTAACTGTACCGGCCTCTGCCGCCCCCTCCCTGTACATACTCCAGCAGAAGGAAGAGCAGCCCAACTCCTCCAATAAGCCCCAACCCCTTTATCCACTCTCCAGCCCCTAGGATCCCGGGAAAGGACACCTGGCTCCCCATTGGTCAGCGGTGGCCATTTTCTTTTAGCCTGTTATGGGGGCAGCCATTTTCTGCTAGCCCCTGCTGTTAAACATTATAACTCAGAGCAGTCGGAAGCAGCAGGACCTCTGTTTACTGTCCCAGGGGGCAGATGGCACCCTGTCCCCCTTGTTAGCCAGCCTCTGAGTGCTGGTGATAGTAAAAAGATCTTTAGTGTTACATTTTTACTTTTGTCAGTATGCTCTTTCCGTATACAGTAGTTGGCTACGCAAAGAATGTGTACTTGTAATAAAGGAAATGAACCTATGTGGCCGTAAACATTTAATATGCCTGAATTTGTTTTGATGTGAGGACAGGATGGAAATCAGGAGGCAGCGAATGCGGCGCTCAGACTTATATTGTACATTGCCTTCATTACAGGCAGACAAAGACAATTAGAGAGACAGCAAGGAAACATACTGTGTGCCTCCTCGCCATCTCTCTAAATTGGCTTATAGACTAAAAAATGCCAGATTCAGCTGTGACCTCTTTTAGTGAACTCCCTGCATTCAATTAGTTGCTGTGTATCTTACCCTCGTAGCTGTCTATGGAAGTCTAGCAGCTGTCAGTCCACATTTCTACAGTAATTTGCATGCCAAGAAAATGTAAAAATACTAAAATACTGTAAAGTTGTTTTGTTATAGATAATCTCGCAAAAAGAGCGTGTAGGTGATAAAAACCCAAACAACATCTATTAACCAGATAGTGATTGTGGAAATAATGATAACATCATGATCATACCATCATCATCAGATCTTTCGAAGACGGTGTATGCCAGCCATGGGTGTTTACAGAGAAGTACAAACCCGCACTAGAAAGCGAAATTATCTAGCTGATAAAATAAACACAGACGAGAACACAAAGCAATCGTTCAAGAAATTAATAAAAAGCCCTTATACGGAAATACTTCAAGGGCCAAATGTAATAGCCTGCAGTTTGATGGAGCCAGTGCTATAGTCACAGCTCACAAGATTTAAAGTAGCAATTAGTTTATATTTATATATAAACTATATATGTATAGTTGTAGAGGCAGCGCCTATGTTCCCCCTTCCCCTGGCAGTTCCTCAACCACGGCAGGCAGCAGCTGGAGCCACTGTAAGGCACCGGGGTCCAGCACCGCGCCGCATTACAATAAAGAAATGTTGCGTAAACTACAGCTCCCAGCAGTCCTTGCTTCTGTGAGCTCCAGCAGCAAGGGCTGCTGGGAGCTGTAGTTTATGCAGCATTTTCTTTATTGTAATGCAGTGCGGCTCTGGACCCCGGCGCCTTACGGTGGCTCCAGCTGCTGCCTTCCGTGGTTGATGCCAGGTCAGGTGAGTAACTGCCAGGGAAAGGGGGAACAAAGGTGCGAAGGGTATCTAACTCCTGGCCGCGGGTGGCACCGTTGGGGTGGCGCCCCTCAGCTGGCGCCCCTGGCGAGTGCCATCCTGGCCAATAGGTAGATAGGCCTCTGTGTGGTAGTTAGGGGGATATGTACTAAGCAGTGAAAAGAGTGGAGAAGTGAGCCAGTGGAGAAGTTGCCCATGGCAACCAATCAGAATTGAAGTAACATTTTGAATTTCTCTTACGTCCTAGAGGATACTAGGGTCCACATTAGTACCATGGGGTATAGACGGGTCCACTAGGAGCCTTGGGCACTTTAAGAAATCAATAGTGTGCACTGGCTCCTCCATCTATGCCCCTCCTACCAGACTCAGTTTAGAAAATGTGCTTGGAGGAGCCGGTCATGCTTAGGGAAGGTCCTGAAAAGTTTTCTACATTTATTTTCTGTATGTTATTATACAGGCACTGCTGGGTGGCACCAGCATGCCCAACTTCCTAAAGAGTTAATGGTCCCGTTTCTCCGCTGACAGGACACTGAGCTCCTGAAGGAGTCATTTGCAAACCCCACCACGGAGAGCTTACCCTCCAACAGCACGCTGCCACCCCTAACTGAGCCAGAAGAAAGAAGAGTGGGGAGTAGAACGCTGGCATCCTGGTTAGTGGGTCGCCGGCAGGAATGGCGGCACAAGAGTAGGAGCGCAGCGCTGACATGCAGGCTGCGCTCCGGAGGCTCAGGAGGATATGCGGATGAGTGTGTCATGCTGTGAGGGGCGCGCTGAGCCACCAATGATTACCCACACTGGCCAACTAGCTTAACGGGGGTTCTAACCTTGTGTTAAGCAAACCAAGACCTCAGGCCAGTATAAAAAAAAAACGGGACCCCACACGCCATTATGGGGGCGGAGCTTCACTATGAGCGGATCCAGCGGCTCACCCCTCCACAAAGACTCCACGTCTCCTCAGCGGTACCAGGGGGTCTTAGAAGGGGGGGAGTGTTGTAAAATACTAAGCCCTCTTAAGGGACTTAGTGTGGCGACCCAGCTGAGTTTTACTTGGCTAAAAGGGCGCGGTGTGGCTGGCTCCATTTTCTGTGTCTCCCTGCGGGCTCTGTGCGGGTTGAAAACTGTGTTTTCACCTTCTGTGTGTGGGTCCCTTCACGTTACCATGTCCAGGGTCTGTGTTTCCTGCGCAGCAGAGTGTCTGTCCTCCCCCAGAGACTCGCTACCATGTACCCAGAATAGTACACATTCTCAGTCTAGTGGGGCAGAACCCCCATGGTTAAATTCCATTAAGGGGATGATATCTAATATTTCTACTAATTTATCCCATACTGAGAAAGAGAAGCAATACTTAAGGCAGTCTATGGATGACCTGATAAATAGAGATTCAGTTCCCATACCAGTGTCTAAGACCCCTGCTATTTGCCCACAAAAGCGTACTCTGGCCCAGCTCATGCAGTCTGATACTAATGACGATACATCAGACACAGAGGAGGGTGTAGTGGATGTGAGTGGGGGAGATGCGGTCCTGTCACAAGGAATACAGACCCTGATAGAAGCTATTAGAGATGTCCTGCACATTCCTGACAAGGTGGCGGAGGTATAGGAGGAATCTTATTTTAATGTAAAAAAGAAATCCACAGCTACTTTTCCAGCATCGAAGGAATTGAATGCTCTGTTTGAAGAAACTTGGGCTAATCGTGACAAAAAGTTTCAGATCCCTAAAAGGTTAATTACATCCTTTCCCTTTTCACTGGAGGATAGATAGAAATGGGAAAACTCGCCGATTGTGGACGCATCGGTATCTAGGTTGTCACGTAAGATAGTCTTACCTGTTCCTGGGGCAGCATCCTTAAAGGACACGGCTAACTGCAAGATTGAGACCACTCTCAAATCTTTATACACTGCTGCTGGGGTGGCCCAGAGACCCATTATTGCTTGTGCATGGATCACTAAGGCCATTGCTAAGTGGTCAGGTAACCTAATTGACGGATTAGATTCCTTACCCAGGGGGGAGATAATTTTACTCCTACAGCATATTCAGGACTCTGACAACTTTGTGGTGGAGGCCATAAAGGAAATTGGTTTGCTCAACGCATGGCAGTGTCAGCACGCAGGGGCTTGTGGCTACGCCAGTGGACTGTGGATGCGGATTCCAGGAACGGCGTGGAAAGCCTACCATTCACAGGTGAGGCAATTTTTTTAGATGAACTGGATACGTGGATATCCAAGGCTATGGCGGGTAAGTCTGCGTACCTTCCTTCCACAGCACCCCCAGCTAGGAAATCCTACTCTGCTCCAACTCTGCAGTCCTTTCGGACAACAAAATTTTAAGGAAAATCCAAAGGTTTTTCTACAGCCTTCAAAAGGCAATAGAGGTAAACCCAGAAAACCAGCAGCTGCAGGTTCTCAGGACCAGACCTCCGGGTTTACTTCCTCAAAGCCTTTAGCATGACGGTGGACTGCACTGCCTGGAAGACAGGCAGGTGGGAGCCGGTTACGTTATTTCAGTCACATTTGGGCAACATCATGCCAGGATCCCTGGGTCAAAAACCTTATCGCCCAGGGATACAGACTGGAGTTTCAGGAACTCCCACCTCACAGATTCTTCAAATCAGGCTTACCAGCTTCTCCAGACGCAGGTATGACTTTGCAGGCAGCAATTCAGAAACTGGTACAAACTTAGGTCATTGTTCAAGTTCCACTTCAACTACAAAACAAAGGTTACTACTCTAACCTGTTTGTGGTGCCAAAACCAGATGGTTCGGTAAGGCCCATTTTAAAACTCAAGTCTCTGGACCCGTACTTAAGGGTGTTCAAGTTCAAGATGGAGTCTCTGAGAGGGGTGATCTCAGGTCTGGAGGAGGGGGGATTTCTGGTGTCTCTGAATATCAAGCATGCGTACCTTCATATTCCGATTTGGCCGCCTCATCAGACTTATCTACGGTTTGCACTACAGGACAGTCACTACCAGTTCCAGGCCCTGCCATTTGGCCTCTCCACGGCACCAAGGGTGTTCACCAAGGTTATGGCAGAGATGATGTTTCTCCTCCGCATGCAGGGAGTGAACATAATACCGTACCTGGACGACCTGCTGATAAAAGAACCATCCAGGGTGAGGTTGTTGGACAGCATTGCCCTCTCAACCCGACTACTCCAGGATCACAGGTGGATTCTGAACCTACCAAAATCCCACCTGGAACCAACACGGAGGCTTCTGTTCCTGGGGATGATACTGGATACTTATAAAATGGAAAGATAGTTTAAAAACATGCGCAGATTAATTCACGGGTGCAGCTAAAAATTATATCTCAAAGTGTACATCCCTTTACACTTAGAACACACAGATTGAGGGAAAAGGAGAGATACAAACTTAAAGCGCTCCCATAAAAACCCAAGTTTACAAACAAACACCTAGTGGGTAATTAAAATCAATAGATCACATACACTGGTGTTTCTGGAGGTAGACAGGAATCCAACGTTGATTATAGGCAAGTAGGTCTAAATCTCATAAAGAATGTAAAACAAAGAAAAGTGCAATAGTGCGATTATCTTTTTAAAAGTGCATAGATTTTTTTAATATAGCACTTACACCAAGCAGATAGAATCTGTAGCATATAAATAAATCCTCATTAGCAGTGCAGCAGCAAGGAACTTGATAATGACAATCCTTATAGTAGACAAGAATCCAGCACTGATATTCCTATACGCTTATATCAAAAAGATGCAGCTAGGCCTCATAAAAGATATAAAGCAAAAGAAAGTGCAATAGTGCAATTATCCTTTTTTTTTTTTAAAACAAGGGTTTATTTTAAACATTGCACTTACACCAAATAGATGAAATAAAAGCATGTAGATAAATCCCCAATGGAGAATACAGCCACAGGAAGCAAGGTCTGGAAGGGGCCAGATAGATAAAGCACCCAAGGATGACGGTGTCAGGTCTCTAGGTTTGTCTGTCCCCGGCGGGGGCACTAGTGGGTCAGTGTTGGTATGATGGATAAAATGTGGAGGCAATATAAAAGTCCTGCGCATAGGCGCTGATGTTTTATTATAACTGAGCAGATGGGATAACACAGAGTGAACAGAAAACCGGTAATAGAATGACAATGATTGATAACTGAATTTGAATAACTGAGGTCTCTTGCAAAGGAAATATGAAACAACAAATACTGAAGGCAGATGATATAAACTAAAGTCCAGTAGTACTTGATAGCACACAGTCTCGGTATAACATAAGATAAAGTAACTTGGAAAGCAGAACTCCGATATGCCTAAGAAAACACAGTCTCTATAAAGCACAAGTCCAGGTAGCCTTACTAGGCTCAAGCAGGAGACAGTCTCTAAGCAACTAGTTGTAATACTGCTGAAATGCACAGATGGAATACTGATAGCAAGTGCACAGGTAAGATGGTAATACGAACACCTGAGGAGAGTCTCTGCTGCTGGTGGATTGTGGCTGGATGTAATTGATGTCCGGAGTAACAGGAGAGCTGTGAAGGTGAAAACTGGAACAATGGAAATAACCACGGGGAACGCTGGAAACAGGAACACAGGAACCAGGAGAACTTAGGCACACGGTATGTGACTCATTGTCCGAGGCAATGTGAGTGAGCCACGGGCTGGAAGTTATACCCCTTGCTCAGCAGTGATTGGATACAGAACTGCAGGCGGAGATACAGCGCTGGATGAACACCAGGATCAGCTGAGTGCAGGTGTCATGGCAACGTCCACACAGGCCGGACACCGGCACGCAGCAAAACCCACACAGGACCAGACTCAGGGGTACTCAGCAATGCAGAAGATGACGCTCGCGGTCACTGCACCCATGCAGCCGCAACTGGGGCCATGACCTCCGGAGGCCTGCACACCAGCGCGCTGGTAAGTGAGATGCAGCAGAGCGCTGATTCCTTTATGGGTGGGCACCGAACACCCACGAGGCTTGGCAGGGAAGAGTCTGTGGAAGGCTTGAATCAAACGTGGAGCATGAACATCCGTGGCGTTGACCCAACTCCTCTCTTCAGGACCATATCCAGACCAGTCAATGAGATATTGCAGATGACCATAACGATGTCGAGAGTCTAAGATCTTTTCCACCTCGTATTCCACACCCCGATGAGTTTGTACCTTTGGAGCCGCTGGAAGCGTTCTCTGGAAACGATTGAGAATTAGTGGTCTGAGGAAAGAAATATGAAATGAGTTGGGTACTTGCAAAAAAGCAGGCAGTTTTAATTTATAAGCCACCGGATTAATAACACTTTCTACTGGAAATGGTCCAATAAACCGTGGAGCAAATTTCATTGATGGAACTCTGAGACGGAGATTTCGGGTAGATAACCAGACTTTATCGCCCGGTTTCAAACTAGGGACTGCTCGTCTCTTCCGATCAGCAAACATTTTATACCGTTGAGAAACTTTTTTAAGAGATGAATGGATCTTCTTCCAAATTTGAGCAAACCGCTGAAGAGCAGAAGCAGCCGCAGGCACATCTTTGGCAGGTAACTCTTGGAAATCTGGTACTCTAGGATGCTGACCATAAACTGCGAAAAAAGGAGTTGTATCTGTAGAAGTATGATAACGGAAATTATGAGCAAACTCCGCCCAGGGCAATAAATCTACCCAGTCATCCTGTGAAGAAGAAATATACAGTCTCAAATAGGTCTCAAGATCTTGATTTACCCTCTCTGTCTGCCCATTTGTTTGAGGATGATAGGCCGTAGAGAATTTCAGTTTTACCTGCAGCGCTGAACACAGAGCCCTCCAAAACTTGGCCACAAATTGTACACCCCGATCAGATATTATTTCTGTTGGAAGTCCATGTAACCTGAATATTTCGTGAAGAAACATATGTGCCAATTTTGGAGCAGAGGGTAACCCCATGAGTGGAATGAAGTGCGCCATTTTGAAAACCTATCGACTACTACCCAGATGGTGTCATCCCTTTGGATGGAGGGAGATCAGAAATAAAATCCATCGACAAATGGGACCAGGGGCGCCTGGGAATGGAATTGGGTATCAATTGGCCTGCGGGAGCCTGATGAGAAATTTTATGCTGAGCACATTTGGGACATGACGCTATGAATTCTTGAATATCTACCTTCATACGAGGCCACCAATACGTTTGAGACAGAAACTTAAAAGTCTTTAGAACTCCAGGGTGACCAGTAAATTTGGACGTATGAGCCCAGGACAGAAGGTTTGGACGAAGCTCTGGAGAGACAAACATCTTGCCTGGAGGCGGGACTTGCGACATCCCTGTAGCTGCGAAAACCACCGGATTTAATACTGGTCGAGCAGCCTGTTTTGAGGATTCCTCGTTTGAGCTCATAAAGCGAGACAAAGCATCTGCTTTGACGTTTTGTGAGCCAGGTCTAAACATTAACTTAAAGTCAAAACGGAAGATGACGCTCGCGGTCACTGCACCCATGCAGCCGCAACTGGGGCCATGACCTCCGGAGGCCTGCACACCAGCGCGCTGGTAAGTGAGACGCAGCCGAGCGCCGATTCCTGACAGACGGCTCCGGAAACCGGGATCCAACACAGTCACTCAGCGTCCAGTGCAGATGGCAAAACTCAAAGGGGTCACAAATAAAACGGGAGAGTACACGCTTAACGCGTTTCAAACTTTCATAGTTCTTCTTCAGAAGTGTACAGTGCTCTCCCATACATCTCTCTAAATACCCTAACTAATACAGACAGCAGTTGTTCTCAATTGATGCTAATCGGTCTGCAGACCCGGCCGCGCATGCGCTGATAAGACCCACATGACCGGAAACAAGATGGCCGTGTGTTCCACCGCAACAGGAAGTCCCAATATGCTGACAGCGGCTTGCGTTCCAGCTCTCCACGAAGTCCGATCCCGGAAGTTGCAACGGCAATGCGTTCCACCTCGTAGGAAGTCCTCAAATAATAAGCTGTTATGCGTTCCAATCAGCCGGGAAAGCCGAAATCAGCTCAAGAATATTTAAAGGGTCCTCCACAAATGTCCAACCATTAATTAAATACACAAACATGCTTTATGTAAATAAAAGCAGCACCTCAAATAGAATTAAAAAAGCCAATACAAAGCCACAATCCCCTGGCGCTGTGATTGATTACAGATGGATGCTGCAATCCCCAAGGGTTTTTGGTTTTAACCCTTAATACAGAAACTACAGAAAACAAAAAGCAGGGACTGCGCAAATCAATCTGATGTGGATATTTATTTTCACATAAAATTACTTTCTACACATATATACACAAAGTACTTGATACCGGCCAGCATCACATAAAATATTCTTACATAAAACCAATTAATATTAAAATGAATTCAATAATAATAGATATCCTTCAACTCCAATTTAGGTAGCTAATATAATTCGTACTCTTAGCTCCTATATTTTAAATGAACCATTCATATTTCTCTCATGCAATATTAGTAATAACGCTATAAACAATTTAGGCAAGAGTGAAATGTCCAGCGCTTTTGGTTAATGGCATGCAACCATGCAAAGGTTTTACATTCCAGGTGTTAATATTTCATCAAAGCATGCATTATTGCAAATCCTTAGTCCCAGATGAAACTTTTCTCTCTCCTCAGGTTAAAGGCAACCACACTTATTAATCACTTAGAATCGCTTTGTCCACAAAAAAGGCTTCTGCCATTTAGCTAAGCAGATCATGCGTGATTATAGCCTCTTATATAGCAATTCATAGCGTTCAAATGATCAAAGGTATAATACTATGCCTGTGCAGTGTCCTGGGGCAAACCCCTCCCGGCTGGTTAAAGCCTTATCTGGAGCCTCCGGGTACTTTCAAAAGCGTACTCTCCTCCCCAAATATCGATGGGGTTTCTTACACCTGTGGCCGGCCGGCCCGCTGATGTCTTTACTGCTGAATCCTGTATAGGGAATAGTGACAGACACGTTTCCCCACCTTTGATTACGTCGGCGGCTTCCTCAGTGTCTAATGACAGTGTCGCAACTGGGGCCATGACCTCCGGAGGCCTGCACACCAGCGCGCTGGTAAGTGAGACGCAGCCGAGCGCCGATTCCTGATAGACGGCTCCGGAAACCGGGATCCAACACAGTCACTCAGCGTCCAGTGCAGATGGCAAAACTCAAAGGGGTCACAAATAAAACGGGAGAGTACACGCTTAACGCGTTTCAAACTTTCATACTTCTTCTTCAGAAGTGTACAGTGCTCTCCCATACATCTCTCTAAATACCCTAACTAATACAGACAGCAGCTGTTCTCAATTGCCGCTAATCGGCGTGCAGACCCGGCCGCGCATGCGCTGATAAGACCCACATGACCGGAAACAAGATGGATGTGCGTTCCACCGCAACAGGAAGTCCCAATATGCTGACAGCGGCTTGCGTTCCAGCTCTCCACGAAGTCCGATCCCGGAAGTTGCAACGGCAATGCGTTCCACCTCGTAGGAAGTCCTCAAATAATAAGCTGTTATGCGTTCCAATCAGCCGGGAAAGCCGAAATCAGCTCAAGAATATTTAAAGGGTCCTCCACAAATGTCCAACCATTATTTAAATACACAAACATGCTTTATGTAAATAAAAGCAGCACCTCAAATAGAATTAAAAAGGTGTTAGTTCACAAAAAAATACATATAGCGGCACTATATAGGATGTATATGAAACAGTATAATAAAAAGAAGCGGGCCAAAAAACAAAAAATGCAAATAAACCAAATAGGCAACAATTAGGTTAAAAAACATTTTAATTCAAAATCACCAATAGGGGCAAGTGTATCCAAATGGTGTATCCATCTCATTTCTGATTGAGATAATCTTTTGTCTATATCTCTTGATCGCCAGTTTGGTTGTATTTGCTGTAAACCATAAAAACTTTTTATTTTGCATGGGAGCGCTTTAAGTTTGTATCTCTCCTTTTCCCTCAATCGATGATACTGTATACGGAAGAGCAGAAGGTATTCCTTCCATTGGAAAAGGCATTGGTAATCCAGTCAGTGGTGCGGGATGTTCTAAAACCAGCCTGGATATCGATGCATCTATGCATTCGCCTTCTGGGGAAGATGGTAGCCTCTTACGAGGCTCTGCAGTACGGAAGGTTTCATGCAAGGCCCTTCCAGCTGGATCTGTTGGACAAATGGCCTGGATCGCATCTTCACATGCACCAGAGGATACATCTGTCGCCAAAAGCCAGGATTTCTCTTCTGTGGTGGCTTCAGACTTCTCACCTGACCGAGAGTCGAAGGTTCGGGATTTAAAATTGGATCCTGCTAACCACAGACACAAGCCTCAGAGGTTGGGGAGCAGTCACCCAGGGGAAACAGTTCCAAGGAAAATGGTAAAGTCAGGAAACCATTCTTCAGATCAACGTTCTGGAGCTAACGGCCATATACAATGCCCTTCTGCAGGTATCGCATCTTCTTCAAGATCATGCCATTCAAGTTCAGTCGGACAATGTGACGGCAGTAACGTGCATAAACCGACAGGGCGGAACGAAAAGCAGAGCAGCAATGTCCGAGGTAACAAGGATTCTCCTCTGGGCAGAAAGACACACAGTGGCGCTGTCGGCAATCTTCATTCCGGGAGCAGTCAACTGAGAAGCGGACTTCCTCAGCAGACACGACCTCCACCCAGGAGAGTGGGGCCTTCACCCGCAGGTGTTCATGTCCTTGACACGTCGGTGAGAAATTCCACAAATCGACATGATGGCCTCTCGTCTCAACAAGAAGCTCAAGCGGTATTGCTCCAGGTCGAGGGACCCACAAGCAGTGGCGATCGACTCTCTGGTAACTCCATGGGTCTACCAGATGGTTTACGTGTTTCCACCTCTTCTGCTGAGCCCAAGAATTCTCAAAAGAATAAAAAGGGAAAAGGAGTCAAGCAATTCTCATTGCTCGGGACTGGCCAAGAAGGGCCTGGTACGCGGATCTACTGGGGATGCTCCTAGAGAACCCGTGGCCTCTAACTCTTCACGAGGACCTTCTCCAACAGGGGCCATTCATTTATCAAGACTTAATACGGCTACGTTTGACGGCATGGAGGATGAACGTCAAATTCTAGCCTGGAAGGGGATCCCGGACAGGGTTATTCCAACCCTGATCCAAGCCAGGAAAGGGGTAACATCTAAACATTACCACCGTATTTGGAAAAAATATGTCTCGTGGTGTGAAAACAGGAAATTTCCTACAGTGGAATTTCAACTAGGACGTTTTCTCCTCTTTGTACAGTCAGGTGTGGATGTGGGCCTACGTTTGGGCTCCTTAAAGGTCCAGATTTCAGCCTTCTCCATTTTCTTCCAGAAACAACTGGCTTCCCTCCCTGAGGTTCAGACGTTCTTGAAGGGTGTTCTGCACCTCCAACCGCCCTTTGTGCCTCCCACGGCACCTTGGGATCTCAACGTGGTGTTGCAGTTTCTACATTCGGAAGGGTTTGAGCCTTTACAGGAGGTTGACGTAAAGTTTCTTACGTGGAAGACTGTTACACTTTTGGCCTTAGCTTCAGCAAGATTTGTGTCGGAGCTGGGGGCATTGTCTCACAAAAGCCCCTATTTAATTTCTTCCTGACACCTCTGCTACCTCAAAGTCCTTAGCTTTGAAGATCTATGTGAAGCGGACCGCTCGTCACAGAAAATCGGACTCGCTGTTTGTTCTCTATGATCCCAAGAAAATTGGGTGTCCTGCTTCAAAGCAGTCTATTGCTCGCTGGATCAGGCTTACTATCCAGCAGGCTTATTCTACGGCAGGATTGCTGGTTCCTATTTACTAAGCCTTGGATGGAGATAAAGTCGCTGCAGATAAAGCAGTTAGGAGTCAATTGGCTGGTACTTTATCTCCAGTGACTTTATCTCCATCCAAGGCTTAGTAAATAGACCCATTAATCTCTTGGTATCTCTTTGCTTTCCCTTCCACTGCCATTTTGAACCTACAGTATAGGGATCTGGAGTAAAATGCAGCCACTTAAATCTAAATGAGTACCAGTATATTTAATCTGTCATTGATGATTGCTGTTCTTTAAATTGGCTAGGGCGCTCCACCACATAAACTCCACCAGCATTAAGTAGACAGTAAGATTGAAAACAAATTGCAGAAGTCCTAGAAAAAATAGAGTGTACTGTAGCAGCATAATGAGTGTAAGTGACTCATCTTTCAGTACAGCAAGCATATACTGTAGTTTAACTCGGCATACAAACCCCTACAGTATGTTTGTTTTATTTCTAAGAGACAGTTTTATAATGAGTGAGAGTTTCCTGTAACCTCTGTTAATTTGATTTGTGTATTATTCATAAAATGTACATACAGTATAAGTGTTAATGTCCTCATAACACCTAAGGCAATTGATATATTATTTATTCCTGTGATAGCACTAAACTGATTCCAGAAACGAAATTTGCATGAAGTTTGCAGAGTCCTCCCTGCCTCTTATCTTTGTTACCCGTTTGCAGTGACGGACTGTGGCATGAAGGGCACGCGGGGGAATGTAATTGTAAGGGCTCATGTTGAGGGGCGTGACCAGTCTCCAGAGGGGCCAGTCACAACATTGGTTTGCGTAACCATTAGAGAGTACCTGGGCTGGGCCCCTTGATAAATATATATACTGAATACTGCTCATGGGCTGGCCCCCTTGATACATATATATAGTGAATACTGCTAGTGATAATGTACAAGAATTATAACAGCCACAAAACTTAATTTTTACAAAAGTAGGAGAAAATTTTAATTTTCACCTACTTTTGTAGAACTTAAGTGATGATGAATATGCCCCGTGGAGCGGCAGAGTAGAGACTAGGAGAGGCAGAGAAGCATTGGCGTTTCTACAATGGGTGCAATGGGTGCGGTGCACACGGGCCCCTGGGTCCAGGGGGGGCCACACTGCACCTATTGCACCCATTTTAATACTTACCTTTCCGGAATCCAGCGCTGGGAGCTGCAAATGCGGTGGAAATCGCCGACAAAATGTCCG
Source organism: Pseudophryne corroboree (assembly GCF_028390025.1). NCBI lineage: Eukaryota > Metazoa > Chordata > Amphibia > Anura > Myobatrachidae > Pseudophryne > Pseudophryne corroboree. The sequence goes on along the minus strand of NC_086452.1, from coordinate 100,095,049 downwards.
CCGCGCATGCGCGGTAGCCAAATTAGTCTCCGGATCATGGCGAGCGCCATGTTTCCGGAGACCTGCGCATGCGCAGTTGACTCCGGCACAATGCCGCAGTCTACAGCACCGTACAGAGGAGGGGGCCCACCCGGAGGTGCACACGGGCCCCCTTCTCTGTAGAAATGCCCCTGCAGAGAAGAGATAAGGGGTAGGCAGGGTAGAGACTATGGGGTCTATTCATGAAGCAGTGAAAAGAGTGGAGGAGTGAGCCTGTGGAGAAGTTGTCCATGGCAACCAATCAGCTGCTTCGTACAATTGTATAGTATGCAAATGATAAATGTTACCTCAATTCTGATTGGTTGCCATGGGCAACATCTCCACTGGCTCACATTTCCATACTTTTCACTGCTTCATGAATAGACCCCTATGAGAGGAAGAGAAGAGATAAGGGGTAGCCAGTGTAGAGACAAGGGGGTCTATTCATGAAGCAGTAAAAAGTGTGGAGAAATGAGCCAGTGGAGAAGTTGCCCATGGCAACCAATCAGCATTGACATAACATTTATAATTTGCATACTATACAATTGTATGGAGCAGCTGATTGGTTGCCATGGGCAACTTCTCCACAGGCTCACTTCTCCACTCTTTTCACTGCTTCATGAATAGACCACTAGGAGAGGAAGAGAAGAGATAAGCGGTAGGCAGAGTACAGACTAGGGGGTCTATTCATGAAGCAGTAAAAAGTGTGGAGAAGTGAGCCAGTGGAGAAGTTGCCCATGGCAACCAATCTGCTGCTCCGTCAAATTTTCTCGAAGGCACTTATAAATAAATGTTACGTAAGCACTGATTGGTTGCCACGGGCAACTTCTCCACTGGCTCATGGGCAACTTCTCCACTGGCTCACTTCTCCACACTTTTCACTGCTTCATGGATAGACCCCAGTGATTGGAATCAGAGGTTCTCAAATGCGGTCCTCTAGGCACCCCAATGGTCTAGGTTTTAAGTTTATCCATGCTTGGCCACAGGTGACTTAATTAGCACCTAAGGCCATTTGATTTAACCATCCATGCTGAGCCAAGGATATACCTAAAACCTGGACTATTGGGGGTGCCTTGAGGAATGCATTTGAGAATCTCTGGACTAGGGGCCTGATTCAGAGATGGATGAGCTGCATTTGCTCTTGCGCCTGATGCAAATATATGCAATTTGTAATATCAGTCCTAACCCTGGTGTACAAGCGAGCGTCGGAATATGCAAAGACTGAGATGTTCTCTTTCAGGGTCTCTGCATGCTGTAATACCCCCCAGTGATTCTTTAGGGGACACCATTGGCACTTGCAGCAGCCCTGCGGAAGGTGCAGTTTTACTGCCTGACTAGGACAGGCAGAGCTGAGATTAGGGGAGGCAGACATCAACTTGTAAATTTGCTCATAGCATGTACACAGCAAGACCTACAGTATAAGGGCCCTCATTCCGAGTTGTTCGCTCGGAGTTTTTCATCGCATCGCAGTGAGAATTCTCTTAGTGCGCATGCGCAATGTTCGCACTGCGACTGCGCCAAGTAACTTTACTATGAAGAAAGTAAGTTTACTCACGGCTTTTTCATCGCTCCGACGTTCGCATTGTGATTGACAGGAAATGGGTGTTAATGGGCGGATGCACAGCGTTTTAGGGGCGTGTGGCTGAAAACGCTACCGTTTCCGGAAAAAACGCAGGAGTGGCCGGGGAAACGGTGGGTGTGCCTGGGCGAACGCTGGGTGTGTTTATGACGTCAGCCGGGAACGAAAAGCACTGAACTGATCGCACAGGCAGAGTAAGTCTGAAGCTACTCAAAAACTGCTAACTCGTTTGTGATCGCAATATTGCGCATACATCGGTCGCACATTTAAGAAGCTAAGATACACTCCCAGTAGGCGGCGGCTTAGCGTGTGTAACTCTGCTAAAATCGCCTTGCGAGCGAACAACTCGGAATGAGGGCCAAGGTACAGTAATTTATGAACCAGGAAAATGTGGAAGCACAGTCTGTATATATGCTTTGTGCAGCCATTTGCAGAATTAGACCATAATAAATATGGGACTGTCAGCAAAAAAGGTCTTGTCTGTTATCACTTTTGAATTACCCATCCCAATTAATTACAACTTTGTTTTAAAATATTGCTCATTGGTGCCTCATTTACATCTTAAATAAGTCAGAACAGTAACGCTACCTATATTTCATGTGTCACATTTACAGCTGTGATATGCCTTTTCATATGAAATGCAGCAAAAGAAGTCCCACTGAAACCAGTGATTGGTGCCCAACCAAGAAGATGGATAAAACGTAAAACCTTTGTGTAAGAAATCAAGTCAGGCATCTGCTAAACTGGGACTGCTTCCTACACCTGCCCTTATCACCCCGTGATGTTCATCAGGATCAATATCGTCTCACACTAAGCTAAATCTTGCTGTTGCATTTGTTGCCACATTTAGGCTCATTACTGCTTCTAGTTTGCATTCCTCACGGGGCAACCAATGTCGGCATGCCCTTCTTACACTAGAAGCAGCACAATACTGCTCCCTCAGAGTTGCCCCCATATTTGTTGGCTAAACCATCCCCATATCCATAGAAAGGTGCACAAGCCTGCAGAACTAGTCAGCTTCTAACTATCATCGCAACTGTGCTATGTAAATGATAGCTACAAGTTGATTGGTTACTATAGGCAAATTTTCCATTTCACTTTTGGGGCGGGATGTGCTAACATACATCGCCGCCCCTCGCAGTGATGCTAATCGCATATGTACTAACCTGTGAGAAGGTTTGCGGGGGGGGTGTATGTGGGGTCCGGGGCTGGGAGGTGACTTGTGCTGGGAGACCTGGGCTCCTCCTCCTCCGCCCTGGCCTGTAGTCGGAACGAGAAATGGCCGTGCTATGGGAGAGGAGGAGGAGGTTGGGGATCGTGGAGCGCACAGGGATGCTGCCTGGACACAGGTGAGGGTAGGCCAGCGGGTGTGGCGCTGGGCGGCCGGTGCGACGAGTTGCGGAAAGAAGCCCATATGCTTCTATAGGGTATTGCCATAAAAAAAGCAGGCGGCCGGGTCTTTGTACATATGAAAATCTGGTAAAACCCTCGAAAACCGGGTTTTACCACATATTACCTTTAGTACATCCCACCCCATCTCTCTCAAAGGTTTGCTACATCTCCCCTACGGTCTTTTTACGGTTGTCCACTAACAATACAGTACTATACGATACCTTAAACCAAGAAATAAAAAACAATTCCTGAGAAGTCGCTCATCATTAGGTGAGTCGTGGACCCTTGATGCAGGGATGTGATATCTTAGCCCCACCCTTCCATATGGATCCACAGTTCCTGGTATTATCTCCCCATCCTGCCCACTTGATCAGGAAGTGTGGGATACAGGAGATCCATCCACTCTTCTAGGGGTGCTGGTGACTACCCCCCCCCCCCAAAAAAAAAAACAGGAGTCTCCCGCACGTTCTGAGAGAGTAGGTAAGTATAGGTTACAGCAGTGTGCGAACACAGAAAGTCCACATGGTTCAAAGCATCGACAGGCACTGTGTCAACAATGTTGACATCTGAAATGTCGCTATGTGATATGTTGCCATTCTCAGAATGCCAACTTTTAAGGCTTAGGTGCTGCCGGGAGAGTTAAGGTTAGGCTGTTGGGGGAGTTTAAAGTTAAACTGCAGGGTAGAGGGAGGGGGGGGGGGGATTAGGTTTGGCAGTAGGAGGCAAGTTAGGGGAGTAATTCTCTCTGGAAAGCTGCTTCTCAGAAGTCCCAGCTGGAACTGCATATCACATGACTGCCGTGACCCAGAAGCCACCACTGTGCCACTGGGTGCAGGTAAAGCACCACTAGACCGCCAGGAATTGTCAACAGTCTGTCATGTTGACATATTATACGTGTAGACATGATGAATGTGTCAACATGGTCACTGTTGACAAACTGCATGTGGACATTGTGACCACGTCGACATTCTCATGTTGACCTTATGCTTGTTGACATGAAAGCTGTCGACCTTACATACCATACCTATCCCACTGGTGGTCCAAAGTGAAGGGGTTAATAGATGAAAGGTAAAAAAAGTTCTGCTAAACCAATTCAACAATTCAGACACATTCATTTTCAACCATGAAATGGATAAAAATGAATTACTTGCTGCCTGCTATGGGTTACTGCATATTTGGACCTTTGAGGGATATTATATTTTCACCAGGTTTACATCAGAATTGATGTAATTACAATAATTTGTATTTTTATTGGTAGTTTTGCAGCTTTGTCAATTGCAGAAATTAATTTTCCAACTGTTCTTTTCCCCATTTCGGTTTGTGTTTATCCAGCCATGCTATGTTCCTGTGGCAGTAGGCTGCGCAAATATTCTTGGCTTTATGAGGTCAAGAAGTAAATGTTGTCACTGCCTTGCTCATCGACCAGCCTGTCAGGGCACAGTAGAGGGTCTGCCAGGTACGGTGCCAGGCAGCAAATGACCAGCAAAACATAAGGTACAAGCATAACCAAACAAACTATTACTGCTCATATTTGTTTGGAAATGAATAAACTCCTGACACACAATTGAAGAGCACTGTATGAATGAGTGAGCGTACTGGCAGATCCCTTATAATGTGTTCTTATGGCCCCACAGATGGCTTCCTCTAAAGGGAAGGAACCTACTCATGACCAATAACTATGCATGCCGCTGAAGGGCTCAGTAATACCCCTTTCAGACAGAAAATGAAATTACCGGATGAAGCAGTTCCACCCGGTAATTCCATGAAACACACAGGTCCTTTTTCTGTGTGAAAGGGTTGACCCGTGTTGTAATTCCCGGGACTTCGACCCTGTTATCTACCAGGGTCGGAGACACAGGAATTATGACACGGGTTGACCCTTTCACACAGACAAAATAGCCGTGTTGATCTGCAAATTACCGGGTCGAAATTCTCGACCCGGTAATTTGCATGTCTGTGTGAAATGGGGGGTCAGGCAGGTCCCGGCAAAATGACCCGGCATTGAAATGCTGGGTAATTGCCGGGACTTTCAGACTTTTCTGTCTGAAAGTGGTATCAGAGGAGCATTTTGTAAGAATTTGTTACACTGCTGCTTGTGTGGACAAGGAGAAAGATGGGGATCTAAATTATATCTAGAGTAATTGTATTTAATCTTCTCTAGCACTAATCCTCCAGTGTCCATTGGTCAAATCACTCAATGGGAATTATAGTGAAGAGTGGGCAGAGGCGTCACATTGATTTCATTAGTCAGGATTTAGCATATAAAGTACCTGCCTCAACTGTGCATAGTTAACAGATTTACTTTACCATAGCTCCCAACTGTCTTGATTATTTGACACTTTAAGGGAAGATGGAGTGGCTCAGCCTAGTGCTTCTCAGTGATAGGCATGATATCATGGTGTGTGGCCAGGTCTCCGCTTCAGTGACTACACCCCCAATGAGATGTAGTCATGCCCCCTTGGTGTTGCCACTTTTTGAGATTCAGACTCCCAGAGGGCAAGATCAAGGCACATGGCCAAAACTGCAGTAAAGTTACAACCATTTTGTCAGACTTCAGGACATTATCTAACCATTGTACTTAAGAATGTCCCTGTACATGTTTCACAGCTCCCTCATGCTACTAGATATGCCTCAGAGTCCCCTTAAATGCCATCCCAGAGCACCCTCATACCCTTTATATGTCTCAGAGCCCCATCGTACGCCTTTATATTCTCAAGTCCGTATATATGCCTCAGAGTCCCCACTGTCATGCCACTTTGCCGCATGTTACTAGTAAATGTCTGTGTGTATGCTGGTGCCGGATTTGGGGCGGGGGGGGTTATATTATTTAAGAAAACGCACATGGGAACAGCATTTGTATCCTAATGTTTAAATGAGAGTCTGTGCCAGGTGTTACCAAGGCCAGTTTTAGAGCGTAGCATTTCTTAAAACATTGGTTTCACAGCTTAAGATAAACTGTTGGCACTAATATGCAAGGTGTCAGATTTTTCTGTTCTAGTTATGTCCCTCATTGGCACAGACACAACAGTCCACGCTGATCCTCACTATCTTGATGCAGTCCTCTTGTCTGCTCAGTGGGGCTACAGTGACTGGCAAGTTGGTACTGTTCTGAATGTTCAGAATGAATTGCCACTTGTGTAGACTCCGGACAGTCTGGTTAATTTATAGATTGTCTGAACTAATCATGGATGGAAAGTACTAAAGGGCCCTACACATATGGCGATGTACCGCCGAGGTGCACGACGGTCGATACGGCCGACGGGTGACCCGGCGGCGGGGGGAGTGAAGTTTCTACATAGCAGTGCAAGCTAATATGGACGAGATTGTCCGTATTGGCTTGCATGTTTAAACGAACTGGCACCAACGATGAACGAGCGCGGGGCCGGGCATCGTTCATCGTTGGTGCATACACACTGAAAGATTTGAACGATATCTTGTGCATTAATGAACGAGATCGTTCAGATCTTTCAGTAGTACCGGCCAGTGTGTAGGGCCCTTTAGATTCCACAGGACACAAATGTGGAAGTTATGCATACTGTACTTGTAAATATCTAATTTTTCTGTTTGTTTTTTTTTCATTTTCACTAGTATGTTTGCAAGTGTTTCAAAGTACCTCCTGATATTCAATCTATTTCTTTTTTCTTGAGTAAATCAGCTCGAATTTTAGATAAAAAAAATAAAATAAAATAAAAACAACTATGGGCCTAATTCAGCATGGATCGTAGATGTGCAAAAAATCACACATCTACGATCCATTACACTGGCGCCCTCTTCCCCCACAAACATGCTAAAGCATTGCACGGCAGTGATGCTTTTTCATGTTTAGGGTGGCTCTCTGCCTACGCAGCCTAGCTGCGAAGGCAGGCGGCTACCCGCTATGTTTCGGGTTGCATCGGCTGCGTGTGATGTCACACGCAGCCATTGCGGCCCGTCCCGCCTCGCCCCATAAATGGTCCTGACACGCCTGTGTTGTCCGAACCGTGCTCTCCCAACGCCGCCGTGATGTCCCTTTAACACCACTGCAACACCCCCTCCCGCCCCGCGAACACCTCTGCCTGTCAGTCAGGCAGAGGCGTTTGCAGATGTGAGATGGCGTCACATCTCACAGTGTGCACACACGCAGTGCGGTTTCTGCGTGTGCGCACACTTCACAGGGCTTAAACATACGAACGTTCCATGTTGAATTAGGCCCTATATTCAAAGAGCTGTGACTTTTATATTTTTCTATGTAATCAATCGTTCTTAAAGATCAATAGGAGGAATTAACACTCCTTTCACAGCTGCTGGGTATTAGTGTAAGTAGCGCCACCATGAGTATTTGCATTTTTCTTGTTTGGATTTTAATTGACCTTGAAAACAGGCAATATCCCCAGAGAACTCCAAACCACTGTGTATGCATAAGGAACACAGCAATAAAGCTTTTTCTGTGACATAAAAAATGGATTACCTCAAGGCACAGTTTCTGTCACTGGAATATATACTACCCTCCAACGTCATGATCCTGGTTTATGGCAAAACTGTTTCTATGGAAACTGCTAAAGTTGTCAACTTTTCACAGCACTTAACTTCTTTACTGCAAACCACGGACTTGCACGGACATGCCTTTGTAGCAGGGCCAGACTAAGGGACACATGGGTGTGGCCAGAGCTTGGCGTGCAGGGTCGGATTAAGCTTTGGGGGGAAGGGGGCTTGCCCCCACTCATCTAGCGCTTCAAATCTTGTCAGCACTGCCCCCACTTGTCGTCCTGCCCACCCCCACTATGGAACTGCACAGTGTAAGTGCAGCAGTGTATATAAAAGTGTAAACCAATGGCATACCTCCCAACTGTCTTGAATTCAGTGGGACAGTCCCGCTATTCGAACACTGTCCCGCTGTCCCTCCCATGGGCAGCAGTGTCCTGTGGGCGGGGGAGTGGGGCAGTTGGGAATGCTTTGATCACCTGCTGCTCTACTCTGCAGCGGGTGCTGGAAGTTGAGCGTGGGGCTGCCCAGCTGCTCCGGGAGCGCAGGGCATACCCCCAAAATGCTGCACCATGGGTCAGTGCCACAAGGCCACGCCCCTTTAACGGTTCGCGCTAGGCTATAAAGTTGGGAGGTATGCAATGGTGTATATTAGATGTAAACTAATGGTTTAATAATGCCTGGTACTGTTTATAGCTACACACAATTGAAACAACTGTTTTATTAAGTTTTCTTGCATTAAAACAAAAATACCTTAAACAACCTTAAACTACACATAGAAACATAAACACACTGGTACAGGACTCAGGAGGACTCATCAGAATGTTCTCATCAGATAACAGGTTACACATAGGCTACTGTGTATGGGTGTAAGGGGAGGTAAGCTATGATCGCTTACAGCCCACTTCGCCTCCTGTTTTTCCTTTGGTTGGGAAGCATTGTGCTATCCTGCTTGCATTCTGGCTGCCAGGCTCTTCCTTCTGCTGCTGCACAAGAGGGAGAACTAGTGATGTCAGTGTGCTCCTGCCGGGGAGCCCCCTTGACAGAGGCGGGCCCAGGGTACAGTGTCTCTTGCCCCCACCCACTTTAATACGGCTCTGTTGGTGTGTATACCCCCTACACTATCATTCCCAGGTGTTCCAGTGTTTTTGTGAGAAAAAATTACAGCTGAAAGTGTGACTAGCTGGGTTATCATCTTCATGCCTATTTGTCTGTAAATATCTATAGCTGTAGTAGTCCCATCTACTCTATTGTTAATCTGGCCCTGTGCAGGCGAATGTTTGGGGAGGGGGGGGGAGGACTAGGATGAAACATTGTAAAGATCAAATACAGGACATTGAAAATCTAAATTTATGCAAACTGACACCAATATGAAAGAGAAACTTTCCTATACAAATTATTATGTTTCAAAGCAAATAGGATTATACATCTGAGTGACACATTCCCTTAAAATTAGTCATGGATTCTCACTTGCAAAGCAGGACAGGCAATGGTGGGGAATCTTAATGGTGAGTGCGAATAAAACTAAAAAAGCATGAAATTTGTCCATGGTATTTTGCCAGTTTTACAGCTAAAAGACTTTGGTACTTGCATTTTAAAGCAATCTTAGAGAAAATTGACAGAAGCAGTCATTTCCATCTTTCCCTCTGATCATCAAAGAATGGAAACACTTTGCCTCAGTTTTCATGCAGTGTTCCATTCTTCCATCTGAGATGTTTTAAAAGGAAAAGTTGAAATATTCATTTGTATAACGATCAGGGTTTTCTAACATGTGTCCTCCAGCCTTCAGCTCAACAATGCAGATCTATGGCCCTCATTCCGAGTCGTTCGCTCGTTCTTTTTTTTCGCATCGCAGTGAAAATCTGCTTAGAGCGCATGCGCAATGTTCGCACTGCGACTGCGCTAAGTAATTCTGCTATGAAGAAAGGATTTTTACTCACGGCTTTTTGTTCGCACCGGCGAACGTAGTGTGATTGACAGGAAATGGGTGTTACTGGGCGGAAACACTGCGTTTTCTGGGCGTGTGGCTGAAAACGCTACCGTTTCCGGAAAAAACGCAGGAGTGGCCGGAGAAACGGGGGAGTGTCTGGGCGAACGCTGGGAGTGTTTGTGACGTCAAACCAGGAACGACAAGCACTGAACTGATCGCACAGGCAGAGTAAGTCTGGAGCTACTCTAAAACTGCTAAGTTTTTTTTGTTCGCAATATTGCGTAAACTTCGTTCGCACTTTTAAGATGCTAAGATACACTCCCAGTAGGCGTAGACTAAGCGTGTGTAACTCTGCTAAATTCGCCTTGCGACCGATCAACTCGGAATGAGGGCCCATGTTCTCTTTCCTGCAGGTCATACTGAACTGGTGTTAACCAGAGTTGGTGGGCGTGTTAGTAAGACACAAAGGTTCTGTCCAAATGACACGTTGGTCACTGGGTACATACCCACTTCACCAATGATAGGTTATAGACGTTATAAAATAGTTATAATAACACTGTGTAGATTCACATAACTTAAATACACTGTGTATACTGGGGACCTTATTCAATAAGGATCAGAGATGTGATCGCATTCTCCCGATCCGAGGGCCATTGCGCAGGCGCCAATCTGCACTTGCGCGGGGCCGGCCAATGCAATTGCATCACATTTGTGCGAACGCATCTGCCTGATTGACAAGAAGAGGCGTTTGCGAGGTGGTCGTGGGCGGCGTTGCGGCGTTGCGGGGGCAGGGCGGCCCCCGAGTCACGCGTGGATGCTGCGATGCAAAGCATGCCAGCGGTGTGCCTGCCTTCGCAGCTAGGCCGCATAGGCAGGGGGCTACCCTTGTTTTGTGATGATCAGTGATGCGATCGCAATTGAATTGCGATCTCATTGCTGGGTCCCCATTTGCATGCTGGGCGGCCTTGCCCTGTGCTGGCCGGCCCACAGCATGCAATTCTAGCCATTTGTAGTTTTGACAGGCAGCGGCGTTCGCAGAGCGGTCATAAGCAGCGACATGGGGGCATTGCAGAGGTGTGGTGTCGGAAACATGGGCGGGTCACATCACAGACGGTCGCTATGGCAGAGAAAATGGCAGAGGCCCGACTGCCTTCACAGGCAGGCAGTGTAGGCAGGGGGTGCAACCCTTAATCAGCAATGCAATCGTAACTGAATTGCGATCGCATCGCTGGCCGCCATTAGCATGCGATCGCAAGCTGTTGCAGTTTTGCTAATTTATTAAAACTGCGACTGATGGCCCTTAATGCACATACAAATGTTACTGCAACGCCCAACCTAATGATACATTGGTACATGTGCAAGAGAAAATCTTGTTTTTTACTTTCACCAGAGCCCCCTCCAAATAATGTGACAGCCTGCTGAAGTACTGCTGATTTCAGTTCTATTTAGCTAATACAATACTCTGAAAGTAAGGAGATTGGATCTGCTTTTGTATAAAAGACATTATTCATTGGGAGTTTTTAAAAACCTTGGTGTATGTACCTAGTATTGTATGCAGCTACTGTAAATATAGCAGAGAATGGAAATATAACAGTTGAAAGGTAATGGTTAATGTCAGCTCTAAATTTGTGTGAAAAAGCTTGCATTCCCCAGGGAAATCGGAACCAGCTTCCATCATGCAGTATGATCACCCCTTCTAGTTCATTTTAATATAGACCTGCAAAACAAAGTATTATTTTAGCTAAAGGTGAAAAATAATGGTTCTAAGAGCATACTCACCTCTCATAGGGGGTAATTCCAAGTTGATCGCAGCAGGAATTCTCTTAGCAACTGGGCAAAACCATGTGCACTGCAGGGGAGGCAGATATAACATGTGCAGAGAGAGATAGATTTGGGTGTGGTGAGTTCAATCTGCAATCTAACTTGCAGAGTAAAAATAAAGCAGCATGTATTTACCCTGCACAGAAACAAAATAACCCACCCAAATCTAACTCTCTCTGCAAATGTTATATCTGCCCCCCCCTGCAGTGCACATGGTTTTGCCCAACTGCTAAAATTTTTCCTGCTGCGATCAACTTGGAATTACCCCCATAGTTTTACTAAATTTACTAAAATGGGAGTCCTATTTAAGATAAGATGTTGTCCATAGCAACCAATCAGATTCTACTTCTTATTTATCTAGCACCTTCTAAAAGATAATACCTGGAATCTGATAGGTTTCTATAGGCAACATCCCATCTAAAATAGAACTCCCATCTTAGTAAATGTACCCCTTAGAGCCTGATGTAAAGGTGCACGCAATGTCAATGTCAAACGCATTGCCCATGTACCACATGCACACATGCAGCAGATCATTAGTGATTGTGGATGCACAGATAATTTATTTGCAAAGTAAGTGACTGGTAGTCAGCATTGGGGAAGGTAACGGGGTGGCTAAAAAAAATGCAGGCATGTCGGGACCATTTTCTGGGCATGACCAAAGTCAGCCACTGCAAATTCGTCTGCAGCTGGATAGCTCAGATGGTCTGATTCAATCAGGTAGCAAAAGTCCCTGCAGACCCCGCCTCAGAGGAAACAGTTATTAAGGATGCTAGAGGAGGTGGTGGCCATTTTGGAAGGGACATTTTCAATATTATGAAGGGGCAGGCGCAAAAAACCACCCCCGCTGGGGGGATCCCCTGACAATAAGCAGAAGCCCTGACAATGAGCAGGTACAATGAAAGGGGTGGGGGGGGGGCAGAAACTTTGTTGGCAGAGGGCACAAAATTTGTTACTCCACCGGTCTGACAGATGATCTGACTAGTTTACACTTGATGCTCTCAATGTTTCTGCTTATCTACGTGTTTAAACGGAACATTGGCTATTGGCAGGTCTATCTCGTCCACTACAGAACATGCTGTAGCATCGTTCAGATACCATAATTGTCTTATAAATATTTGTGGATAAAACTTTTGCAGTCTTTCATAAAGTTATGCATTTTTGCAAGCTTATAATACAGGATTCGCAGTGAGCATATTATACTGCCTGCAATATTTATTCCAATTATTTTAGAAGGGGACTAATGTGACCTGTACCCATCATCATTTTTATTTCTCTTCTTTGCTAAGCTCTGTGCGGTAACTTTATACACACTGTTCAAGGCTACTTGTAGAGATAAATAAATCTACACAACAAAATCAATATTCTTATTAAACTGGGTCCATTAAGGGTGTCTTTATACGTGTAATGATATTGTACAGCAACGTAAGGAGATTCAAGGCTAATGGAATTATTATTCTAAGTTATAGTGCCAGGGCTGCTGTGCTTGCTACTTCCCACTTCTGTGTATCAGATTGTTATCGCAGCTCCTCACATAAGTTATATTAGAAGTTTAGTATCACCACACTTTTCCTACATCCTCCCTCCTCTGAGATATTTTTATTTTTATTTTCGAGTCCAGCAGCAACAATATTGTAATTGTAAAACATAGGTGGTCATTCCGAGTTGATCGCTAGCTGCAGTTGTTCGCATCTCAGTGATCAGACTAAAAAACGGCAGTTCTGCGCATGCGTATGCGGTGCAATGCACACACGCAACGTACAGGCACAATGAACGATGTAGTTTTGCACAGGGTCTAGCGAAGCATTTCAGTCGCACTGCTGGCCGCAGAGTGATTGACAGGAAGAGGGCGTTTCTGGGTGTCAACTGACCGTTTTCAGGGAGTGTGAGGAAAAATGCAGGCGTGGCTGGGCGAACGCTGGGCGAATGTGTGACGTCAAAACAGGAACTGAATAGTCTGAAGTGATCGCAAGCGCTGAGTAGGTTTTGAGCTACTCTGAAACTGCACAGAAAAACTTTGTAGCCGGTCTGTAATCCATTCGTTCGCTCTTCTGCTAAGCTAAAATACACTCCCAGTGGGCGGCGGCATAGAGTTTGCACGGCTGCTAAAAAGTGCTAGCGAGCGATCAACTCGGAATGACCACCATAATCAGGCAGTTTTCTACTCGGTGACTAACATGTTTCAGTAAGTTATGGGCTAGTTAGGCTCAGATCTAAGGTGGTTAGTGGTTAGTGGTTACCAAACTTTTTTTTAGTCATGGCGACCTAGAGTATCAGAATTTTTTTCACAGCAAAATGTTTCTTATTGGGATATTAAAAAAATATATATATTAAATAAGGTAAATTGTGTTTATATGGCATCCCCAGGTTCAGTTATGTGGTGAGGGACAGGATTAATTTCTAAATGTCCACATGTTTTATGATTGGCAGCTGCTAGCACTGGTTCTGCCTATCGCATAAATGATTTGAGTGGGTCCTGGACCACCAATCCAAGGCACCCCTACAAGTGCGCCGAGGAACCCTAGTTTGGGAACCAATGTTCTAGGTGAAAACAAAGTTATTTCTCATACGTCCTAGAGGATGCTGGGGATGCTTCAAGAACCATGAGGGTATAGACGGGATCCGCAGGAGACATGGGCACTTTAAGACTTTAAATGGATGTGAACTGGCTCCTCCCTCTATGCCCTTCCTCCAGACTCCAGTTAGATTCTGTGCCCAGAGAGACTGGTCACACACTTAGGAGCTCTCCTAAGTTTCTCGGAAAAAGACTTTTGTCTGGTTTATTATTTTCAGGGAGACCTGCTGGCAACAGGCTCCCTGCATCGTGGGACTGAGGGGAGAGAAGCAGGCCTACTTCTCTGAGTTCAAAGGGTCTGCTTCTTAGGCTACTGGACACCATTAGCTCCAGAGGGTTCGACCACTTGGTCCGCCTAGCTGCTTGTTCCCGGAGCCGCGCCGTCACCCCCCTCACAGAGCTGGAAGACAGAAGCCGGGTGAGTATGAGAAGATCAGAAGACTTCAGTGACGGCAGAAGACGCGTTTGAGGTACCGCGCAGCGGCCGCGCTGTGCGCCATGCTCCCACACATAACACGGCACTGCAAGGTGCAGGGCGCAGGGGGGGCGCCCTGGGCAGCATGAAAGACCTCAAATAGCGACTGGCATAAGTTAAAACAGTGCCTAGGCACTAGTTAAGGGACCCCCGCCAGTATAAATATAAATTTAAGCGGGACTGAAGCACGCCATGTAGTGGGCGGGGCTTAGCCCACACAACTCTGAGCCATTTTCTCTTCACAGAAGCTGCAGAGACGCTGGCCCTGACCTCCACACTGCTGTGCAAGTAACAGGGTGCAAAATGGGGGGGCACAAGTGATTTGGTGCTAATTGATATATAATATAAAGCGCTAACAGGTCTGGGCAGTCTTTTTACTCGCCTCAGTACCGGGATAGGCGCTGGGTTGTGAGCTGGCAGAACTCCCTCTGTGTCTATCTAACAGGCTTTGTTGTGGGTCTGTCTCCTATAGCCCCAGTGTGGTTGTGGGTGTCGGTACGTGTGTGTTGACATGTCTGAGTGCTCTTCCCAGGAGGAGGCTGGAGTGGGGACAGAAAAGACTGTGAGAGTGACCGTGTCGGCACCGCCGACGGACGATTGGGTAAATATGTTGAGTGTTGTGAATGCAAATGTGACTCGGTTGTCTAAGAGGTTTGACAAATCTGAGTCTAAGAACCAGACATGGAGAAAATCCATGGAGGATGCATTGTCACAAGCTCAGACCCCTTCGGGGTCACAGAAACGTGCTTTTACCCAGATAGCAGATACAGATACCGACACGGACTCTGATTCCAGTGTCGACTATAGTGATGCCAGATTGAATCCAAAACTGGCTAAGAGCATTCAGTACATGATTGTGGCAATAAAAGAAGTGTTGCATATAACAGAGGACCCTGCTGTCCCTGATACTAGGGTCTGTATGTATAAAGGAAAGAAACCTGAGGTAACGTTTCCTCCCTCTCATGAACTGAACGCTCTTTTTGAAAAGGCTTGGGAAAATCCTGACAAGAAGATACAGGTTCCCAAAAGAATTCCAGTGGCATATCCGTTTCCTTTTGGGGACAGGGAAAAGTGGGAGTCAACCCCCTCGGTTGACAAAGCTTTATCGCGTCTATCCAAAAAGGTGGCGCTTCCGTCTCCTGACATGGCAACCCTAAGGGATCCTGCGGATCGTAAGCAGGAAAATACACTAAAATCCATTTATGTCACTACAGGTTCGCTACTCAGGCCTGCCGTTGCTTCGGCATGGGTGAGTAGCGCTATTGAAAAGTGGGCAGATAACTTGTCATCTGAGATAGATACCCTAGACAGGGATAATGTGCTTTTGACTCTGGGTCATATCAGGGACGCTGCAGCATATTTAAAAGACGCTGTAAGGGATATTGGCCTTTTGAGATCAAGGGCCACTGCCATGGCAGTCTCGGCAAGGAGAGCATTGTGGATTCATCAATGGAATGCTGATGCTGACTCTAAGAAGGCGATGGAGTCGTTACCGTTTAACGGTAGTGTCTTGTTTGGTGACGGCCTCACTGACCTGGTATCTACGGCTACCGTGGGTAAGTCGTCATTTTTACCTTATGTTGCTGCACAACAGAAGAAAACACCCCACTATTAGATGCAGTCCTTTCAGCCCAATAAATACAAGATAGGACGAGGCTCCTCCTTCCTTGCTGCGAGAGGAAGAGGAAGGGGAAAAAGGTCACTGGCTGTGGCAAGTTCCCAAGAGCAGAAGTCCTCTCCGGCTTCTACCAAATCCACCGCATGACGCTGGGGCTCCTCTGCGGGAGTCCGCACCAGTGGGGGCACGTCTGAGGCTCTTCAGTCAGTGAAGACTGCACTGAAGAGTGCACTCGGACCTGGATTCTTAGATATTAGAAATAGTAGACCAAGGGTACAAATTAGAGTTTCAGGACATGCCCCCTCACCGATTTTTCAAATCTGCCTTGCTAGTTTCTCTTCCAGAAAGAGAGGTGGTATGCGCTGCGATACTAAAGCTGTGTCAAAATCAAGTCATTGTCACGGTACCCCCGTCACAACAGGGGGAGGGTTTTTATTCGAGTTTGTTCGTGGTACCGAAGCCGGATGGCTCGTCAGACCGATTCTGAACCTAAAATCTCTCAATTTCTTTCTAAAAAGATTCAAATTCAAGATAGAATCTCTCCGAGCAGTGATCTCCAGTCTGGAGGAGGGAGATTTTATGGTGTCGGTCGACACAAAGGATGCCTACTTACACGTTCCCATATATCCTCCACATCAGGCATACCTGAGGTTTGCTGTTCAGGATTGTCATTACCAATTTCAGACGTTGCCGTTTGGTCTGTCCACGGCTCCGAGGATTTTCAACAAGGTTATGGCAGAAATGATGGTTTTCCTGCGCAAGCAGGGAGTCACAATTATCCCATACTTGGACGATCTCCTGATAAAGGCAAGATCCAAGGAACAATTACTGAAAAACGTTGCACTCTCTCTGACGATTCTGCAACAACATGGTTGGCTCCTAAACTTGCCAAAATCACGGCTGGTTCCGACGACACGGTTGGCCTTCCTGGGTATGATTCTGGATACAGAATTACAGAGAGTTTTTCTTCCAGTGGAAAAGGCTCTGGAAATACAGAACATGGTAAAACAGATTCTGAAACTGGCAAGAGTGTCGATTCTTCAATGCATTCGGTTGCTGGGGAAGATGGTGGCGGCCTACGAGGCCATTCAGTATGGCAGGTTCCATGCCAGGGTGTTTCAGTGGGACCTGCTGGACAAGTGGTCCGGGTCTCACCTGGACATGCACCGGAAAATATTCCTATCTTCCAGGACCAGGATCTCCCTTCTGTGGTGGCTGCACAGTTCTCACCTTCTGGAGGGACGCAGGTTTGGGATTCAGGATTGGATCCTGGTGACCATAGATGCAAGTCTCCGAGGCTCGGGAGCAGTCACACAGGGGAGAAATTTTCAGGGAAAATGGTCAAGCCAGGAAGCTTGTCTGCACATAAACATTCTGGAATTAAGGGCCATTTACAACGGCATTCTGCAAGCGGATCATCTTCGCGGTCTGCCCGTCTTGATTCAGTCAGACAACATAACAGCAGTGGCGTACATAAACCATCAGGGCGGAACAAGGAGCAGAGCGGCAATGGCCGAGGCCACGAGAATTCTTTGCTGGGCGGATAAACATGCAAGCGCTCTGTCAGCGGTCTTCATTCCAGGAATGGACAACTGGGAAGCAGACTTCCTCAGCAGACACGATCTCCATCCAGGAGAGTGGGGTCTTCATCAAGAGGTCTTTGCAGAAGTGACAAGTCGTTGGGGAATTCCTCAAATAGACATGATGGCGTCCCGCCTCAACAAGAGACTTCAGAGATATTGTTCCAGGTCAAGGGACCCTCAAGCGATGGACGCCCTGGTGACACCGTGGGTGTTTCCGTCGGTATATGTGTTCCCTCCACTTCCACTCATTCCAAAGGTGATAAAGATCATAAGAAGAACAAGGGTTCAGGCGATACTCATTGTTCCAGACTGGCCAAGGAGGGCCTGGTATCCAGATCTTCAGGAGTTGCTCATAGAAGATCCCTGGCCGCTTCCTCTTCAAGAGGACCTGTTACAACAGGGTCCGTGCGTGTATCAAGACTTACCGCGGCTGCGTTTGATGGCATGGCGGTTGAGCGCCAAATCCTAGCCCGGAAGGGTATTCCCAGTGAAGTCATTCCCACACTTCTTCAGGCTAGAAAAGAAGTAACAGCAAAGCATTACCACCGTATTTGGAGGAAATATGTGTCTTGGTGTGAATCCAAGAAGGCTCCTACGGAGGAATTTCAGCTGGGGAGTTTGCTCCATTTTTTACAAGCTGGTGTGGATGCGGGCCTGAAGTTGGGCTCAATTAAAGTGCAAATTTCAGCCTTATCAATTTTCTTTCAGAAAGAATTGGCCTCCCTTCCAGAAGTTCAGACCTTCGTGAAAGGCGTACTACACATCCATCCTCCCTTTGTGCCCCCCGTGGCGCCTTGGGGTCTGAATGTGGTGTTGCAGTTTCTGCAATCTCATTGGTTTGAACCTTTGCGTAAGGTTAAGTTAAAGTTCCTTACTTGGAAGGTAGTCATGTTGTTGGTCTTGGCTTCCGCAAGGCGGGTCTCTAAATTGGCGGCTTTGTCTCACAAAAGTCCCTATTTAATCTTCCATGCTGATAGAGCGGAGTTGAGAACTCGTCAGCAATTTTTGCCAAAGGTGGTTTCATCGTTTCACGTAAACCAGCCTATTGTGGTGCCTGTGGCTACTGACGCCTTGGCGGAATCAAAGTCTCTCGATGTGGTCAGAGCTTTGAAATTCTATGTCGCCAGAACGGCTCAAATTAGGAAAACAGAGGCTGTTTGTCCTGTCAGCTCCCAACAAGATTGGGGCTCCTGCTTCCAAGCAGACTATTGCACGTTGGATCTGTAATGCGATTCAGCAAGCTCACCTTACGGCAGGATTGCCGTTACCAAAATCTGTGAAGGCCCATTCTACCAGAAAGGTTGTCTCATCCTGGGTGGCTGCCTGGGGGGTCTCAGCATTACAGCTTTGCCGAGCGGCGACTTGGTCAGGATCAAACACCTTTGCAAAGTTTTACAAGTTTGATACCCTGGCTGAGGAGGACCTCTTGTTTGGTCAATCGGTGCTGCTGAGTCATCCGCACTCTCCCGCCCGTTCCAGAGCTTTGGTATAAACCCCATGGTTCTTGAAGCATCCCCAGCATCCTCTAGGACGTATGAGAAAATAGGATTTTAATACCTACCGGTAAATCCTTTTCTCTTAGTCCGTAGAGGATGCTGGGCACCCGTCCCAGTGCGGGCTGTATCTGCAGTTTGGTTGTAGTTACGCTCATGTTAAGTTCAGTCAGTCTGTGACTGTTGTTTGGTCATGCCGTTGCATGCGTTGTTATTGAATGCCATGTTGTACGGCGTGGTTTGAGGTGTGAGCTGGTATGTATCTCACCTTAGTTAAAAACGTTAAACAAATCCTTTTCCTCGAAATGTCCGTCTCCCTGGGCACAGTTCCTATAACTGGAGTCTGGAGGAGGGGCATAGACGGAGGAGCCAGTTCACACCCATTTAAAGTCTTAAAGTGCCCATGTCTCCTGCGGATCCTGTCTATAACCCCATGGTTCTTGAAGCATCCCCAGCATCCTCTACGGACTAAGAGAAAAGGATTTACCGGTAGGTATTAAAATCCTATTTTCTACCACTGTCACCTATTTGCCAGCCGCTGATTTATTTTGGAAAAGCTTATAAAACACAAGTGAATATATATATATATTATAAATGTACACATATATTTGATGAGTGGTGATTTCATCATTTATATTTTGAAAGTAGCAATGTGTCTTGTATCACATGACTTGTTAGAAGTCGTACTCAGAGGCGGAACTACCGCCAGTGCAAGCAGTGCGTTGCACTGGGGCCCGCCTCTGTCCAGGGGCCCAAGCATGTAATGAGTCAAATTGACTCATTACATGCCGCTGTGCGCTGCGGGCAACCGCTGCCCGCAGCGCACAGCCGCCCACAGAGGAGAGGAGCAGCGGCACGGACGGGGGAAGGAGGAGGAGGGAGGTGGAGGAGGGAGCCGCAGCAGCGCTTTGTTACTGGTGGAGGCGCTGCTGCTGCTGCCCCTCTGCTTCATTATAGGCTGTCTTCCGAGAACAGCCTATAGTGAAGCAGAGGGGCTGCAGCAGCAGCGCCTCCACCAATGACACAGCGCTGCTGCGGCTCCCTCCTCCACCTCCCTCCTCCTCCTTCTCTCCTGCCCGGGAATCGTCTGACGCTGCACCGAGGAGCCTGAGCCAGCGGAGAGGGTAAGTATAATTCTTCTTTCTTTCTTTCTTTCTTTCTTTCTTTCTTTCTTTCTTTCTTTCTTTCTTTCTTTCTTTCTCTTTCTTTCTTTCTTTCTTTCTTTCTTTCTCTTTTCCTTTCTTTCCTACAAAAAAGGGGGACTGTGTGCCGCAATGTGTAAAAACGGGAAATCTGCCTGCCGCAATGTGTAAAAACGGGGAATCTGCCTGCCGCAATGTGTAAAAATGGGGAATCTGCCTGCCGCAATGTGTAAAAAGGGGAAATCTGCCTGCCGCAATGTGTAAAAATGGGGAATCTGCCTGCCGCAATGTGTAAAAAGGGGGAATCTGCTTGCCGCAATGTGTAAAAAGGGGGAATCTGCCTGCCGCTATGTGTAACAAGGACACGCTGTCTGCCGCAATGTGTAAAAAGGGGGAATCTGCCTGCCGTAATGTGTAACAAGGGCACGCTGTCTGCCGTTATGTGAAAAAAGTGTATGCTGTCTGCCGCTATGTTTAACAAGGGCACGCTGTCTGCCGTTATGTGAAAAAAGTGTACGCTGTCTGTCGCTATGTGTAACAAGGACACGCTGTCTGCCGCAATGTGTAAAAAGGGGGAATCTGCCTGCCGTAATGTGTAACAAGGGCACGCTGTTTGCCGTTATGTGAAAAAAGTGTACGCTGTAATGCAGCTATGTTTAACAAGGGCACGCTGTCTGCCGTTATGTGAAAAAAGTGTACGCTGTCTGCCGCTATGTGTAACAAGGGCACGCTGTCTGCCGTTATGTGTAAAAAGGGGACGCTGTCTGCCGTTATGTGTAAAAAGTGCACGCTGTCTGCCGTTATGTGTAAAAAGGGCACGCTGTCTGCCGTTATGTGTAAAAAAGGGGGACGCTGTCTGCCGTAATGTGTAAAAAGGGGACGCTGTCTGCTGTAATGTGTAAAAAGAGGAATCTGTCCGCCGTAAGGTGTAAAAGGGTCTCTACCTGGTGTAGTGGTGCTACTGTGCGGCGTAATTTGAATAATGGAGACTACTGTGCACCGTTTTATGAATTGGTATTATTTTGTGGCCACACCCCTTCCCCACGAAGCCACGCCACTATGTATTTTTGCGCGCGCCTACGGCGCGCACTGCCCCTGTTTTGCATGCAGGGGTGGGGCTCCAATGCCGTTTCTTGCACACAGTGCTAAAATGTCTAGTTACGGCACTGTTGCTAGGTATCCACTTCCCTCAGCAGGTTTTCCTCACCAGATCCTCTCCAAGGGGGAGGGGGTGGACTTGGATGGAATGGGGGATGGGGGGGGGGGCAAGCCATTTTGTCGCACATGGGCCCACCGCTCGCTGGTTCCGCCACTGGTCGTACTGTAGTTGTCAGTAGGAATGATTTACTTACACTGCATCTAATTGCACTTTGTTTTAACTACTGCTTCCAATCAGCAAATAGCTTTTATCTGTCTAGTGCAAGTTAGGCAATAAAGTGTTTGGTTGCTCTGATTTAATATTGTACTGTTACTAAATGAGTCCCAGTGTGCAAAACACACCTAGATATATGGATCACATCATAACATATAAGCAACATTTTGTCTGATTGGAGATCTGTCTACTATAGGAAATACTGGGGGAGATGTATCAAACAATTAAATGAGCGAAGAGGACATGTGGAGGAGTTGTCCATAGAAAACAATCAGCTTCTACTTATCATTTTATGGAACATACTTAATATATTATAGGTTCTAGCCAGTGACATGAGTTCTGGATAGGCAAGGGCGGCAGAACCTCACCTATCAACCATCAAAGAGAGAGCAAAGGTGAGGCAGCTCTGAACTCAGCCTCCCCTCTGTGATAGTCAGACAGTACCTGGAGCTGGGGGCGGGACACACTGTTGCCAATATTACTGCATACAGCACAAGGAGAGGCAGCTATAGATCTGCCTTACTGAGGGGGGCGTGGCTTGGTGAAGTGTCAGGTGACCTATCCAGGAAGTTCCCCAGCACACAACCAGAAGCAGCTAGCATAAAGGTAAAGCTGATTGGTAGATTATAGAACCAAGTGGGCTAAAGAACCTCTGACGTCAGGGGGAGGAGTAAGGGCGGCGGGATAGTACTTTCACTATCCACGCCAACAACTACTCCCTTTACAATGTTTTGGCCTTGCTTCTCCCCCTGGTGACATCAGAGGTCCCCAACTTGGTTTTAGTCATAACCGAAGCTGATTATCAAGTCAGCTAAAATGCAGGGGAACATACTGGTGAGCAGAGGCGGATTGGCCATAGGGTTCACAGGGAAGATTCCCGGTGGGCCGACGCACCCGTGGGGCCTGTTTTGTTTGAGGACACATGGTCCTTTTTATAGACATAATGAATAAGATGCAAAATAATTAGCATATATGAAAATGACTTTGCCACTTAGCCTGTGATTGCAGATGATCTAGTGTATGCTCTGTCTGCCTGCTTGACTGACATATAAGATTGAGTGAATAGTGATTGGGATACGTTTGGTGTAATAAGCAAGAAAATATATCTTTCTAAAGAATGATATAGTTTCCTAAATTCTGAAGGTGTATCATATAATATGCTAATAATATTTAATTTAATTTTTTTTCAACTTCCCCCTTGATGCAGGACATGTCCACTATTTGGAAAGTCTTGGGGGGAGGGTGCTGCTGCCATGGCCCATGGCTAGACCTTACACCTCTGGTGCTGCCCATGTGGGGCCACTAGTACAGGTTGAGTATCCCATATCCAAATATTCCGAAATACGGAATATTCCGAAATACAGACTTTTTTGAGTGAGAGTGAGATAGTGAAATCTTTGTTTTCTGTGGCTCAATGTACACAAACTTTGTTTAATACACAAAGTTATTAAAAATATTGTATTAAATGACCTTCAGGCTGTGTGTATAAGGTGTATATGAAACATAAATGAATTGTGTGAATGTAGACACACTTTGTTTAATGCACAAAGTTATAAAAAATATTGGCTAAAATTACCCTCAGGCTGTGAGTATAAGGTGTATATGAAACATAAATCAATTCTGAGCTTAGACTTAGGTCCCATCGCCATGATATCTCATTATGGTATGCAATTATTCCAAAATACGGAAAAATCCCATATCCAAAATTCCTCTGGTCCCAAGCATTTTGGATAAGGGAGACTCAACCTGTACAAATTTTTCCAGGGACGCTTTTTGTTCCCAATCCGCCCCTGCTGGTGAGTGGCTGCTGGGCAAGGGGGGCACACTCCCCTCCTGTGGACAACATTCCCGCCTGCCACGGGGATAAAGCAATTAGTGCCCAACAAATGTTAAGCTGCTTCTGCAGAGGTTCTAATGTTATTTTAGGGTAAGCACCTCTTCTACCTACAACTTTTCTGCAACAAACGGTTCTCATATTATTAGTTTGTAAGAAGAGAAAAAATAAGATTTTACTCACCGGTAAATCTATTTCTCGTAGTCCGTAGTGGATGCTGGGAACTCCGTAAGGACCATGGGGAATAGCGGCTCCGCAGGAGACTGGGCACAACTAAAGAAAGCTTTAGGTCACCTGGTGTGCACTGGCTCCTCCCACTATGACCCTCCTCCAAGCCTCAGTTAGGACACTGTGCCCGGACGAGCTGACATAATAAGGAAGGATTTTGAATCCCGGGTAAGACTCTTACAAGCCACACCAATCACACTGTATAACTCGTGATACAATACCCAGTTTAACAGTATGAAAACAACTGAGCCTCTCAACAGATGGCTCAACAATAACCCTTTAGTTAACAGTAACTATGTACAAGTATTGCAGACAATCCGCACTTGGGACGGACGCCCAGCATCCACTACGGACTACGAGAAATAGATTTACCGGTGAGTAAAATCTTAGTGGATGCTGGGAACTCCGTAAGGACCATGGGGATTATACCAAAGCTCCCAAACGGGCGGGAGAGTGCGGATGACTCTGCAGCACCGAATGAGAGAACTCCAGGTCCTCCTCAGCCAGGGTATCAAATCTGTAGAATTTTGCAAACGTGTTTGCCCCTGACCAAGTAGCAGCTCGGCAAAGTTGTAAAGCCGAGACCCCTCGGGCAGCCGCCCAAGATGAGCCCACCTTCCTTGTGGAATGGGCTTTTACTGATTTAGGATGCGGCAGTCCAGCCGCAGAATGCGCCTGCTGAATTGTGCTACAAATCCAGCGAGCAATAGTCTGCTTAGAAGCAGGAGCACCCAGTTTGTTGGGTGCATACAGGATAAATAGCGAGTCAGTTTTCCTGACTCCAGCCGTCCTGGAAACATAAATTTTCAAGGCCCTGACTACGTCCAGCAACTTGGAATCCTCCAAGTCCCTAGTAGCCGCAGGCACCACAATAGGTTGGTTCAAGTGAAAAGCTGATACCACCTTAGGGAGAAACTGAGGACGAGTCCTCAATTCTGCCCTATCCATATGGAAAATCAGATAAGGGCTTTTACACGACAAAGCCGCCAATTCTGACACACGCCTGGCCGAAGCCAAGGCCAATAACATGACCACTTTCCACGTGAGATATTTTAGATCCACGGTTTTAAGTGGCTCAAATCAATGTGATTTTAAGAAACTCAACACCACGTTGAGATCCCAAGGTGCCACTGGAGGCACAAACGGGGGCTGAATATGCAGCACTCCCTTCACAAATGTCTGAACTTCAGGCAATGAAGCCAGTTCTTTCTGGAAGAAAATCGACAGAGCCGAGTTTGTAGGAAATGCAAAAATCGACCTAGTTGAAATTCCTCTGTTGGGGCCTTTTCGGCCTCACACCAAGCAACATATTTCCGCCATATGCGGTGATAATGCTTTGCAGTTACATCTTTCCTGGCTTTAATCAGCGTAGGAATGACTTCCTCCGGAATGCCCTTTTCCTTCAGGATCCGGCGTTCAACCGCCATGCCGTCAAACGCAGCCGCGGTAAGTCTTGGAACAGACAGGGCCCCTGCTGCAGCAGGTCCTGTCTGAGCGGCAGAGGCCTTGGGTCCTCTGAGATCATCTCTTGAAGTTCCGGGTACCACGCTCGTCTTGGCCAATCCGGAACCACGAGTATTGTTCTTACTCCTCGTTTTCTTATTATTCTCAGTACCCTTGGTATGAGAGGCAGAGGAGGGAACACATAAACTGACTGGTACACCCACGGTGTCACCAGAGCGTCCACAGCTATCGCCTGAGGGTCCCTTGACCTGGCGCAATATCTCTCTAGTTTTTTGTTTAGGCGGGACGCCATCATGTCCACTTGTGGACGTTCCCATCGATTTACAATCAGCGTGAAGACTTCTGGATGAAGTCCCCACTCTCCCGGGTGGAGGTCGTGCCTGCTGAGAAAGTCTGCTTCCCAGTTGTCCACTCCCGGAATGAACACTGCTGACAGTGCTAGTACGTGATTTTCCGCCCATCGGAGAATCCTTGTGGCTTCTGCCATTGCCATCCTGCTTCTTGTGCCGCCCTGTCGATTTACATGGGCGACTGCCGTGATGTTGTCTGACTGGATCAGTACCGGCTGGTTTTGAAGCAGAGACCTTGCCTGACTTAGGGCGTTGTAAATGGCCCTTAGTTCCAGAATATTTATGTGTAGGGAAGTCTCCTGACTCGACCATAGTCCTTGGAAGTTTCTTCCCTGTGTGACTGCCCCCCAGCCCCGAAGGCTGGCATCCGTGGTCACCAGGACCCAGTCCTGTATGCCGAATCTGCGGCCCTCTAGAAGATGGGCACTCTGCAGCCACCACAGCAGAGACACCCTGGTTCTTGGAGACAGGGTTATCAGGCGATGCATCTGAAGATGCGATCCGGACCACTGGTCCAACAGGTCCCACTAAAAGATTCTGGCATGGAACCTGCCGAAAGGAATTGCTTCGTAAGAAGCCACCATCTTTCCCAGGACCCGCGTGCAGTGATGCACCGATACCTGTTTCGGTTTCAGGAGGTCTCTGACTAGAGATGACAGCTCCTTGGCTTTCTCCTCCGGGAGAAACACTTTTTTCTGGACTGTGTCCAGGATCATACCCAGGAACAGTAGACGTGTCGTCGGAACCAGCTGTGATTTTGAAATATTCAGAATCCAACCGTGCTGGTGTAGCACCTCCTGAGATAGTGCTACTCCCACCAACAACTGCTCCTTGGACCTCGCCTTTATTAGGAGATTGTCCAAGTACGGGATAATTAAAACTCCCTTTCTTCGAAGGAGTATCATCATTTCCGCCATTACTTTGGTAAACACCCTCGGTGCCGTGGAGAGTCCAAACGGCAGCGTCTGGAATTGGTAATGGCAATCCTGTACCACAAATCTGAGGTACTCCTGGTGAGGATAGTAAATGGGGACATGCAGGTAAGCATCCTTGATGTCCAGGGATACCATGTAATCCCCCTCGTCCAGGCTTGCAATAACCGCCCTGAGCGATTCCATCTTGAACTTGAATTTTTTTATGTATGTGTTCAAGGATTTCAAATTTAAAATGGGTCTCACCGAACCGTCCGGTTTCGGTACCACAAACAGTGTGGAATAGTAACCCCGTCCTTGTTGAAGTAGGGGCACCTTGACTATCACCTGCTGGGAATACAGCTTGTGAATTGCCTCTAGCACAGCCTCCCTGCCTGAGGGAGTTGTCGGCAAGGCAGATTTTAGGAACCGGTGGGGTGGAGACGCCTCGAATTCCAGTTTGTACCCTTGAGATACTATTTGCAGGATCCAGGGATCCACCTGTGAGCAAGCCCACTGATCGCTGAAATTTTTGAGGCGGCCCCCCACCGTACCTGGCTCCGTCTGTGGAGCCCCACCGTCATACGGCGGACTTGGAAGAAGCGGGGGAGGACTTTTGCTCCTGGGAACCTGCTGTTTGTTGCAGCCTTTTTCCCCTACCTCTGCCTCTGGACAGAAAGGACCCGCCTTTTCCACGCCTGTTTTTCTGAGTCCGAAAGATCTGTACCTGATAAAACGGCGCCTTTTTAGGCTGTGAGGGAACATGGGGTAAAAATGCTGACTTCCCAGCAGTTGCTGTGGAAACTAGGTCCGAGAGACCATCCCCGAATAACTCCTCACCCTTATAAGGCAAAACTTCCATGTGCCTTTTTGAATCTGCATCCCCTGTCCACTGGCGAGTCCATAAGCCTCTCCTAGCAGAAATGGACAGTGCACTTATTTTAGATGCCAGCCGGCAGATCTCCCTCTGTGCATCTCTCATGTATAAGACTGAGTCTTTTATATGCTCTATGGTTAGCAGAATAGTGTCCCTGTCTAGGGTGTCAATATTTTCTGACAGGGAATCTGACCACGCAGCGGCAGCACTGCACATCCATGCTGACGCAATAGCTGGTCTAAGTATAATGCCTGAGTGTGTATACACAGACTTCAGGATCGCCTCCTGCTTTCTATCAGCAGGTTCCTTGAGGGCGTCCGTATCCGGAGACGGTAGTGCCACCTTTTTAGACAAACGTGTGAGCGCTTTATCCACCCTAGGTGGTGTCTCCCAACGTGACCTATCCTCTGGCGGGAAAGGGAACGCCATTAGTAACTTCTTAGAGATTACCAATCTTTTATCAGGGAAAGCCCACGCTTCTTCACACACTTCATTTAATTCTTCTGATGGGGGAAAGACTACAGGTAGTTTTTTCTCCCCAAACATAATACCCTTTTTAGTGGTACCTGGGTTTATATCAGAAATGTGTAACACCCTCTTTCATTGCTTCAATCATGCAACAAATGGCCTTAGTGGACATTAGACTAGACTCATCGTCGTCGACACTGGTGTCAGTATCCGTGTCGACATCCGCGTCTGCCATCTGAGGTAGTGGGCGTTTTAGAGCCCCCCTTTGAGACACCTGGACAGGCACGAGCTGAGAAGCCTGCTGTCCCGCATTCGGCATGTCGTCAAATTTTTTGTGTAAGGAGTCGACGCTTGCACGCAATTCCTTCCATAAGTCCATCCACTCAGGTGTCTGCCCCGCAGGGGGTGACATCCCTTCTATATGCAACTGCTCCGCCTCCACCTCATTATCCTCATCAAACATGTCGACACAGCCGTACCGACACACCGCACACACACAGGGAATGCTCTAACAGAGGACAGGACCCACAAAAGCCCTTTGGGGAGACAGAGTGAGAGTATGCCAGCACACACCAGAGCGCTATATAATGCAGGGACTAACTGAATTATGTCCCCTATAGCTGCTGTTATATATACTGCGCCTAAATTTAGTGCCCCACCTCTCTTTTTTACCCCTTTCTGTAGTGTAGACTGCAGGGGAGAGCCAGGGAGCTTCCTTCCAGCGGAGCTGTGAGGGAGAAATGGCGCCAGTGTGCTGAAGGAGATAGCTCCGCCCCTTTTTCGCGGACTATTCTCCCGCTTTTTTCTGGATTCTGGCAGGGGTAATTATCACATATATAGCCTCTGGGGCTATATATTGTGGTGTTTTTGCCAGCCAAGGTCTTTTTATTGCTGCTCAGGGCGCCCCCCCCTAGCGCCCTGCACCCTCAGTGACCGGAGTGTGAAGTGTGTATGAGGAGCAATGGCGCACAGCTGCAGTGCTGTGCGCTACCTTGGTGAAGACAGATGTCTTCTGCCGCCGATTTTCCGGACCTCTTCTTACTTCTGGCTCTGTAAGGGGGACGGCGGCGCGGCTCCGGGACCGAACACCAAGGCCAGTTCCATGCGGTCGGTCCCTCTGGAGCTAATGGTGTCCAGTAGCCTAAGAAGCCCAAGCTAGCTGCAAGCAGGTAGGTTCACTTCTTCTCCCCTTAGTCCCTCGCTGCAGTGAGCCTGTTGCCAGCAGGTCTCACTGTAAAATAAAAAACCTAAATATATACTTTCTTTCTAGAAGCTCAGGAGAGCCCCTAGTGTGCATCCAACCTCGGCCGGGCACAAAATCTAACTGAGGCTTGGAGGAGGGTCATAGTGGGAGGAGCCAGTGCACACCAGGTGACCTAAAGCTTTCTTTAGTTGTGCCCAGTCTCCTGCGGAGCCGCTATTCCCCATGGTCCTTACGGAGTTCCCAGCATCCACTAGGACGTCAGAGAAATATAATTATTTTCTATCTATCTGTTTAGATATATAGGGTAACAGTATATACTGTACTGCTACACCTTTGTATAATGCCCACATGAACCATCAGGTGTGTGTGTGTGTGTGTGTGTGTGTGTGTGTGTGTGTGTGTGTGTGTGTGTGTGTGTGTGTGTGTGTGTGTGTGTGTGTGTAAATGTGGCTGTGATGCTAGCCAGTGCATCCCTAGGGACTGATCTCAATGCACGTCACAGGTATTAGCTGATTGGTTGCTAAGGACAACTTCTCCACTTGTCCACTCTTTTCACTGCTGGATACAGCTCCCCCAATGTACATCCTACTGCATGAATAATAAGAAATATATAAGCCACTTCAGAACCCTGTAAACTGTATGAAGGCACATGGCTTTCAATTATGCTTTCATACAGCTATGAGCTCCTTAATAACTTCTAATATAGAGCCTTATTCGGGTTGGATCGCATTTGAGATGCGATCGCATTTCCCCGAATATTGGCACAGTGCGCATGCGCAGAGCCCGCACTGTGTGTACACAGACAGAGAAATGCGATTGCATGACAGTAATTAGCAAAACTGCAGCTGAAGCTGAATAAGGTCCATACTCCATGAAGGTATGAGATTTAGAAATTGGAATACTTGTGCTTTATTGATAATCATGTTTTGTATGATTTGTTGCAAAATGGCAAAAATATTATAAATTACTGTACGTTTAAAAAAGAAACTGTCTTTCCCAAATTGCCCATGTGCCAGTATTAGGAGACACCTGTGAGCAAGTCTGTGTATAAAACTCACAGAGCAGACACAATTATTATCTCCTTTCCTATAATTTTTTCTCTTTTTTTTGGAATTTACCGGATAATGGAATTCAAGATAAAAGCTCCCCAACCCTGTATATACCATAGAGGGGACATTTCTTCCTGTGTGTTACCATGGTAGCTCTAGGCAGGTGCTAGACCCCAACCATTTGATCTCTAACCTTCATGCATATTTTTCTCGTAGCTCCAAGACCTAAAACTACTGCTAAAGCATATTAACCTAATGACATCAGACAATTAGATTTATATACGCAGATTCCATAGTAAATGTATGGCTTTATAGCACAGACACAGCTCTTCACTGAAACCTCAGACTTAACATCCTGCTATTCCCCTCTAGTTGCCCCGCCAGTGGATTTCAGTGTGACAGCTTTGGGCGACCACTGGATGGACCTGACATGGGAAGGAACGTCTGCAGTGACAGAGTATGTCATCTCCTACCAGCCTGCGGTGCCAGGAGAGTGGGGCAATCAGCAACGCCTACAGCAGAGGGTGCCAGGAGACTGGAGCGCTGTCACCATCAGGGAACTAGAGCCGGGAACGATGTACAATATCAGCGTCTGCTCTGTCATTAGTGACATCACCAGTGAGCCGGCCAGTATTGCCATGTCTACCCGTGAGTATCTCTTCTCAGCAAAAACCTTTTGTGGTACTAAAAAGACAACCAGTGCTCTCTCCTATGAATAAAGGTGCCGGTACTCTCTGAAAATAGTTCTAGGTTTATAATAAGATTTAGTAGCACCTACACTCTGGATAGCTGCGCAGATACATGCTGTATTCATTTCTGATATGATTTCACTGATTACTTCTTGTTTCCGGAACTGGTTGTAAGAATTAGCAATTACACAAAAAAAGGTGCCTGTACTACAAGAAACAAAAAAACTGAAGACAACTAAACACAAGCATATAAGACATATATAACAAAACTATATAATACAATGTTATACTCTACTGCATTTTTCTTAGATTATTAATATCTTTTAGTATATTTCAGTGTGTTGTCCCTTACAGTTTGATATTGTTAATATTTATACAATGTATTTGTAATGTAGTGTGTAATTACTGTGGAACCTTCCTTATCTGTGTTCTGAGTGATTATGCAAAAGTTTTACATACAGTATCGTCCTCTTTCATGAATACAATACAGAGCAACAAGATTTTCTTGCGTTTTAGTCTTTTAACACTTCAGTTCTTCCTTTGAATCTGATTATCTGAGCCTGTAAGGTTCCGCTATATTTATACCAAAGAAATTCTGCAAGGAGTCTTTACAGCATTTGTCTCTTTAATTATAGTGCATTGTTGTCACCACTTCATTAAACATCATGAGGAACACAGCTACAATTTTCTATATTAAACATCATGAGGAACACAGCTTCAATTTTCTATATTAAACATCATGAGGAGCACAGCTACAATTTTCTATATGTACCTATTTATTTATTTATTTATTTATTTATTATTAATAATGCAAAATAGGTGACCTTAGCTGGCAAACTAAGTTTGCCAGACCCTTAGTTTGCCAGACACTGTCTGGCCCTGCACCCTCTTTCTCCTGCCCCCCCCCCCCCCCCCCAACTCCCTGCTCCATTACATTCCAAAAACCCTTACCCTCCCCCCTCCGCACACACACACACACTCCGCTCCCGCTGCCACATAGACACAAACACACTATGGTTACATATAAATTCCATACAAAGAAGTCCTCGGATAGAATTTAACTAATGACACAGTGTTGTGAGGCAGTAATGCTAACCACTGTGCCACCTTAACGCACCAATGCGTGTGTTATGTTGTGCTGTGTTGCATGTGCTTCTTGTTATCTCTCTTCTTGTAACTCAGGTGTCCATTGTTTTCAGATATCTCCCCACCAACAGGACTGCAGTTTAAAAATGTGACTCAGACCTCAGTGGAGGTGCAGTGGGAACCCCCAGTGTTTGCTATTGATGGCTGGGAAATTAGTTTCACCCCTAAGGTACGTTAATAGCGATCTGCTAAATACACACCACCTGTGATGTATGTACTGTATGTAAATTCATTCCAGAGTTCCATTCGCACATACATTTTGCCAGAGCCGGCCCTAACCAATATGGTGCCCTAGGCACGTTTTTGGCTGGTGCCCCCTAGCACCACAGCTAGTTCCACCACTGACCCTGCACCCCTTTCCCAGCACCATCACCCCTCACCCGTAGCAGTCCTCATTACTGTGACCTCTGGTTCTGCTTGGATACAGATGTGTCCTCATACATCTTGCCTCAATATGCCATGCAGCAGGAGATGCTTTTTTTTGCCAAAAAGTCGGGTGCCTTTTTTGATGAAAATGCATCTTATTTGCATTGCTACATAGCTAGGATGCACAAGCAGCTTCTGCTAATTAAAATGATATGCAACATGTATATATTCTGTGTGCAACTGTGGCTGTATCTGCATATGAAGTGCTACGTTACAGTGATTTCCAGGAATACACTGTAACAAAGCATTTTGTATGCAGATACAGCCACAGTCACACACAGAATATAGGCATGCCGCATATCATTTTAATTAGCAGAAGCTGCTTGTGCCCCTAGGCATTCCAAATACCCTAGGCATTTGCCTATGCCTAGGGCCGGCTCTGCATTTTGCTGTGGAATAGGATGTAACAACCAACACTAACAATAACAATACCACAGTAAGTATTCCGAGCATCACATAAGCAGGTGATAAGACAGAATGACAAGCTACAGTACTGTTTCAGCCTTTTTGGGGCTCATCAGCACAGAGCAGGGTTTTCTGATAATAATGGATGCAAATGCTTTAGACGCAACATCTTGAAAAAGATATGGATTAGAGGTGAAGGTGAAAGATGGCAACAATGGAATTGCCATATATACGTTATACATTTAATTTGCTGGCTGTCAGGATCACGGTGGTCAGGATACCGACGTCGGAATCCCGACATCTGGCAATGCCGACAGCCATAATACCGGCGCTACAGGACTATTCCCACTCGTGGGTGTCCACGATACCCATAGAGTGGGAATAGATCCTGTGGCGAGTGCAGTGAGCAACCGATCCTGCAGTGTGTTGAGCACAGCGTGTCGAGAGCAGCAAGCCCACAACGTCACTCTTTGCGCTTGCCCCGCTGCCAGTATACTGGGGGCCGGGATGCCGCTGTTGGTATATTGACGCCCGCCATCCCGCCCGCCATTAAATCATACTGAATCCGGTGTCACGGCAGGAAGATAAATTACTAAGTAATTTGCCCAGCGCTGCTCGCGGACTGTTTTACTAGAAGCAGCCAATCAATAATGGGATAGTTAGTCCCCTAGAAACAATAAATAAAATTGGCGCTAAAGGAGCCGAGTATGATTAAAAATTAACACAAATTTATTCACACATTACATAATTATTTCAATGTTGCAACATCATAAAAACATGATTCAATTGAAAAACCTGGGCTTATCACAGCACTGCATTTGATTCAATTTATCTGAATATAGAATTGATAGATAATGGTATGTGAGCTGGAACCTTTTTGCAGCTTGTTTAAGGAATCCAACTGATCTGTTTGAAAACTCAGGTCCGTTTTTACAAGTGTTTCTTCGCTGCGGTGCAAACGGGCCGGGACTCCGGATGAGGGGCGCCCGCAATGTGCACGCGCGTCGTTGCCCGGCGACGGTTATCGCCGGGCAGTGATGCCGCCAGCGCAGAAAGTGATCGCAGTGGCGATCGCATGAAGACTGACAGACGGGAGGCATTCCGGGGCGTCAACTGACTGTTTTCAAGGCGTGGTGCAGCGAACGCAGGCGGATTAAGGCGTTTGGAGGGCGGATGTCTGACGTCAATCCCAGGACCTTCAGCGCTGGATCCGTCGCACAGGGTAAGTAGGTCTGACCCTGGTCTTGTTTTGCAGGAAACTTTTTTAGCATAGCAGGACTGCACAAGTGATCGCAGCCCTGCTATGCTAAAATACACTCTTCCATGGGTGGCGTCAAGTTGATCGCACGAGCAGCAAAAAGTTGCTACGTGCGATCAACTCGGAATGAGGGCCCAAATCTCATAAAGTCGTTCCTTTTGCTGGCTAAAGGAAAGCCTGGAAGTCTGCAAAAGGAACGACTTTGTGCGATTTGGACACGTGCAAAAACGGGCCTAAACTTTCAATCGGATCAGTTGGATTCCTTTATCAAGCTGCAAAAAGGTTCAGCTCATATTCAATTATCTATAAACTAGGTGCTTCATCGCGCCCTACGGGCGCTCTTCACACCGTCGCAAGGGGCTACGCCCCCTTAACCCTTGCATGCCTTTCTGGGGTTCAATATTTGTATTATATGGAGTATTACCTGCATTCCTTTGTTAGTGGTTAAATATTGCACAATGAAAGGGCGTGCGATGGTGAAGGAGGCGCAGCCCCTTGCGACGGCGTGAACAGCACGTGCAGGACACGATGTACAGAATGTAGTGGTGCGGGGGGGGACTGCGGATGGGGGAGGGTGTCTGTAGATGCTGCGGGTGGAGGGGGGGCGGAAGCGGGGGGGGGGGGGCGGATGGGGAAGGGTCGGGAGGTGCTGCGGGTGGGGAAGGGGCAGAGGAGTGGGGGCTGCAGATGGGGGAGGGGTCCGGAGGCACTGTAGATGGGGGAGTGGCAGGGGTGCCACGGGTGGGAGGGGGGCAGGTGCGGGGATGTTGCGGATGGGTGTAGGGTATGGGGGGAGACATATATGGGGGGTGGATGGTGGAGGTGGTCTGGAGGTGCTGTGGGTGGTGGAGGGGCGTAGGAGTGGGAGCAACGGGTGGTGTAGGGGGTCTGGAGGCACATCATGTGGGGGAGGGGTGGAGTGCCGCATGTGGTGGAGGGGAAGGTGCGGAGGTGTGGTGCATTGAGGAGGGCTCTGGAGGCGCTGCGGGTACTGTACCTGCCAAAAAGGTAGTTGGAGGGCATGCAGTAACAGGGCTAGGACAGGAGTGACAGGGTCAGAACAGGGGTGACGGGGTCAGGACAGGGGTGACAGTGTCAGAACAGTGGTGACGGGGCCAGGACAGGGGTGACGGGGCCAGGACAGGGGTGACGGGGCCAGGACAGGCGTGACGGGGCCAGGACAGGGGTGACGGGGCCAGGACGGGGGTGATGGGGCAAGGACAGGGGTGACGGGGCCAGGACAGGGGCGACGGGGCTAGGACAGAAATGACAGGGACAGGATAGGGGTGACAGGGCCAGGGTAGGGGCGGCAGGACCAGGACAGGGGTGACAGGGCCAGGATAGGGGTAACAGGGCCAGCATAAGAGTGAAGGGGCCAGGATAAGGGTGACTGGGCAAGGCCAGGGGTGACAGGGACATGACAGAACACAGGGCACGGGAGAGATTGGTATTAGGGACAAAACAGTGGTGACAGATAGATGTGTATTACCGGAGTCACTGCTGCTGGCTGCTGCTGTTCCACTCCAACCTGTTGGGATCTGCTGCTGGTGGAGACTTGGCATGGCTGACTCTCTCAGGCTGGAGTCCTGCTTCCTCTGCCCGTCAGCATCCCTCCCCCCTCCTCAGTCACACACCGCAGACCTCGCGCAGCTGCCGGGCACTGTGGTAAGGGGAGACTGGGAGTGACTGGTTAACCCCCAGGAGACGCTGCTGCTGGAGGGAGGAGGGGTCATAGCATGCACGCGGCACGGACCTCGCGGCTGCTGGGCACTATGGTAAGGGGAGACTGGGAGTGACTGGTTAGCTCCCAGGAGATGCTGCGGCTGGAGGGAGGAGGGGGTCGGAGCCTGCAAGCAGCTCGGACTTCTGCAGCGCTACCCGCTGGCTAAAGTGTGTGAAGGAACTGGGCGGACCTCACTGCAGGCGGCAGCACTGCAGCTAGCGGTGGGGTTGCCGGGGCTGGAGATAACAGAGGCAGTATGGAACCTGCACAGCGGCAGATGCCCCACAAAACTGCAGCTAAGAAGCGCGGAGTGTGCTAGAAAGTGACGCTCCTCCGGGCCAAAGAGTATGCTGATGTGGGGGGTCAAGCACACAGTGAGCCGGTGCCCGTCTGTCTGTACGGCATACCCCCTCACACCCCCCCATACCTCCCAACTGTCCCGGGGTTCCGGCAGCAGAGCCGGATTAAGGGGGGGGGGCAGGGGGTACGTACCGTGGGCCCCACAGTTTTAGGGGGCCCCCCGGCTGGAGTAGCTCTGTCCCAGCTCAGAAGCTCCCCCGTCCTGCCAGCAACAGCGGCAGCATTGTGCTACAGTCAGCACACGCTGCTGCGTGTTGGCCGGTCTGTGGTGTTGCAGGGAGGCAGCAGTCTCCTTGCTTTCTTCTGCCTGTGCGGGTGTGTAGGGGGGAGTGACCACCTCCTCTGGATGTAGCCCTAGCTGAGGGGGCAAAATTCCATATAAAAGAAAAATCCCGGAATTTACATAAGGGGGCGTGGCCACGCGGGTCGCGATTAGGCCACGCCCCCAACCCACAGCAGGCACAGCAATGAGATAGGGCTCCCCTGTCTCAAGTGCCCTGGGCCCCCCGGACTCATAATCCGCCCCTGGAGGCATGCCAGCAGCTCACTGAGCGCTGGGCATGCCCCCTCACTGACGAAAACGGGGGCCCTCCCGTGAAGCCACGCCCCCTTTTGTTTGCCATGCCTCCTTTTCGCCGCTGGGAGGTATGCACCCCTGTCTACCTGAAGAAAGCTGGGAGGTATGCACCCCTGCCTGTGCCATGCCCATACTATCTGCTTCTGCTCCTAGTCTCCTATAGATTTGCCCAGATCTGTGACTCATTTGACTAACTCCGCCCAGTGTTGTGACTCCGCCCAGCGTTAGCAAATGAGTCACAAAGTCACAGATCTGGGCTATTATATAAGCTCCTATAGATTTGCCCAGATCTGTGACTCATTTGACTAACTCCGCCCAGTGTTGTGACTCCGCCCAGCGTTAGCAAATGAGTCACAAAGTCACAGATCTGGGCAATTATATAGGAGATTCTATATTCAGATAAATTGAATCAAATGCTGTGCTATGATAAGCCCAGGTTTTTCAATTGAATCATGTTTTTATGATGTTGCTGCATTGAAATAATTATGTAATGTGTGAATAAATTTGTGTTAATTTTTAATCATACTCGACTCTTTAAGCGCCAATTTTATTTATTTTTTATTTATTGAATCCGGTATCACCACTTAATTGTTCTTGATATCTCCCTTACTACTACTGATTTCCTCTAAAGTATATTCTTAAAACTTTTGCATTCAATAACCTTTGCAAACTCTGCACATTTTGTGAGTTATTATGTTTCCAGTAAAAACTCGAGACTTGTTTTTACTTTCGATATTTCATTACACTAAATAAAAACTGGTGCTAATGGTCTGTCAATTGCAGACATCGTTGTGCTGATGAATTCATGCTTAATACGACCCAGATGTCTCTTGGCTGTGGGTCCAGGAAAGCTGTTAAACTGGGTTTAAGCCAAACGCTAGTGCAATTTTTTTCCCACCTGCCAGAGAGCTGTTCCGTTCGTTTTCTGACTACAACAGCGACCGGTGTCCTTGCCTGCTTCTGTGTGACAAGGCTTAAAAAGATCTTTCAAAGTCATGACATGTGTGACTGAGCTTGTGTCAGTTGGCTGTTATGAGAAAAAAAAAAGATCTTTTTAGAAGTGGTTCTAGATGGCGTTTGATGGGGTGAGAGGAGTGTGTGGGCGAAACAGCAACGCTCATTCAAACAAGAAACCTCGGACAAGGATTAAATAGATTAGGGCTTTGTTTGTTACGGTGAGAAGATCTGGCACGTTCTAGTGAATGATTTGATGTCATGGGACGCTCATAAGCTGCATGCTTCACCGACCAGCTGAATGGAGAAACTATCAGTAATAATGGAAGATATAGGGGAGGGATGCACGATAAGGCGCTAGACTTGTCATCTCCCTGGGCTCTAAGTGATACGATTGTGGGATATTGAGTTGAGAATAGAGTGATAGTTTTGTGTATTATAATCTGATATTGTGCAAGAAACAGGCAGACACAAGCAGTCACATTATACACTGCAAATACCAACTGGCTGTTCTGGATTTTTTTACATATATATTTTATATCTATA
This sequence comes from Pseudophryne corroboree, assembly GCF_028390025.1. Lineage (NCBI taxonomy): Eukaryota > Metazoa > Chordata > Amphibia > Anura > Myobatrachidae > Pseudophryne > Pseudophryne corroboree. The sequence goes on along the minus strand of NC_086452.1, from coordinate 100,057,124 downwards.
CAGTACTGCACAAAGGTTTTCGGCAGATGTGGATGCTTTCAAAAATAGAAGTGCTAATAGTTTTTTACTATCAATTAACAAAATGCAAAGTGAATGAACAGTAGAGAAATCTAAATCAAATCAATATTTGTTCTAGGTGCACTTGCACACAGTTTTTGAAGGAACTGCAGAACAAGCAATCCTGGAAGTGAAGATATGGCCCCAACAGAACCCTAATCTCAACATCTTCGAGTCTATCTGGTATTATATCAAGAGAAAGATTTGAGCAAGCCTAAATCCACAAAAGATTTGTGGTTAGTTCAAAAAGATGTTTGGAGCAACCTCCCTGCTGATTTCCTTCAAAAATTGTGTGCAAGTGTACCTAGAAGAATTGATGCTGTTCTGAAGGCAAATGGTGATCACACCAAATACTGATTTTAGATTTCTCTTCTTTTCATTCACTTTGCATTTTGTTAATTGCTAAAAATAAACTATTAACACTTCTATATTTGAAAGCATTCTTACTTTGCAGCAATTTTTCCACATCTGCCTAAAACCTTTGCACAGTACTTTATAATACAGAAAATTATACAAAATAGAATGTTAATACTACATTAAATATGAAGTGTGCATGTGTTTGATTGGTGTTATGACATACTGGGTTGAACGCATATGGGGGGTCATTCCGACCGGTTCGCACGCAGCGGTTTATCACTTCGGTGTGAACGGGTGCGGAATGCGCATGCGTGGCAGGCGCAGTGCACGTGTGCAATGTTGCCGCCAGGTTACGATGCGACTTACACAGGAAGCGGTCGCAGAGCCGACCGCAAAGAAGATTGACAGGAAGGAGGCGTGCCAGGGCGGGTCCGGACCATTTGGAGCCGTTTTCGGGGAGTGGTGAGTATAACGCAGGCGTGTCCAGAAGAATGGAGGGCGGATGTCTGACGTCAAAGCCAGCTCCAGCATCGCAGAGATCGTCGCACAGGGTAAGTATGTATAGGGATAATCATCTTTTGCTTGAAATTTTTTTAGCTTAGCAGGGCTGCACAAGCGATCGCAGCCCTGCTAAGCTAAAATACACTCCCCCATAGGCGTGTACTAGTTGATCGCAGCAGCAGCAAAAAGTTGCTGGCTGCGATCAACTCGGAATGACCACCATGGCCATAATTGTCCCTGCATTACGTGCATACCAAATGGTGTAAATTCAGCCTTAAGCAGAGTTGTACGTATCAATGTTGTCATACCACCCCCATCCGTATGCTTGGAGTGTGACAGGTAGGAGCACACACCTGTGGCTCTATAGACAGTAGTGGCAGTGGAATGCACACTCTGATTCTGTACATATGTAGCAGTATCGTGGTGGTGGTGGTAAGTGGAACTATTTGGGGTCACTGGCCTGCATAACACCATCTCTACAGCGGTATCATTGCAGACTCTCAGAGGCACATCCTACTAGCATGGAGAATGGAGCTGAAGATGCGTGGACACCTTGTGCAGGCACATTATCACACAAGGTTGGAGGTCACACCTCCAGCAGTCCTGGGTCCTAAATCCTAGATGTGAGACAGCCCCGAGCGCTCTCTCCTAACACGTACAACACTGCATAGTCTGTAATTTTATCAACATGCTATAACTGAACTTAGCCTAGGTGCATTATTTGTTCTGTAAGTTCCATATAGGTGTATAATACATGTGTGCTACAACATAAATTATAATACATCCTTTATTGTCCACCCCAATGAGGACAAACGTTCACATAACCAGATGACTATGTAACAATCCTGAGCTGCATCGATATACTGTCTTTATTGTTCGGTGAAATTGCTACTGTTCTAGCCCATAATAACTTTCCCAAATGTCATCCGAAGCCCTAGCAGGGCTATAGTGCCCCTGGGGTGGCACGACCCAAGCAATAGTGACATCTTGATGTCACAAAGGGGGGCCCAGGTCACCACTGGAACCAAGAAGCTAAGCTATCAGAGCATCCCCAGGATGAGCAAAGTGTCTCTCCTGCCGACCTGCAGGTTGCTGTTCGGGGTACCTTGCACGCAAATACAAGCACCATGGTGAAGCACCTGTATTTATTTATTTATTAACAGTTTCTTATATAGCGCAGCAAATTCCGTTGCGCTTTACAATTTGAAATAACAAAAACAAAATGGGTGATAACAAACAGTCATAGAGGTAGGAAGGCCCTGCTCGCAAGCTTACAATCTATAGGGAAATAGGCATGTGTACATAAGGAAAGGTGCTATCTATTGCATAGAATGAGACGACATGTGAGGATATGTGTGGACTGTACAGAGTGGATGCAATTTGATAGGAAGGTTTATGAAAGTTATGTGGGCGGTTCTGGAATTTGATACGCTTGCCTGAAGAGGTGAGTTTTCAGGGAACGCTTAAAGGTTTGGAGACTAGAGGAGAGTCTTATTGTGCGTGGTAGGGCATTCCACAGAGTGGGTGCAGCCCTATGAAAGTCCTGCAATCGTGAGTGGGAGCGAGTAATGAGTGTGGATGAGAGATGCAGGTCTTGTGAAGAGCGAAGAGGTCGGGTTGGGAGATATTTTGAGATAAGCGAAGTGATGTACGTTGGTGTAGTTTGGTTAATGGCCTTGTGTGTGAGTAAAAGTATTTTATATTGAATGCGGTAGAGTACAGGTAACCAATGGAGGGACTGACAGAGTGGATCTGCAGACGATGAACGTCTAGCGAGGAAGATAAGCCTCGCCGCTGCATTCAGAATGGATTGTAGTGGTGAGAGTCTTGTTTTGGGAAGACCAGTTAGGAGACTATTGCAATAATCAATGCGGGAGATAATGAGAGCGTGGATTAGAGTTTTAGCAGTGTCTTGTGTAAGGTATGGTCGTATTTTGGATATGTTTTTTAGATGCATGTAACATGATCTTGAGACAGATTGAATGTGGGGAAGAAAGGACAGATCAGAGTCAAGGATGACACCTAGGCAGCGAGCTTGTGGGGTAGGGTAGATAGTCGAGTTTTCAACAGTGATAGAGATATCAAGTTGGTACCTACTATTGGCCGGTGGAAATATAATTAACTCTGTCTTTGAAATATTCAGTTTGAGGTGGCGAGATGTCATCCAGGATGAAATGGCAGAAAGGCATTCAGTAACACGGTCCAGTACAGATAGGGACAAGTCAGGTGAGGATAGGTAGATTTGAGTATCATCTGCGTACAGATGATACTGAAAACCAAAAGAGCTGATTAGTTTACCAAGAGATGAGGTATAGATAGAGAAAAGCAGAGGACCCAAGACTGAGCCTTGCGGTACTCCAACTGAAAGAGGTAGCGAAGAGGAGGTAGATTCAGAGAAGCGAACACTGAAGGAGCGATTAGATAGGTAGGATAGGAACCAAGAAAGGGCTGTGTCTTTAAGACCTAGGGATTGTATTGTCTGTATGAGAAGAGAGTGGTCTACAGTGTCAAATGCAGCAGATAGATCTAGAAGAATAAGTAGTGAGTAATGGCCTTTAGACTTCGTAGTGACCAAATCATTAACCACTTTAGTCAGTGCTGTCTCTGTGGAGTGTTGGGAACGGAAGCCTATTTGAAGTGGGTCCAATAAAGTGTATTAGTTAAGAAAGTGTGTGAGTCGAGTGTAGGCAAGTCTCTCAAGTAGCTTAGAGAGACAAGGGAGCTGAGAGATAGGGCGGTAGTTTGAGAGAGCATTAGGGTCAGAACTTTGTTTCTTTAAAATGGGAGTAATCACTGCATGCTTGAAGAGTGAAGGAAAAATACCAGTAGAGAGAGATTACATATGTTAGTTAAGGTAGGGATGAGCACCAGAGACAGAGCTTTACTTATTTGTGAGGGTAAAGGATCAAGAGGAGAGGTAGTGGAGAAGCAGGATGAGAAGAGTGATGATACTTCATCTTCATTTGTGGGATCAAATGAAGAAAGAGTGCCAGAGGGTTCAGGTAAAGAACGGAGCAGGTCACTGGCTGCCGAAAAGCATACCATTTCAGTTCGGATCTTATCAATCTTCTCCTTGAAGTAGGAAGCAAGATCCTGTGCCTTGATAGTGGCTGGTGGGGTAGGTGAGGGAGGATTCAGAAGTGATTTAAATGTATTAAAGAGTCGTTTGGGGTTGGAGGCTTGAGCAGAGATAAGAGTTTGGAAATATGTTTGTTTGGCAGTGTCCAGGGCATTTTTATAAGAATGGTAGACAGTCTTATATGTGAGGAAGTCACTTGAAATACGAGATTTACGCCACTGACGTTCAAGTTTTCGTGTGAGGTTTTTGTAGTTGTCTTGTTAATTTGGAGTGCCATGGTTGACATCTAGGCCTACGTGGAGTGTGATGGGTAGCTGGAGCCACTTCATCAAGGGCTAGTTCTAGAGTCTCATTAAGGTGTGATACAGCCATCTCAGGAGAGGTGAATGCAGAAATAGGTGAAAGCAGTTGTTGGAGTGAAGTGGAAAGTTCTTGAAGATTAATTGTGTTAATATTTCTGCGGGTTTGAAGAAGATTGGAGGACTTCAGCAACACAGGGTTTGAATTAACGGAGGAGAGCATGCAGGTGATAAGGTTGTGATCTGAGAGGGGGAAAGGAGTGTTAGTGAGTTCAGAGATGGAGCATAGTCTGGTGAATACTAGATCAAGGCAGTGGCCTTCCTGATGAGTAGAGGAGTCAGTCCATTGGGAGAGGCCAAGAGAGGAAGTTAGAGAGAGTAGTTTGGAGGCATGAGCAGCAGATTTTGGACAATCAATAGCAATATTGAAATCAATTGAAATTGATAGGAAGTGAGGGAGCCAGGCAGAAAACTCTTCCAAAAATTGTTTTGGATGCCCAGGTGGGCGGTAGATAGCTGCAACACGCAGAGAGAAAGGAGAGTAAACCCTAATGGAATGTACTTCAAATGATGTAAATGTGAGTGATGGAACCTGTGGTAGAACAGTGTATGCAAAAGATTGGGAAAGTAAAAGTCCAACTCCTCCTCCTTTATGGTTACTGGGTCTGGAGGTGTGTGTAAAGTGGAGACCACCATGTGCCAGTGCTGCAGGGGAGGCTGTGTCAGATTGTCTGAGCCAGGTTTCTGTTATAGCCAGCAGATTGATGTTGTTGGATATGAAGAGGTCATGGATGGATGTTAATTTGTTACAAACAGAGCGTGCATTCCATAAGGCACATTTTAGTGATCTGGAGGGTGATGGAAGACATGTGATGTTTATGAGGTTAGCTGGATTTCTATGTTGCTGTGAATCAGGTGAATGTGAGCGATGCAAGTGGCTGGGTCCTGGATTTGGTGAAATGTCACCAGCTATCAGAAGCAGAAGAGAGAGATAAATGTGAGTGTCAGAGGCTTGTGAAAGTTTTTTATGGTGAGAGGTTGTAGATGTTATTGTCAATGAGTATAGGGAAGTGAAAAGCTCATGAGTGCTAATAAGAGGGGAGTGTAGAATTGAGGGGGCAACATGTACAGAGGGCTGAGTTGCTGGGAGACTGAATGATGCAATGGTCTTTATGAATACTCCATGAAGAGCAATGCAGAAAATCAATTTGTGGAACATAGTTTGTTTGAGATTAAACCAGTGTTATCAGGGCTGAGAATGTATGGTTTCACTTGGTCAAGTTAAAAGTTCAGGTGCCTATTTACTGGTGTTGTTCCGCTGTATGTTAGCTGTGCATGATAGAGCAAAGTGACAAACAGGTATATACAATCACATGTAAATCACAATGTAAATGGTTATATACAAAATTGGTTGCATTTTGTTCTTAGAGGTCATGAGGATTGTAGTTGGTAATTTATATACATATGCTGAATTGCACAAATGATTGGGAATGAAAGGAAGGGGGGATGGTTTTCTGTTTTGTTGGTGGGATGTTTCCGTCTGTTTTCGTCCTGGTAAGTCCTGGGTAAGTCTATATTGTAATATTTTCTTAGCCCTTTTAAACAGCCCTTCTAATAAAGCCCTGTTCAGCCGGCTGTTGGTCAGCCAAGCATCTTTCCTTATGAGCACCTGTACTGTCCCCTCGGCCTTGCACCCTTGGTGATTGCACCACTCGCACATCCCTACATACAACACTGTTGACATCTGCCCAGTTTGCATCTACAGTACATTTTTGTATTGCTCATTCCTTCCAGTTATCTTATGAGGCACTGTATAGGACAGCAGTTGTGCTTAGATAGGGCGCACAGTGTTTGTACAACATTGCTTTGTCTTTATTACATATGTTTTCTCACATCTGTCACAAAATACTTATTACCCGCTGGGTTTCCTGTTCACCTTGGCCGACACACGTCCCTATAGATCATATGTAATGGATGACTCCCTCTGCGCTGAAATCCATTAGCTACACACTTATTGCTATTGCTTCAATACAACACATGCATTACATATGTGTATTATACAGTGATACATCAGAGGTCCGGTTTTTGTTTGGCAGTTAGGTTATGGCATCTGATTGCCAGTGTCCCAGGTACCTATTCCATGCTTGAATGCACTTCTGATGAGGGGACCGGACAGCGATTTTATTTGCGGTTCCTTCAGCGAGAACTCCTGAACCTGGCTGAACTGCGCAATGCCTGTAGTAGTTAAACATTTCACGAATAGGCGACTGCCCTCAGAATCTGGAACATACTTTATTCATAACATTTTTACGTTTTTGTCCAGAACTCGGGTCTATGTTCAGGTGCCCATGACCGATACCTTGCACAGTGACACTTTCCCCATTTGCGAACAACACTTTATCATTTGTCTCTCAGTCTGTTTAGTTGACTGAACTTTTGTAATTCGTCATGTGACTTCTCATCCCTGAGTCAGTGCATCAATTTGATGATCGTTGTTTGAGTACGTTGAAAACACAGAATCCCCTAAATATTAGAGATGAGCGGGTTCGGTTCCTCGGAATCCGAACCCGCCCGAACTTCATGTTTTTTTACACGGGTCCGAGCGACTCGGATCTTCCCGCCTTGCTCGGTTAACCCAAGCGCGCCCGAACGTCATCATCCCGCTGTCGGATTCTCGCGAGGCTCGGATTCTATCGCGAGACTCGGATTCTATATAAGGAGCCGCGCGTCGCCGCCATTTTCACACGTGCATTGAGATTGATAGGGAGAGGACGTGGCTGGCGTCCTCTCCGTTTATAGAGAAGAGAGTGAGACTAGAGTAGAGAGAGACACAGTATTTACTTTAGTAATTTTGGGGAGCATTAGGAGGAGTACTACTACTTGCTGAAGTGATAGTGTGACTGTATATCTGACATGTGGGGGAGACAGTGGGGAGCAGTTAGAGTCTGAGAGCAGGAGTACATATTTTAACGTATAGTGCACACTTTTGCTGCCAGAGTGCCACACTGCCATTGTGACCACACTGACCACCAGTATATATATTGTGATTGTCTGCTTAGGAGTACTACTTGCAAGTTGCTGATAGTGTGACCAGTGACCTGACCACCAGTTTAATTAATCACCACCAGTTTAATATATATATATGGTCGAAAAGAGAAACGGGGGCGCTCAGATATCACGGTGCACTACCACTAATAAATAGTGAAGATATGAAATCAAGTGTATAAAATAAGTGACACTTCCTCTAATATAAGAGTGGCTGCAACCTTAAGCAATAAATATGTGCTTGGAAAACACATAAATAAAATTTTTAGAAAGTGAAGAAAAGGGCGCCTACTAGTGTCTAATAAAATTATAGAACTGATGTGATTGAGAACAGGAGACTACTTATCTGTCATAAATAGACTTTTGCTTCAGTCATAGGACCAGTACAGGTACATGAAAAAAGAAGAACAAAATAACATAGCGCGTACTGTTTTCACGCAATCACAATCTACAGATCATATAAACAAATTGTGTGTTAAAAAACTTTCTGGGTAAAGGTAAATCCCATAAATTAAAATCCACAGCCAGGGACTTTGTATCGAAAGTTTTTCACCATAAAACACACATAAAACAAAGGTAGAAGTACAAAATATATAGTTTTCAATCTATAGATAAAATGGACCAATTATGTGTTTAAAAACTTTCTGGGTATATGCAAGTCCCAAAAATTTAAAATCCACAGCCAGGGATTTTTTTAAAAGTTTTTTCACAAAATTTAATAAAACACATAAAACATGAAAGGTAGAAGTAATGCGAGCGTACAAGATAAAATTGAATAACAAGCTTATCTGTCCATATTAGGACTGGGATACATCAGATCTTTCGTAAGCATCCAAGATAAATAGTAAAATTTCAAACGTACAAAAGTTAAATATTAAAACAGCTTATCTGCCCATAAGGGAAGTTCAGGTGCATCAGTCCCATGATGCACCTGAACTTCCCTTATGGGCAGATAAGCTGTTTTATTATATTGTGTTTTATTAAATTTTGTGAAAAAACTTTTAAAAAAATCCCTGGCTGTGGATTTTAAATTTTTGGGACTTGCATATACCCAGAAAGTTTTTAAACACATAATTGGTCCATTTTATCTATAGATTGAAAACTATATATTTTGTACTTCTACCTTTGTTTTATGTGTGTTTTATGGTGAAAAACTTTCGATACAAAGACCCTGGCTGTGGATTTTAATTTATGGGATTTACCTTTACCCAGAAAGTTTTTTAACACACAATTTGTTTATATGATCTGTAGATTGTGATTGCGTGAAAACAGTACGCGCTATGTTATTTTGTTCTTCTTTTTTCATGTACCTGTACTGGTCCTATGACTGAAGCAAAAGTCTATTTATGACAGATAAGTAGTCTCCTGTTCTCAATCACATCAGTTCTATAATTTTATTAGACACTAGTAGGCGCCCTTTTCTTCACTTTCTAAAAATAAAATATATATATATATATATATAATTGTATATAATATATATATAATTGTATACCACCTACCCGTGTTTTTTTTTTTTTTCTTTCTTCTTGATACATACTACTATAGTAGCTTACTGTAGCAGTCTGCGGTGCTGCTGAGCTGACAGTGTCCAGCAGGTCCGTCATCAGTCATTACATAATAAATATATATACCTGTCCGGCTGCAGTACTAGTGATATTATATATATATATATTAATTTCATCTCATTATCATCCAGTCTATATTAGCAGCAGACACAGTACGGTAGTCCACGGCTGTAGCTACCTCTGTGTCGGCAGTCGCTGGTCCATCCGTAATTGTATACCACCTACCCGTGGTTTTTTTTTTTTCCTTTCTTCTTGATACATACTACTATAGTAGCTTACTGTAGCAGTCTGCGGTGCTGCTGAGCTGACAGTGTCCAGCAGGTCCATCATCAGTCATTACATAATAAATATATATACCTGTCCGGCTGCAGTACTAGTGATATTATATATATATATATTAATTTCATCTCATTATCATCCAGTCTATATTAGCAGCAGACACAGTACGGTAGTCCACGGCTGTAGCTACCTCTGTGTCGGCAGTCGCTGGTCCATCCATAATTGTATACCACCTACCCGTGTTTTTTTTTTTTTTCTTTCTTCTTGATACATACTACTATAGTAGCTTACTGTAGCAGTCTGCGGTGCTGCTGAGCTGACAGTGTCCAGCAGGTCCGTCATCAGTCATTACATAATAAATATATATACCTGTCCGGCTGCAGTACTAGTGATATTATATATATATATATTAATTTCATCTCATTATCATCCAGTCTATATTAGCAGCAGACACAGTACGGTAGTCCACGGCTGTAGCTACCTCTGTGTCGGCAGTCGCTGGTCCATCCATAATTGTATACCACCTACCCGTGTTTTTTTTTTTTTCTTTCTTCTTGATACATACTACTATAGTAGCTTACTGTAGCAGTCTGCGGTGCTGCTGAGCTGACAGTGTCCAGCAGGTCCGTCATCAGTCATTACATAATAAATATATATACCTGTCCGGCTGCAGTACTAGTGATATTATATATATATATATTAATTTCATCTCATTATCATCCAGTCTATATTAGCAGCAGACACAGTACGGTAGTCCACGGCTGTAGCTACCTCTGTGTCGGCAGTCGCTGGTCCATCCATAATTGTATACCACCTACCCGTGTTTTTTTTTTCCCTTTCTTCTTGATACATACTACTATAGTAGCTTACTGTAGCAGTCTGCGGTGCTGCTGAGCTGACAGTGTCCAGCAGGTCCGTCATCAGTCATTACATAATAAATATATATACCTGTCCGGCTGCAGTACTAGTGATATTATATATATATATATATTAATTTCATCTCATTATCATCCAGTCTATATTAGCAGCAGACACAGTACGGTAGTCCACGGCTGTAGCTACCTCTGTGTCGGCAGTCGCTGGTCCATCCATAATTGTATACCACCTACCCGTGTTTTTTTTTTTTTTTTTTCTTCTTGATACATACTACTATAGTAGCTTACTGTAGCAGTCTGCGGTGCTGCTGAGCTGACAGTGTCCAGCAGGTCCGTCATCAGTCATTACATAATAAATATATATACCTGTCCGGCTGCAGTACTAGTGATATTATATATATATATATTAATTTCATCTCATTATCATCCAGTCTATATTAGCAGCAGACACAGTACGGTAGTCCACGGCTGTAGCTACCTCTGTGTCGGCAGTCGCTGGTCCATCCATAATTGTATACCACCTACCCGTGTTTTTTTTTTTTTTTTTCTTCTTGATACATACTACTATAGTAGCTTACTGTAGCAGTCTGCGGTGCTGCTGAGCTGACAGTGTCCAGCAGGTCCGTCATCAGTCATTACATAATAAATATATATACCTGTCCGGCTGCAGTACTAGTGATATTATATATATATATTAATTTCATCTCATTATCATCCAGTCTATATTAGCAGCAGACACAGTACGGTAGTCCACGGCTGTAGCTACCTCTGTGTCGGCAGTCGCTGGTCCATCCATAATTGTATACCACCTACCCGTGTTTTTTTTTTTCTTCTTTCTTCTTGATACATACTACTATAGTAGCTTACTGTAGCAGTCTGCGGTGCTGCTGAGCTGACAGTGTCCAGCAGGTCCGTCATCAGTCATTACATAATAAATATATATACCTGTCCGGCTGCAGTACTAGTGATATTATATATATATATATTAATTTCATCTCATTATCATCCAGTCTATATTAGCAGCAGACACAGTACGGTAGTCCACGGCTGTAGCTACCTCTGTGTCGGCAGTCGCTGGTCCATCCATAATTGTATACCACCTACCCGTGTTTTTTTCTTTTCTTTCTTCTTGATACATACTACTATAGTAGCTTACTGTAGCAGTCTGCGGTGCTGCTGAGCTGACAGTGTCCAGCAGGTCCGTCATCAGTCATTACATAATAAATATATATACCTGTCCGGCTGCAGTACTAGTGATATTATATATATATATATTAATTTCATCTCATTATCATTCAGTCTATATTAGCAGCAGACACAGTACGGTAGTCCACGGCTGTAGCTACCTCTGTGTCGGCAGTCGCTGGTCCATCCATAATTGTATACCACCTACCCGTGTTTTTTTTTTTCTTTCTTCTTGATACATACTACTATAGTAGCTTACTGTAGCAGTCTGCGGTGCTGCTGAGCTGACAGTGTCCAGCAGGTCCGTCATCAGTCATTACATAATAAATATATATACCTGTCCGGCTGCAGTACTAGTGATATTATATATATATATATAAATTTCATCTCATTATCATCCAGTCTATATTAGCAGCAGACACAGTACGGTAGTCCACGGCTGTAGCTACCTCTGTGTCGGCAGTCGCTGGTCCATCCATAATTGTATACCACCTACCCGTGTTTTTTTTTTTTTCCTTTCTTCTTGATACATACTACTATAGTAGCTTACTGTAGCAGTCTGCGGTGCTGCTGAGCTGACAGTGTCCAGCAGGTCCGTCATCAGTCATTACATAATAAATATATATACCTGTCCGGCTGCAGTACTAGTGATATTATATATATATATATTAATTTCATCTCATTATCATCCAGTCTATATTAGCAGCAGACACAGTACGGTAGTCCACGGCTGTAGCTACCTCTGTGTCGGCAGTCGCTGGTCCATCCATAATTGTATACCACCTACCCGTGTTTTTTTTTTCTTTCTTCTTGATACATACTACTATAGTAGCTTACTGTAGCAGTCTGCGGTGCTGCTGAGCTGACAGTGTCCAGCAGGTCCGTCATCAGTCATTACATAATAAATATATATACCTGTCCGGCTGCAGTACTAGTGATATTATAAATATATATATATATATATATTAATTTCATCTCATTATCATCCAGTCTATATTAGCAGCAGACACAGTACGGTAGTCCACGGCTGTAGCTACCTCTGTGTCGGCAGTCGCTGGTCCATCCATAATTGTATACCACCTACCCGTGTTTTTTTTTTCTTCTTGATACATACTACTATAGTAGCTTACTGTAGCAGTCTGCGGTGCTGCTGAGCTGACAGTGTCCAGCAGGTCCGTCATCAGTCATTACATAATAAATATATATACCTGTCCGGCTGCAGTACTAGTGATATTATATATATATATATATTAATTTCATCTCATTATCATCCAGTCTATATTAGCAGCAGACACAGTACGGTAGTCCACGGCTGTAGCTACCTCTGTGTCGGCAGTCGCTGGTCCATCCATAATTGTATACCACCTACCCGTGTTTTTTTTTTTTCCTTTCTTCTTGATACATACTACTATAGTAGCTTACTGTAGCAGTCTGCGGTGCTGCTGAGCTGACAGTGTCCAGCAGGTCCGTCATCAGTCATTACATAATAAATATATATACCTGTCCGGCTGCAGTACTAGTGATATTATATATATATATATTAATTTCATCTCATTATCATCCAGTCTATATTAGCAGCAGACACAGTACAGTAGTCCACGGCTGTAGCTACCTCTGTGTCGGCAGTCGCTGGTCCATCCATAATTGTATACCACCTACCCGTGTTTTTTTTTTTTCTTTCTTCTTGATACATACTACTATAGTAGCTTACTGTAGCAGTCTGCGGTGCTGCTGAGCTGACAGTGTCCAGCAGGTCCGTCATCAGTCATTACATAATAAATATATATACCTGTCCGGCTGCAGTACTAGTGATATTATATATATATATATATTAATTTTATCTCATTATCATCCAGTCTATATTAGCAGCAGACACAGTACGGTAGTCCACGGCTGTAGCTACCTCTGTGTCGGCAGTCGCTGGTCCATCCATAATTGTATACCACCTACCCGTGGTTTTTTCTTTTTCTTTCTTCTTTACATACTACTATAGTAGCTTACTGTAGCAGTCTGCGGTGCTGCTGAGCTGACAGTGTCCAGCAGGTCCGTCATCAGTCATTACATAATAAATATATATACCTGTCCGGCTGCAGTACTAGTGATATTATATATATATATATATTAATTTCATCTCATTATCATCCAGTCTATATTAGCAGCAGACACAGTACGGTAGTCCACGGCTGTAGCTACCTCTGTGTCGGCAGTCGCTGGTCCATCCATAATTGTATACCACCTACCCGTGGTTTTTTCTTTTTCTTTCTTCTTTACATACTACTATAGTAGCTTACTGTAGCAGTCTGCGGTGCTGCTGAGCTGACAGTGTCCAGCAGGTCCGTCATCAGTCATTACATAATAAATATATATACCTGTCCGGCTGCAGTACTAGTGATATTATATATATATATATATTAATTTCATCTCATTATCATCCAGTCTATATTAGCAGCAGACACAGTACGGTAGTCCACGGCTGTAGCTACCTCTGTGTCGGCAGTCGCTGGTCCATCCATAAGTATACTAGTATCCATCCATCTCCATTGTTTACCTGAGGTGCCTTTTAGTTGTGCCTATTAAAATATGGAGAACAAAAATGTTGAGGTTCCAAAATTAGGGAAAGATCAAGATCCACTTCCACCTCGTGCTGAAGCTGCTGCCACTAGTCATGGCCGAGACGATGAAATGCCAGCAACGTCGTCTGCCAAGGCCGATGCCCAATGTCATAATACAGAGCATGTAAAATCCAAAACACCAAATATCAGTAAAAAAAGGACTCCAAAATCTAAAATAAAATTGTCGGAGGAGAAGCGTAATCTTGCCAATATGCCATTTACCACACGGAGTGGCAAGGAACGGCTGAGGCACTGGCCTATGTTCATGGCTAGTGGTTCAGCTTCACATGAGGATGGAAGCACTCAGCCTCTCGCTAGAAAAATGAAAAGACTCAAGCTGGCAAAAGCACCGCAAAGAACTGTGCGTTCTTCGAAATCCCAAATCCACAAGGAGAGTCCAATTGTGTCGGTTGCGATGCCTGACCTTCCCAACACTGGACGTGAAGAGCATGCGCCTTCCACCATTTGCACGCCCCCTGCAAGTGCTGGAAGGAGCACCCGCAGTCCAGTTCCTGATAGTCAGATTGAAGATGTCAGTGTTGAAGTACACCAGGATGAGGAGGATATGGGTGTTGCTGGCGCTGGGGAGGAAATTGACAAGGAGGATTCTGATGGTGAGGTGGTTTGTTTAAGTCAGGCACCCGGGGAGACACCTGTTGTCCGTGGGAGGAATAGGGCCGTTGACATGCCTGGTGAAAATACCAAAAAAATCAGCTCTTCGGTGTGGAAGTATTTCACCAGAAATGCGGACAACATTTGTCAAGCCGTGTGTTGCCTTTGTCAAGCTGTAATAAGTAGGGGTAAGGACGTTAACCACCTCGGAACATCCTCCCTTATACGTCACCTGCAGCGCATTCATAATAAGTCAGTGACAAGTTCAAAAACTTTGGGCGACAGCGGAAGCAGTCCACTGACCAGTAAATCCCTTCCTCTTGTAACCAAGCTCACGCAAAGCACCCCACCAACTCCCTCAGTGTCAATTTCCTCCTTCCCCAGGAATGCCAATAGTCCTGCAGGCCATGTCACTGGCAATTCTGACGAGTCCTCTCCTGCCTGGGATTCCTCCGATGCATCCTTGCGTGTAACGCCTACTGCTGCTGGCGCTGCTGTTGTTGCTGCTGGGAGTCGATGGTCATCCCAGAGGGGAAGTCGTAAGCCCACTTTTACTACTTCCACCAAGCAATTGACTGTCCAACAGTCCTTTGCGAGGAAGATGAAATATCACAGCAGTCATCCTGTTGCAAAGCGGATAACTGAGGCCTTGACAACTATGTTGGTGTTAGACGTGCGTCCGGTATCCGCCGTTAGTTCACAGGGAACTAGACAATTTCTTGAGGTAGTGTGCCCCCGTTACCAAATACCATCTAGGTTCCACTTCTCTAGGCAGGCGATACCGAGAATGTACACGGACGTCAGAAAAAGACTCACCAGTGTCCTAAAAAATGCAGTTGCACCCAATGTCCACTTAACCACGGACATGTGGACAAGTGGAGCAGGGCAGGGTCAGGACTATATGACTGTGACAGCCCACTGGGTAGATGTATGGACTCCCGCCGCAAGAACAGCAGCGGCGGCACCAGTAGCAGCATCTCGCAAACGCCAACTCTTTCCTAGGCAGGCTACGCTTTGTATCACCGGTTTCCAGAATACGCACACAGCTGAAAACCTCTTACGGCAACTGAGGAAGATCATCGCGGAATGGCTTACCCCAATTGGACTCTCCTGTGGATTTGTGGCATCGGACAACGCCAGCAATATTGTGTGTGCATTAAATATGGGCAAATTCCAGCACGTCCCATGTTTTACACATACCTTGAATTTGGTGGTGCAAAATTTTTTAAAAAACGACAGGGGCGTGCAAGAGATGCTGTCGGTGGCCAGAAGAATTGTGGGACACTTTCGGCGTACAGGCACCAC
This sequence comes from Pseudophryne corroboree, assembly GCF_028390025.1. Lineage (NCBI taxonomy): Eukaryota > Metazoa > Chordata > Amphibia > Anura > Myobatrachidae > Pseudophryne > Pseudophryne corroboree. The sequence goes on along the minus strand of NC_086452.1, from coordinate 100,041,353 downwards.
GTACAGAAGACTGGAGCACCACCAAAAACGCCTGAACCTGCCCTGCCATCATCTGAAGCAAGAAGTGGTAACGAGGTGGAATTCAACCCTATATATGCTTCAGAGGTTGGAGGAGCAGCAAAAGGCCATTCAAGCCTATACAATTGAGCACGATATAGGAGGTGGAATGTACCTGTCTCAAGCGCAGTGGAGAATGATTTCAACGTTGTGCAAGGTTCTGCAACCTTTTGAACTTGCCACACGTGAAGTCAGTTCAGACACTGCCAGCCTGAGTCAGGTCATTCCCCTCATCAGGCTTTTGCAGAAGAAGCTGGGGGCATTGAAGGAGGAGCTAAAAGGGAGCGATTCCGCTAGGCATGTGGGACTTGTGGATGGAGCCCTTAATTCGCTTAACAAGGATTCACGGGTGGTCAATCTGTTGAAATCAGAGCACTACATTTTGGCCACCGTGCTCGATCCTAGATTTAAAACCTACCTTGGATCTCTCTTTCCGGCAGACACAAGTCTGCTGGGGTTCAAAGACCTGCTGGTGACAAAATTGTCAAGTCAAGCGGAACGCGACCTGTCAACATCTCCTCCTTCACATTCTCCCGCAACTGGGGGTGCGAGGAAAAGGCTCAGAATTCCGAGCCCACCCGCTGGCGGTGATGCAGGGCAGTCTGGAGCGACTGCTGATGCTGACATCTGGTCCGGACTGAAGGACCTGACAACGATTACGGACATGTCATCTACTGTCACTGCATATGATTCTCTCCCCATTGAAAGAATGGTGGAGGATTATATGAGTGACCGCATCCAAGTAGGCACGTCAGACAGTCCGTACTTATACTGGCAGGAAAAAGAGGCAATTTGGAGGCCCTTGCACAAACTGGCTTTATTCTACCTAAGTTGCCCTCCCACAAGTGTGTACTCCGAAAGAGTGTTTAGTGCCGCCGCTCACCTTGTCAGCAATCGGCGTACGAGGTTACTTCCAGAAAATGTGGAGAAGATGATGTTCATTAAAATGAATTATAATCAATTCCTCCGTGGAGACATTGACCAGCAGCAATTACCTCCACAAAGTACACAGGGAGCTGAGATGGTGGATTCCAGTGGGGACGAATTGATAATCTGTGAGGAGCGGGATGTACACGGTGATATATCGGAGGATGATGATGAGGTGGACATCTTGCCTCTGTAGAGCCAGTTTGTGCAAGGAGAGATTAATTGCTTCTTTTTCGGTGGGGGTCCAAACCAACCCGTCATTTCAATCACAGTCGTGTGGCAGACCCTGTCACTGAAATGATGGGTTGGTTAAAGTGTGCATGTCCTGTTTATACAACATAAGGGTGGGTGGGAGGGCCCAAGGACAATTCCATCTTGCACCTCTTTTTTCTTTCATTTTTCTTTGCGTCATGTGCTGTTTGGGGAGTGTTTTTTGGAAGGGCCATCCTGCGTGACACTGCAGTGCCACTCCTAGATGGGCCAGGTGTTTGTGTCGGCCACTAGGGTCGCTTATCTTACTCACACAGCTACCTCCTTGCGCCTCTTTTTTTCTTTGCGTCATGTGCTGTTTGGGGAGTGTTTTTTGGAAGGGCCATCCTGCGTGACACTGCAGTGCCACTCCTAGATGGGCCAGGTGTTTGTGTCGGCCACTAGGGTCGCTTAGCTTACTCACACAGCTACCTCATTGCGCCTCTTTTTTTCTTCTTTGCGTCATGTGCTGTTTGGGGAGTGTTTTTTGGAAGGGCCATCCTGCGTGACACTGCAGTGCCACTCCTAGATGGGCCAGGTGTTTGTGTCGGCCACTAGGGTCACTTATCTTACTCACACAGCTACCTCATTGCGCCTCTTTTTTTCTTTGCGTCATGTGCTGTTTGGGGAGTGTTTTTTGGAAGGGCCATCCTGCGTGACACTGCAGTGCCACTCCTAGATGGGCCAGGTGTTTGTGTCGGCCACTAGGGTCGCTTATCTTACTCACACAGCTACCTCATTGCGCCTCTTTTTTTCTTTGCGTCATGTGCTGTTTGGGGAGTGTTTTTTGGAAGGGCCATCCTGCGTGACACTGCAGTGCCACTCCTAGATGGGCCAGGTGTTTGTGTCGGCCACTAGGGTCGCTTAGCTTACTCACACAGCTACCTCATTGCGCCTCTTTTTTTCTTTGCGTCATGTGCTGTTTGGGGAGTGTTTTTTGGAAGGGCCATCCTGCGTGACACTGCAGTGCCACTCCTAGATGGGCCAGGTGTTTGTGTCGGCCACTAGGGTCGCTTAGCTTACTCACACAGCTACCTCATTGCGCCTCTTTTTTTCTTCTTTGCGTCATGTGCTGTTTGGGGAGTGTTTTTTGGAAGGGCCATCCTGCGTGACACTGCAGTGCCACTCCTAGATGGGCCAGGTGTTTGTGTCGGCCACTAGAGTCGCTTATCTTACTCACACAGCTACCTCATTGCGCCTCTTTTTTTCTTTGCGTCATGTGCTGTTTGGGGAGTGTTTTTTGGAAGGGCCATCCTGCGTGACACTGCAGTGCCACTCCTAGATGGGCCAGGTGTTTGTGTCGGCCACTAGGGTCGCTTATCTTACTCACACAGCTACCTCATTGCGCCTCTTTTTTTCTTTGCGTCATGTGCTGTTTGGGGAGTGTTTTTTGGAAGGGCCATCCTGCGTGACACTGCAGTGCCACTCCTAGATGGGCCAGGTGTTTGTGTCGGCCACTAGGGTCGCTTATCTTACTCACACAGCTACCTCATTGCGCCTCTTTTTTTCTTTGCGTCATGTGCTGTTTGGGGAGTGTTTTTTGGAAGGGCCATCCTGCGTGACACTGCAGTGCCACTCCTAGATGGGCCAGGTGTTTGTGTCGGCCACTAGGGTCGCTTATCTTACTCACACAGCTACCTCATTGCGCCTCTTTTTTTCTTTGCGTCATGTGCTGTTTGGGGAGTGTTTTTTGGAAGGGCCATCCTGCGTGACACTGCAGTGCCACTCCTAGATGGGCCAGGTGTTTGTGTCGGCCACTAGGGTCGCTTATCTTACTCACACAGCTACCTCATTGCGCCTCTTTTTTTCTTTGCATCATGTGCTGTTTGGGGAGTGTTTTTTGGAAGGGCCATCCTGCGTGACACTGCAGTGCCACTCCTAGATGGGCCAGGTGTTTGTGTCGGCCACTAGGGTCGCTTATCTTACTCACACAGCTACCTCATTGCGCCTCTTTTTTTCTTTGCGTCATGTGCTGTTTGTGGAGTGTTTTTTGGAAGGGCCATCCTGCGTGACACTGCAGTGCCACTGCTAGATGTGCCAGGTGTTTGTGTCGGCCACTAGGGTCGCTTATCTTACTCACACAGCTACCTCATTGCGCCTCTTTTTTTCTTTGCGTCATGTGCTGTTTGGGGAGTGTTTTTTGGAAGGGCCATCCTGCGTGACACTGCAGTGCCACTCCTAGATGGGCCAGGTGTTTGTGTCGGCCACTAGGGTCGCTTAGCTTAGTCATCCAGCGACCTCGGTGCAAATTTTAGGACTAAAAATAATATTGTGAGGTGTGAGGTATTCAGAATAGACTGAAAATGAGTGGAAATTATGGTTTTTGAGGTTAATAATACTTTGGGATCAAAATGACCCCCAAATTCTATGATTTAAGCTGTTTTTTAGTGTTTTTTGAAAAAAACACCCGAATCCGACAAAAAAAATTCGGTGAGGTTTTGCCAAAACGCGGTCGAACCCAAAACACGGCCGCGGAACCGAACCCAAAACCAAAACACAAAACCCGAAAAATTTCAAGTGCACATCTCTACTAAATATCTATGGATTTTGGAGTGTTATTTGCAATAGCCTATTCAGACTCGTTTTGCTGTCACTGCCATTCGCTTGTGTCTAGATTTTTCCATCATTATTTAAATGATTTCTTATAGAGTAGCAGGCTATGCAGCCTGCCTTTGCTGGAGTAATTTCTCAATCTTTGAGAGCTGTTTCTGATCTCACTGTCTCGTTTCCTGCTCCGACCGATTTCCTTCCTGTGGTTGAATTCATCAAATGTACCTTGACAAACTCCAAAATTAATACTGATTCTCGTCTAACCTCAATGGCATTAATTAAAACTCCATATGATTTAGGAAGGCTTCATAGGAATAAAGCATATATATGATGATCTTTAATGTCCTCTAATTCCGTTAAACTACTCTGAAGTTGCTAGAATTGCAATTATATGCTTTTGCATTGCTAAGGCTTTTGCAATGTCATGCTGCAGCATTGGAGTAGTAGATGCAGTTCACTAATAAAATGTCATCGGTAATCAAGGGCCAGATTTAGAGGTGGACGCAAATCAGCTTGGTTTTGGGTCTTCAGGTAACAGCCGTTCTGAAAAGATGTGCAGATGTCGCAGGAGACATTTCTTGTAAAAAGACCACCACTGGCGGCTACTCAGATCCGCTATTTGTGTTCGAAGATGCAGTATCGGAAAACATTGTGCGGACCACTGGACACCTACACAGCTAAGCTGCAGAGGCCATTGAAGCTGCATCCGAGGACACAGTTGCTGGCTTCAGCAAGCCCCAAAAACTACGCTGACACGTCTCCGTTTTGAAAATTGCGTCCTGTCACAACCCCCAAACATCATCAGCCGGGCAGTGAAACTGCAATTGAGCCGCAACGTCATCACGTCACCTGCACAGTGCGTCACCAGTGCATGCACACAACAGAATTCATTGCTTATTTACTACCAGATCGAAAGAGTCCACCTCTAACACTGGCCCCAAGCGTTTGCACTGCTTTTCATATAGCTGTAATTGAAGTGTGGTATACAGTATTTTGTCAACATTCATCATGTCGACGTTAGAATGTCAACATGACATTGACCACGTTCTCAATCATTACATTGACACTGATGGCGTGATTCGAATTTCGACAAAACGCCCCTGGTGGCCTAGTGGTGACTTACCCAATATGGTGGGTCCGGAGGTGACATCCTGATGACTTGCAGCACATCTCGCTGTGCTTCCTGCAGTAAGTACGGCTACCTCTAACATCTAACCACCCCTAGTGCCTACACCTATCCTCAACTCCCATAGCCTAGCCCTCTTCCTAGTGCCTAACCCTAACCTCCCCTCCCAAAGCCTACCTCTTCCCCTAGTGCCTAACCTCCGCTCCCATAGCCAACCCTAACCCTCTTCCTAGTGCCTAACCCTAACCTCCCCTCTCAAAGCCTAACCCTTCCCCTAGTGCCTTACCTCCGCTCCTATAGCCTAACCCTAACCCTCTTCCTAGTGCCTAACCCTAACCTCCCCTCCCAAAGCCTACCTCTTCTCCTAGTGCCTAACCTCCGCTCCCATAGCCAACCCTAACCCTCTTCCTAGTGCCTAACCCTAACCTCCCCTCTCAAAGCCTAACCCTTCCCCTAGTGCCTAACCTCCGCTACCAAAGTCTAACCCTAACCCTCTTCCTAGTGCCTAACCCTAACCTCCCCTCTCAAAGCCTAACCCTTCCCCTAGTGCCTTACCTCCGCTCCTATAGCCAAACCCTAACCCTATTCCCCTATTCCTAGTGCTTAACCCTAACCTCCCCTCTCAAAGCCTAACCCTTCCCCTAGTGTCTAACCTCCGCTTCCATAGCCTAACTCTAACCCTCTTCCTAGTGCCTAACCCTAACCTCCCCTCTCAAAGCCTAACCCTGCCGCTAGTGCCTTACCTCCGCTCCTATAGCCTAACCCTCTTCCTAGTGCCTAACCCTAACCTCCCCTCTCAAAGCCTAACCCTGCCGCTAGTGCCTAATCTCCGCTTCCATAGCCTAACCAAAACCTCCCCTCTCAAAGCCTAACCCTAACCCTTCCCCTTGTGACTAACCCAAACCCTCCCATTCCATACTTCTAACCATAACCTTTTGCTGCCGGTCCAAGCAAAATAGCTGTATTTCATGTCAACATTGTGAACATGTCGACATTCTGCAGATGCTGCCATATTTAATGTTGACATTTCAAGAATGAATCACCTATTACTGTTTCTCCTTTCTTCATGTAAGTCAGTTGAGCATGTGCCACTAGTAACAGAGGCGCAGTAAGAGAGGAGGGGGCCCATGTGCAGTCACCGATTGGGCCTTTCCAGCAGTGTGGTAGACTCTGTACCAGGTCTCCAGGAACATGGCGCCTGTGCCGAGTTCCCGGAGACATCTATATTGCGCTTGTGCAAATCACCAGAAAATGGCCATTTTCCCAGTGATATTTTCAGCTCTGCAGCCAGCAGAGCTGCAAATATGATGGAGTGGTAAGTATAATTAAATTAGAGATTTGTGGCGGACACTTTTCGTGTTTGTGTTTTGGATCTGGATCCCCGCCCGTGTTTTGGACCTGGATTGGTTTTGCCAAAACCACCCTTTCCTGGTTTTTGATCTGGATGATTTAAAGAAAACACACAAATACAGCTAAAATCACAGAAATTGGGGGTAATTTTGATCCTACGGTATTATTAACCTCAATAACATTCATTTCCACTCATTTCCAGTCTATTCTGAACACCTCACACCTCACAATATTGTTTTTAGGCCAAAAGGTTGAACCGAGGTAGCTGGATGACTTTGCTAAGCGACACAAGTGGGCGGCACAAACAGCTGGCCCATTTAGGAGTGGCACTGCAGTGTCAGACAGGATGGCACTTTTGAAAACTAGGCCCCAAACAGCTCATCATGCAAAGAGGAAAAAGAGGTGCAATGAGGTAGCTGGATGACTAAGCTAAGCGACACAAGTGTGCGGCACAAACCCCTGGCCCATCTAAGAGTGGCACTGCAGTGTCAGGCAGGATGGCACTTTTAAAACTAGGCCCCAAACAGCACATCATGCAAAGAAGATAAAGAGGTAGCTGGATGACTTTGCTAAGCGACACAAGTGTGCGGCACAAACACCTGGCCCATCTAGGAGTGACACACTGTGGCTGAGTGTCAAAAGTGGCCCTCAATTTTTTGGGCCACCGACAACATCTCCTGCATGTCCCTGTCATTTTTCAAAAAATTCTGCACCACCAAATTAATTGTATGTGCAAAACATGGGATGTGCTGGAATTTGCCCAGATGTAATGCACGCACAATATTGGTGGACTTATACGGCAGTACCCCTGGACTTAAACGGCAGTACCCCTGGACCTATACGGCAGCACCACTGGACTGGACTTATACGGCAGTACCACTGGACTGAACTTATATGGCAGTACCCCTGGACTTATATGGCAGTATCCCTGGACTTATACGGCTGCACCACTGGACTGGACTTATATGGCAGCACCACTGGACTTATACGGCAGTACCACTGGACTGGACTTATACGGCAGTACCCCTGGACTTATACGGCAGCACCACTGGACTTATACGGCAGTACCACTGGACTGGACTTATACGGTAGTACCACTGGACTGGACTTATACGGCAGTACCCCTGGACTTATATGGCAGCAGCACTGGACTTATACGGCAGTACCCCTGGACTTATACGGCAGTACCCCTGAACTTGTACGGCAGTACCCTTGGACCTGTACGGCAGTACCGCTGGACTGGATACCCCTGGACTTATATGGCAGCAGCACTGAACTTATGGCAGCACAGGACACCATCACTGGACTTATGGCAGCACAGGAAACCACCACTGGACTGATGCAGCACAACACAGCACCACTGGACTGGACTTATACAGCAGCACTGGACTTATGGCAGCACAGGACACCACCACTCTGACTGCACTAATGCAGCACAAGACACCACCACTGGACTGATGCAGCACAAGACAGCACTGAAATGACACAAAAGAGCAGGTCACCACCCCACGTGCCACACCACTTTCCCGCACAGACACTGAGGAGACTGTCCTCTCGCTACACTCTCCAGGACTGGAGTGAAAATGGCAGCGACGCGCAGCTCCTTATATGGAATCCAAATCCCGCGAGAATCCGACAGCTGGATGATGACATTTTGCGTCATTCTGGTTTCCGAGTCTAGCGGGAAAACTTGAGCCGGGAAGTGATGTTTGGTAGGGTTCGGTTCTCAGTGAACTGAACCCGCTCATCCCTAAATTAAATGGTGCAGGGTGTGCGATGTGTGGCCCCCCCTGGATCCAGCGGCCTGTGTGCACCGCACCTTGCACCCATTATAGATACGCCATAACTAGTAAGCTGATTATGGCTTTATCTTGCCTGTTTTTTGTATTCCATTCCTCAGTATTGCGCTTTGGTCCATATGTGCTGAGTACTTCCCAAAGGTCTTCTTTGTATAATAGCATCTTCCCTTAGAACTTCCATGGCTGGTAATTACTGTTTTCATCTCAGCTATGCCTGACATAAATTCCATACTAACAGCAATTTCTATCTCTCTGAAGATTTGCAGAATTGGATTACTACTGCACTGCAAACTGTTGGACTACTGATCTGTAAAGGGCTGCAGTCAACAGGTCGACAAGGACAGTGGGCCTTATTCAGCTTCAGGTGGAAAAATTGCAAATTCGCAAATCAGATGCATATTGGACCCATGTGGTGTGACGCATTGCACGTGTGCAAAGGCCGAATGTGTTCGCAATGCGACCGCAAGCCCAGAAAAGTGTGATTGCATAGTGATTGCCAGGAAGTAGTCATTTGTGGGAGGTTGCATGGCATTTGTGGGGAGTGGCTGGGAAAATGCAGGCGTGTCATGGCCGTTTTTGGGGCGTGCAGCTGACATCAGCAGCGATTAAAAACATTGCACCGTTACAACTGCAGCTGCATATATCCTGCGTATGCATGAGTCAACCAAAATTGTCGATGGTACTCGATTTGTGCGTATGTGTCATGATTATGCGAATGCATACGCAAATTTGCAAATGCATCGGTTGGCGTCTTTTACCTTTCTGGGTGACTATTCACATGCGTTTTTGTAGCAGAAGCAGCTTTGAGAAAATCACATTTTCTGTCTCATTAGCGATCCAAGCGGAATAAGGTCCAATGTCAGGTTCTTTGTAAATGAGGACAGATAGACACACTCACATCCAACTCAGTAAATGGGAGGAATACAACAGCAAGTGAGTACAGCACCGACACCACAAGATGGTGCGGACTCTGAACCTAATTCAGACCTGATTGCTCCTCTGCAAATTTGTAGAGGTCTGCGATCAGATAGTCGTTGCTCATAGAGAGTGAAAACCCGCCCCGTGCAAGTGTGCAAATGTATGTGTACACCGCGCGGAAACTTCAAGACTTCTGCAAATCTTTTTGCAATTCACTCACCATCAAATTATTTTTCAAGTCTGTGCAGACTGTGCGTAGCCCAAAACTTACTCCTACAGTGCAATACAAACAGGCTGATCGGCAGAGCCGGCTCTAGGCATAGGTAAACTAAGCAAATGCCTAGGGCATTTGGTATGACTACGGGCACAAGCAGCTTCTGTTGATTAAAATGATATGTGGCATGCCTATATTCTGTGTGTGACTGCGGCTGTATCTGCATACGAAATTATACGTTACAGTTTATTTCTAGAAATCACTGTAAGATAGCATTTTGTATGTAGATACAGCCACAGTCGCACACAGAATATAGGCATGCTGCATATAATTTTAATCAGCAGAAGTGTTTTGTGCATCCTAGCCACATAGTAATGCAAATTAGATGCATTTTTATAAAAAAATATGGCCGACATTAGCAGAGCTGCCAGCTGACTCACGCCAGGCATCTCCTGCTGCATTGCGTATTGAGGCAAGATGTATGAGGACACATCTGTATCCAAGCAGAGGCAGAGGTCACAGTGTTAGCAACCTTGTGAGTGCTGTGTGTGGGTGGGTTGGTTGTGCAGTAGTGTTCGGCATATGTGTAAGGGGCAATGTGTCTGTCATTATGTGTATAATACTATAAGTGTACTAATAATGTGCGGCATATGTGTTTAAGGACATTAATAATGTGCAGCATATGTGTAAGGGACATTATGTGTATAAGGGCATTAATAAAGGTTGGCATAATGTGTAAGGGGCATTACTGTGTCATATTATTGTATAAATGCATTACTAATGTGTGGAAATATGTGTATAAGGTGCTCCACTGTGTGGCATAATGTATAGAAAGGGCACTACTGTGTGGTCTAATGTGAATAAAGAGCAATATGGTGTGGTGTAATGTGAATAAGGGGCACTACTGTGAGGAGTAACGTTTATAAGGTAAAGTGGTATTACTGTGAAATAACTAAAATTACGGATACTATCGCATGATAAAATGTAAATAAAGTTGCACTACTGTGTGGCGTAAATGGAATTGGGGGTACTATTGTGTGTGCCCATTCCCAGCAAGAACACACCCCTTTTTGGGCTGTGCGCCAAATGTGCACACTATTCCTATTTTAAATATGGAACACCAAAATAGGAATACCAAATAGGAATTAAATAGGAACACCAAAATGAGGACTGCTATGGGTGAGGGGTGATGGTGCTGGGAAAGGGGTGCAGGGTCAGAGGCGGAACTAGCGGTGGTGCTAGGGAGCACAAGCCAAAATCTTTTTTTTTTTTTTCCAGAAATGTTTTTATTGCAAATTTGACAAGACATAGCAACAAGTGTGAACATAATTATCCGTTGCAAACATTTTCCAATATTTTCTGCCTCTTGATTAACAGCATAGATATGTATAGTGAATTTTACGTTGTAAAGGCATGTTACTGACATTAATATTCAATAAAATTACCAGTGCATTCACTTTGATATTTTTTGTCATGACTTGTCTTAATACAAAAGATGATAATAGTTTATCATTACCCATTGAAACCAGAAGACAAATACATAATTGTTTTCGTATGAACGTTTGGTATGAGACTAGATTGTTCGTACAGGACCCACCAATTAATTTGAATTGAGAAGCGGTAGATGATTCGGACGCGCGTGGCTTTACCCCCTCCCCCCTTACTCCCCCTCCTTTGCTCTCTCTCCCCCCTTTCCTTCTTTCTCTGCCCTCTCTAACTTTTCTTAATCAGTTGTTAAACTACTGTATTATCATCTTTTGCACAAGCCAAAATCTTGCCTAGGCCATCATATTGGTTAGGGCCGGCTCTGCTGATCGGGTGCCGGAGCTGACGTCAAACATCCTCCCTAAAAACACTAGGGAACGTCTGCCTTTTTCCTGACACTCCAAGAAAATGGTCAGTTACCACCCACAAACGTCAGCATCCTGTCAATCATCTTGCGAACGCCTAGCAGTCCAAATTTTCGCACCATTCTGTCGCTGTTTGGCCTCGCGCTTGCACAGGGGCGGATCCAGAAGAAAATGAAAGGGGGGGCACCATGAGAGGGGAACGGTAATAGTTATATTTACATGCACCTAAGGCACGCATGCTCCCATATAAGGGGTGTAGTATCACGGGGGCGTGGCCTCACAGAATACGGCATCAGGTAATGATTGGCTGTAGGAGCGCATCCTGGTTTATTGCCAATGTTTCACCCTGATGAAAAGGCTGATTGGGCCTTGAAATGTTTGTCACCTGTTCTATTAGTTATGGGAGCCTGGAAGGCACCCCAGCACAATATAATTATTATAGTTTTTAGTCAGTCGTGCCAGGTGCAGCATACCTTGTTTTGGGCACTGCACTAAGACTCAGACTGCAGGATACGAACTGCCCATCTTTGATTAGCAGAAGCAGCCAGCTGGATCTCCAACAAGCAGCATAAGACATCTGCAGGACAGCCCTCTCACAATCACACGGGCCGCCTTCTCAAAGCTGAGGCTGAGTTTGACTGCACCTATCACAGTGGTAAAGGAAGTGGAGGAGGAAGCGCTGGGAAACTGTGCGGTGCAATGAGGGCTAACGAAGCCTTCTGCGCCGTCAGAGCCGGCCATAGGCATAGGCAAACTAGGCAATTGCCTAGGGCATTTGATATGCCTAGGGGCATCAGCAGCTTCTGCTGATTAAAATTATATGCGGCATGCCTATATTCTGTGTGTAATATTTCTTATGCAGATACAGCCACAGTCTCACACAGTATATAGGCATGCTGCATATCATTTTAATCAGCAGAATGTGCTTGTGCATCTTAGCCACATAGCAATGCAAATAAGATGCATTTTCATAAAAAAGTGCCCAACGTTAGCATTGAGGCAAGATTTATGAGGACACATCTGTACCCAAGCAGAGGCAGAGGTCACAGTGTTAGTGGCAGTGTGAGTGCTGTGTGCATGTGAGTGGGTTGGTTGTGCAGTAGTGTTCGGAATATGTGTAAGGAACATTATGTGTGTCATGTAAAAATGCATTAATAATGTGCAACATATGTGTACAGGGCACTATGTGTGTCATTATGTGTATAAGGGCATTAATAATGTGCAGCATATGTGTAACAGGGTACTACTGTATGTGTGTCATTATGTGTATAGGGGCACTAATAATGTGCAGCAAATGTGTAGGGGGCACTATGTGTGTCATTATGTGTATAAGGGCATTAATAATGTGCGGCATATATGTAAGGGACATAATGTGTAAAAGGGCATTAATAAAGGTTGTCATAATGTGTAAAGTGCATTATGTTTATAAGGTCATTAATAATGTGTAAGGGGCATTACTGTGTGGAATTATGTGTATAAATTATGCATTACTAATGTGTGGCATTATGTGTATAAGGTTCTCTACTATGTGGCATTGCATATAGAAAGGGCACTACTGTGTCGTCTAATATGAATAAAGAGCAATAGAGTATGGTGTAATGTGAATAAGGAGCAATTCAGTGTGATGTAATGTGAATAAGGTGCTCTACTGTGAGGAGTAATGTTTATAAGGTAAAGTAATACTACTGTGGGATGTAATATGAATTATGGACATTATCGCATGATCAAATGGGAACAAAGTTGCAGGCTGTGCGCCAAAAGTGCGAACTGTTCCTATTTAAAATATAGGGCGTACAAACACCAAAATAAGGACTGCTATGGGTGAGGGGTGATGGTGCTGAGAAAGAGGTGCAAGGTCAGAGGCGGAACCAGCGGTGGTGCTAGGGGGCACCAGCCAAAATCTTGCCTAGGGCATCATATTGGTTAGGGCCGGCTCTGTGCGCCGTCATAAGTAACAGTCTAACTCGATGCTGGCATTTGAACACCGCGCCTGGGCTGGACTCTGGCCGGCTGGCAGTGGGGGAGGCTGGAGCTGCAGCTCCAGCCTCCCCATTGGTTACCACACGGACTTGCTGTTAGAGCTGTGGTGGGTCCTAGTGCCTGCCAGCTCTTATATCAAATCTGACTGACGTAAATAGCAGTAGTGCTGCCGCTGTTCTACTTTTGAAAAAAAAGAAGTCAGAAATGACAGGGGGGCACGGGCCCGAGTGCCCCCACCCCCTGGATCCGCCTATGCGCCTGCGCATTGCGGTGCATACACATGTGCAGTCATTCGATAATCGGCTGCTGTGCCATTTTGCACAGCAGCGATCAGGTCTGAATTAGGCCTTCAATTCGGGTGGTATTCATGTGACCGCCGGTCAGCTGACCGACAGTCACATGACCTCCTCCACGAGCCCGACGGCTCACTATCCCGATGGTCGGCATGCCGACCAACAGGGACTATTTCCACTCGTGGGTGTCCACGACACCCATAGAGTGGGAATAGAACCCGTGGCGACCGCAGGTCGCCACCGAGCCCCCAAGGGGCTTGCTGCACTCGCCCCTCCCCGCCGGGATCCCGGCGTCGGTATGCTGCCGGGATCCCGGCGTCGGTAAGCTGACCGGCGGTCAGGAGACCGCCGGTCACCAGTACTACACCCTTCAGTTCACATACATCAATTCATACTGGCTTCCCCTCTTTTATGCAGCCTTGCAAGTTTATAAAGAATTTGGTTGAAATGTTATTAATAATGCATATTCTGTATATAACAGATATAGAAAGCTCAGTAAAGGTAGCAACCACAGTTGTATATGACTTTTAACAGTTTAGTTGCAGAGCAGTAAACTCTTTTGTAAATCTAACACTATGAATCCAAACCCACCTGTATCATAATCTACTGCTCTTCACCATGAGCATTACCTAAATTATGTATGTGCCGACTCACCCCTTTCTCTGCATATCCAATGAGCTCAGTCACAATGAAAACTGCTCAGTGTGCTACTTATTTGCTGGTTACATTTTCCTTCATTAAATTGTTGAATATGTGATTTCTAGCTTCAGACATTCACGGTTATAAAATTACATAACTGGGACTTGGTAACTTCTCTTGCATGAAACTTTTACACCAGAAAATTCCAGTTACCTGAACTCTCCAAACTCTCCGAAAATTGGGTGGCTCTCCCGGCCCCCCGGAAAGGTGGGCAAGTCTTCCGCTTTCCCTGCAGCCCCTCCGCACCCCCACCTCGGCCGCAAATAGCAGAGAACAAGTGGGCGGTCCGAGGGTGTCCAATGACGCGGTTCACACTGAATTGAGTCATAGTAGCACTGCCCCCCCCCCCCCCCCCCACTATACAGTGTCTGTTTTCTCGGTACTGTATAGCAGGGGGCGGAACCATGATGACGCTATCGTGATACCATGCCCCGGACTGCCCACTTCCCCCATTGGCCATGCCCCCAGATCGCCCACATTGCCTCCTGGTCACGCCCCCAGACAGCCCATTTTGCCGCCAGCAACGCCCCCATGCACCTACAACACAAAGTAGGAATACAGATGCAAAGAATGGGGTGAGTTTGGATTTCAAACTCACTCCATTTTTTGCATCTGGATCTCTGCATGGGGGTACCATTTAGTTACTTTATAAATACCATAAAGCTAGCTAGAAATGGATGAAATGGAAGAAGAGATTGTGGTAGAGTAACTGCAGAATATCCCACAGCACATGAAGTGTAAATATCTGCTGTGACTTGTCAGCAATGCTTGTCAGTGGTTGCTGGAGGGTAATCTCCTGCTTGGATCCCAGTGCTCTGGACACCACCTGCAGCTGTGGCAACATCCGTCACCTGCCTGTCCACTTCTTTCATCCCAGGATACAGTGATGGGCGAAACCACCTGTTATGCCGTAACTATGCCCCAATGCACACAATGAGGTGACTTAGCCGTACCCTCAGTGGCCATGCCCCCCTCTCCCAGCATCTGGCGGTGTCCTAGTTCTAGGTGGCACTGAGTGCACCACAGGGATCAGTGCACTACTCTCTCCCCAGGCCGCAGTAATTGGCGATCACCAACCTACAGCTGTGGAAAGAGACTCTTCCTGTAGTCCAGACTACATACAGACCCTTTTCTCTCTCCTAGTTACTTCCCTTCTACAAGCAACAGTGATGGGAGATCCTTGGGCACACCTTCCCCTAGCTGCTAGATTCTCTTGCAGGACTGCGAAGTCCTGAGAGAAGTGTAAGAAAGTACAGAGACAGTATTATACAATGTAAAAAAAACTTTACATATCTGTCTATCTCTATCTATCTATCTATCTATCTATCTATCTATCTATCTATCTATCTATCTATCTATCTATCTATCTAGTAATGCGATAATCTGGGGTATCTAGCTTGGTAAAGTGTTTAGTGGTGCAGTGTTTAGGTGCACAAGTAAGGTCAATACACATCTTTTCCAAGTTTAAGTTAATTAAGTAGAGCTTTACTATCATTATACAACTCATCCTAGTCCTCACTCAGGACACCAGCTCACTTCTTGACCCCTCTCTAACTGGGCAACTAGTCTGCAGCCTGACTGGAATCTTGCAACCCCACCTGGGCTGTATACACCCGGCAACCTCACTTGACTGCACAGTCACTCTTGGGCTGTCTCCCATAGGTGTGCTCACACCTCCATCTTTCTCTTCCCTGTGTGGACAGATCCCTCCAGCCTCACACAGAATACATGGGTCACTATCGCCATCTTTCTTGATATTAAGTGAATTTTAAAGAAATTGACAATTTTGCAGACATATTTCTACTAGAGATGAGCGGGTTTGGTTCTCAGAGAACCGAACCGTACCAAACTTTACCATTCGAGTCCGGTTCCGAGTCAGGCTCGGGTTTTCACGCCTGACTCGGAAACCCGAACGAAGCAAAACGCAGGAGGGACCAGGCGTTTGGACTTTGGAGGGAGGGTTTCTGACATCAGCTCCGGCCCCGATCATTGCAGCGGCTGAGTAAGTCCTGGGATGAGCACAGTAGCGCACAGAGGGGGGGGGGGGGTTCTGGTTGCACAGAAACCCCCCCTGATGGACTGAATTTGCTTTTTAGAGACGGAGACAGCTGTGTCTCCGTCTCAAGAAAAGCCGCGACCACGATTGTGTTCGCGTTCGCAGCTACCGCTGCAGGGAGCTCTTACCAGCAGTCTCTCTACACAGTGTCTGTCAGTGAGAGGTAGCTGCTCGTGCATAGCAACTCCATATGTCTTCCTCACTGTGTCCTCTGCAGCTTCCGGGTACTGTATGTGTGCACTGTATTTGTTTGTTTTAAAGTGTGTTGTGTATGTGCAGTCTGTGTTTGTGAATCTTTATATATATATATATATATATATATATACACACATACGGGTGGTAGTCATGTGACCGCCGGTCGGCTGACCGACAGTCACATGACCTCCTCCGTGAGCCCGACGGCTCACTATCCCGTTGGTCGGCATGCCGACCAACAGGGACTATTTCCACTCGTGGGTGTCCACGACACCCATAGAGTGGGAATAGAACCCGTGGCGACCGCAGGTCGCCACCTAGCCCGCAGCGTGGCGAGCGCAGCGAGCCCGCAAGGGGCTTGCTGCACTCGCCCCTCCCCGCCGGGATCCCGGCGTCGGTATGCTGCCGGGATCCCGGCGTCGGTAAGGTGACCGGCGGTCAGGAGACCGCCGGTCACCCGTACTACACCCATACATACACATATAAATATATATGTATGTGTGTATATATATATGTGTGTGTGTGTGTGTGTATATATATAATATAGAAACCCCCACAGTAAATCCTGCGTTTGCCCCTGGCTGCGCAGAGACTGCACAAACTCATGTTTGTGCAGCTCTCCAACAAATGCGATCGCACATCTACACACAACAAATACCCTCCCCCTGTAGGCGGCGACTACCTGATCACAGGGATGCAAAAAAAGGCACCCTAGCGATCAGGTCTGAATTACCCCCTTAATTAGGTCATCTAGAGCTTTTAGGAGAAAAAAACATTCTTCTCTTTCTTTATGGTAGGGTTAAGTATTTTGGTATCATAAGAGGCTGGACTGGTCATGCAGGAATTTAATCCATTATACTCTTCTATAGCTTCCAGTGTCCCTGAGTTCATTGGTAGCCAGAGTAACACATCTCTAGCAGGAATACACAATCCCGACAGCGGCATCTTGCCAGGCGGAATCCTGGCAGCGAGTCCCCTCGTGGGCTTACTGTGCTCTCCAGGCTTCAGGCCCGGAGGCTTGCAGAGGATCTATTTCCACTCTGGTAGTGGCATGGACCCACCACCCGAGTGGGAATACCAGGCTGCAGTCGGGATTCTGACCGTCAGCATTTTACCAGCTCTCTGGATTCTGACGTCAGCCTTCTAAACGCCAGGATCCTGACAGACGGTATATTAACTGCATCCCATACTTACCTACATTTCTTTTCACCTCTCGGAGAGATACCCGGAGAGGAGAAGCAGGTGGGTGGTGATGGGAGCGGGGCAGAGCCAATTGTATCATTATGTCCCACCCACTGGATGGGAAAATATCGCGATTGGGCAATATTTGCATAGGTGCGGATCTTCAGTGATGCAATTAGCGTATAATTGCGTCATTAGGCCCTGCTCCCCTCTACTCATTCCGCAATTTCATCCGATTTAGCTCCCCATTCTGCCCACTTCACTAGGAAGTGGGCAGAATACGGGAGGGGTACCCACTCTTCCGGGGCTTCGGGGGACTACCCGAGAAACCGGGTGTCTCCCGCAGAATCCAGGAGAGTAGGTAAGTATGCTGCATCCCCTCTGGCATTGTGGAGACATGACTGACCCAAAATGTCCCAACAACCAATCTAAAGTATTTTTTTTTATGCAAACTGATTTAATCTGTAACCCCAGTATTCTCTGACACAGGTGTGTTCTGTTTGTGATCTACCCTCCAAGTAGAACCTTTTATTATATTTGAGGCTCCTCATCTTGCAAGTGTATTGTTGGATTTCAGGTGAATGCTGGTCTTACTCGCTCAGATATTCTGCAAAATTAGTTTGCTGCTGCTCCTTGTTGAAGGTCTTTTGTGCGCTGATGCATAATATTTCATAATCTGGAGGAGCGCTTTTGACTTGTTTTTGAGGCAGTGCTGCCTTTGACAGAAAATCAGCAATTTATATCTGTGATCCCTTCTTGTAGGTCACAATAAGATTGTATTTCTGCAGACACAGCAGCACGTACTGTAGACTTTTGACACTACAAGATTCAAGTAGACTTTTTTGGAAAATGCCTCTCACTGATTTGTGATCAGTCTCAATAGGAACCACTGTCTTTCCATGTAAATATTAATCAAACCTCTTGCAGAAAATTAAAATGGCAAGACATTCCCAATCAATGTCAGCATACCATCATTGTGTGTATGCCTGATTCAGATTTGCATGCATTGATATTGTGCCGCAATGATATTCTGTTTCGATGATGTGTTCGAGGCTGCAACTGCGATTCTGTATGCAGGGGAGTCTCTCTTCAATGATCAATTCTTTATTGTTTTTGTGAACACTTCCAAAGTACTAACTTTGTATATTAGCCTTCTCAGCATACAGTATATTACATGTGAAATTACAGAAGGAACTTTGAGAACGCCTCCCGGTCTTTGAACAGGTTGCACGTTGTCTGGTTTGGGCATGTGTACAAAGGCTCTTTCCTTCACCAGCTCCAGGTCCAAACCCTCAGTCTTTAGAAGGTGTCAGTGTTCAAGCTCAGGAAGACTGCTAGTCTACCGACTAGGCTGTTCCAGCTGTTGGACAACTCCCTGCCATAGTGCTGGGTCTACACTGAACTAAACGGGATGTAGTTATGTGACACGCAATACCGACGGCTACATAATGACTCCTCTAAATACCGACAGTTGGCATGCCAACTAACAGGGACTATTCCCACTTGTGGGTGTCCACCACAACCATAGGGTTGGAATAGAACCTGTGGTGAGCACAGCTCGCCATCGAGCAAGGGGCTTCGTTGCGCTCGCACCCCCTGCCAGCATTCTGCTGCCGGGATCCCGTGGTCGGTATGCTGAACGCTGGGTTCCCCAGCGCTGGTCAGCCATACCCAACCCTTCACCATTTCTAATTATTGGGCTCCTGCACAGCCATCTAGTTGCTGTTTGCTGCTGTATTCTGCCTTCTGCCATCCCCAACTTATGTACTTTCACTGTCTTGCCCTTGATTTTGCCTCTGTCCTCAACCCTTTGTATTAATCGGCTTTGCTGTGTACCGAATCTGTCTGCCCCTGACCATTCTTGCCTCTATTATGGTCTGACTTCCTTTGTAGCCACTGGACTCCATATCTGGCTCCAGACAGCTACAGCTCTCCGTTGTGTAGTGCAGCGGGCAATTTCAACTTCAGCTTCTTTCTGTTTACATTTTATTTCTGCCTTTTTGCCGTAAAAATCTGATCTTATTGCTATTGTAGCTTGTGTCATTGTCATTCTACTACTATGCATGAGAATATCTATGCGAATATGTCCACTCCTGACAGACTTTCTACAAATTCATGCTGTCTGCTTTGCAGTCTACAGGAGCAATGGCTATTCCAAAATCATGCACAGCCATAATTTGGTTCCTACAGCAATGCGGGCTGCACAAGCATGGCATTTTGCTTGTGATGCATCCTGCCACTGCTGTATGCTTGAAGAAAATCCCAAAGGACAGCTCTTTTGCGGTAAGAGCTGTCCTTTGCGATGATAGGACTTCTGGGTTCATGACCCAGAGTCCCATCTGCGAATGCGCAGGCTGACACGTGTGCCACGGGAGGTGCTGAGCGGGATCTGATTGGATTCCTCTAAGAGGGAAAAGGCTTGGGCAACACCATCTAAAGATGGCATTGCCCTCCGCATCCAAGTCCTCGAATCTTTCGCATTCCAGGGCTTGGTGTATATGCGGTAAGGGGCCAAACCTCTTAAAGCGGCATTTTCTGAGGCTTGGGTGCATTTTCATGGTTGGTGCATCCCACCCCTAAATTCTATAGAAGCTAATGTTCACTGCTCAAAAAAATAAAGGGAACACTAAAATAACACATCCTAGATCTGAATGAATGAAATATTCTTATTAAATACTTTGTTCTTTACATAGTTGAATGTGCTGACAACAAAATCACACAAAAAATAAGATTTTACTTACCGATAAATCTATTTCTCGTAGTCCGTAGTGGATGCTGGGGACTCCGTCAGGACCATGGGGATTAGCGGCTCCGCAGGAGACAGGGCACAAAAATAAAGCTTTAGGATCAGGTGGTGTGCACTGGCTCCTCCCCCTATGACCCTCCTCCAAGCCTCAGTTAGGATACTGTGCCCGGACGAGCGTACACAATAAGGAAGGATTTTGAATCCCGGGTAAGACTCATAGCAGCCACACCAATCACACCGTACAACTTGTGATCTGAACCCAGTTAACAGTATGACAACGTAGGAGCCTCTGAACAGACGGCTCACAACAATAACAACCCGATTTTTTTGTAACAATAACTATGTACAAGTATTGCAGACAATCCGCACTTGGGATGGGCGCCCAGCATCCACTACGGACTACGAGAAATAGATTTATCGGTAAGTAAAATCTTATTTTCTCTAACGTCCTAGTGGATGCTGGGGACTCCGTCAGGACCATGGGGATTATACCAAAGCTCCCAAACGGGCAGGAGAGTGCGGATGACTCTGCAGCACCGAATGAGAGAACTCCAGGTCCTCTTTAGCCAGGGTATCAAATTTGTAGAATTTTACAAACGTGTTCTCCCCCCGACCACGTAGTTGCTCGGCAGAGTTGTAATGCCGAGACCCCTCGGGCAGCCGCCCAGGATGAGCCCACCTTCCTTGTGGAATGGGCATTTACATATTTTGGCTGTGGCAGGCCTGCCACATAATGTGCAAGCTGAATTGTACTACACATCCAACTAGCAATCGTCTGCTTAGAAGCAAGAGCACCCAGTTTGTTGGGTGCATACAGGATAACAGCAAGTCAGTTTTCCTGACTCCAGCCGTCCTGGAAACCGATATTTTCAGGGCCCTGACAACATCTAGCAACTTGGAGTCCTCCAAGTCCCTAGTAGCCGCAGGTACCACAATAAGCTGGTTCAGGTGAAACGCTGACACCACCTTAGGGAGAAACTGGGGACGAGTCCGCAGCTCTGCCCTGTCCGAATGGACAATCAGATATGGGCTTTTGTGAGACAAAACCGCCAATTCTGACACTCGCCTGGCCGAGGCCAGGGCCAACATCATGGTCACTTTCCATGTGAGATATTTCAAATCCACAGATTTGAGCGGTTTAAACCAATGTGATTTGAGGAATCCCAGCACTACGTTGAGATCCCACAGTGCCACTGGAGGCACAAAAGGGGGTTGTATATGCAGTACTCCCTTGACAAACTTCTGGACTTCAGGAACTGAAGCCAATTTTTTTCTGGAAGAAAATCGACAGGGCCGAAATTTGAACCTTAATGGACCCCAATCTGAGGCCCATAGACACTCCTGTTTTCAGGAAATGCAGGAATCGACCGAGTTGAAATTTCTTCGTGGAGCCTTCCTGGCCTCACACCACGCAACATATTTTCGCCACATGTGGTGATAATGTTGTGCGGTCACGTCCTTCCTGGCTTTGACCATGGTAGGAAAGACCTCTTCCGGAATGCCTTTTTCCCTTAGGATCCGGCGTTCAACCACCATGCCGTCAAACGCAGCCGCGGTAAGTCTTGGAACAGACATGGTACGTGCTGAAGCAAGTCCCTTCTTAGCGGCAGAGGTCATGAGTCCTCTGTGAGTATCTCTTGAAGTTCCGGGTACCAAGTCCTTCTTGGCCAATCCGGAGCCACGAGTACAGTTCTTACTCCTCTACGTCTTATAATTCTCAATACCTTGGGTATGAGAAGCAGAGGAGGAAACACATACACCGACTGGTACGCCCACGGTGTTACCAGAACGTCCACAGCTATTGCCTGAAAGTCTCTTGACCTGGCGCAATACCTGTCCAGTTTTTTGTTCAGGCTGGACGCCATCATGTACACCTTTGGTCTTTCCCAACGGTTCACAATCATGTGGAAAACTTCCCGATGAAGTCCCCACTCTCCCGGGTGGAGGTCGTGCCTGCTGAGGAAGTCTACTTCCCAGTTGTCCACTCCCGGAATGAACACTGCTGACAGTGCTATCACATGATTTTCCGCCCAGCGAAAAATCCTTGCAGTTTTTTCCATTGCCCTCCTGCTTCTTGTGCCGCCCTGTCTGTTTACGTGGGCGACTGCCGTGATGTTGTCCCACTGGATCAATACCGGCTGACCTTGAAGCAGAGGTCTTGCTAAGCTCAGAGCTTCATAAATTGCCCTTAGCTCCAGTATATTTATGTGGAGAAAAGTCTCCAGACTTGATCACACTCCCTGCAAATTTTTTCCCTGTGTGACTGCTCCCCAGCCTCTCAGGCTGGCCTCCGTGGTCACCAGCATCCAATCCTGAATGCCGAATCTGCGGCCCTCTAGAAGATGAGCACTCTGTAACCACCACAGGAGAGACACCCTTGTCCTTGGAGATAGGGTTATCCGCCGATGCATCTGAAGATGCGATCCGGACCATTTGTCCAGCAGATACCACTGAAAAGTTCTTGCGTGGAATCTGCCGAATGGAATCGCTTCGTAATAAGCCACCATTTTTCCCAGGACTCTTGTGCAATGATGCACTGACACTTTTCCTGGTTTTAGGAGGTTCCTGACTAGCTCGGATAACTCCCTGGCTTTCTCCTCCGGGAGAAACACCTTTTTCTGGACTGTGTCCAGAATCATCCCTAGGAACAGCAGACGTGTCGTCGGAAACAACTGCGGTTTTGGAATATTTAGAATCCACCCGTGCTGTCGTAGAACTACTTGAGATAGTGCTACTCCGACCTCCAACTGTTCTCTGGACCTTGCTCTTATCAGGAAGTCGTCCATTTTCTTCGAAGAAGAATCATCATTTCGGGCATTACCTTGGTAAAGACCCGAAGTGCCGTGGACAATCCAAACGGCAGCGTCTGAAACTGATAGTGACAGTTCTGTACCACGAACCTGAGATACCCTTGGTGAGAAGGGCAAATTTGGACATGGAGGTAAGCATCCCTGATGTCCCGGGACACCATATAGTCCCCTTCTTCCTGGTTCGCTATCACTGCTCTGAGTGACTCCATCTTGATTTGAACCTTTGTAAGTGTTCAAATATTTCAGATTTAGAATAGGTCTCACCGAGCCTTCTGGTTTCAGTACCACAATATAGTGTGGAATAATACCCCTTTCCTTGTTGTAGGAGGGGTACTTTGATTATCACCTGCTGGGAATACAGCTTGTGAATTGTTTCCAATACTGGCTCCCTGTCGGAGGGAGACGTTGGTAAAGCAGACTTCAGGAACCTGCGAGGGGAAACTCTCGACTTTCCAATCTGTACCCCTGGGATACTACTTGTAGGATCCAGGGGTCCTGTACGGCTCCAGCGTCATGCTGAGAACTTGGCAGAAGCGGAAGGCTTCTGTTCCTGGGAATGGGCTGCCTGCTGCAGTCTTCTTCCCTTTCCTCTATCCCTGGGCAGATATGCTTATGGGGACGAAAGGACTGAGGCTGAAAAGACGGTGTCTTTTTCTGCATAGATGTGACTTAGGGTAAAAACGGTGGATTTCCCAGCAGTTGCCGTGGCCACCAGGTCCGATGGACCGACCCCAAATAACTCCTCCCCTTTATACGGCAATACATCTTTGTGCCGTTTGGAATCTGCATCACCTGACCACTGTCGTGTCCATAAACATCTTATTGGCAGATATGGACATCGCACTTACTCTTGATGCCAGAGTGCAAATATCCCTCTGTGCATCTCGCATATATAGAAATGCATTTTTTAAATGCTCTATAGTAAATAAATACTGTCCCTGTCAAGTGTATCAATATTTTCAGTCAGGGAATCCGACCAAGCCACCCCCGCGCTGCACATCCAGGCTGAGGCGATCGCTGGTCGCAGTATAACACCAGTATGTGTGTATATACTTTTTAGGATATTTTCCAGCCTCCTATCAGCTGGCTCCTTGAGGGCGGCCGTATCTGGAGACGGTACCGCCACTTGTTTTGATAAGCGTGTGAGCGCCTTATCCACCCTAAGGGGTGTTTCCCAACGCGCCCTAACTTCTGGCGGGAAAGGGTATACCGCCAATAATTTTCTATCGGGGGAACCCCGCGCCTCATCACACACTTCATTTAATTTATCTGATTCAGGAAAAACTATAGGTAGTTTTTCCACACCCCACATAATACCCTTTTTTGTGGTACTTGTAGTATCAGAAATATGTAACACCTCCTTCATTGCCCTTAACAAGTAACGTGTGGCCCTAAAGGAAAATACGTTTGTTTCTTCACCGTCGACACTGGAGTCAGTGTCTGTGTCGACCGACTGAGGTAAAATGGGCATTATAACGTCCCTGACGGTGTGCTAGACGCCTGGACAGATACTAATATGTTTGCCGGTTGTCTCATGTCGTCAATCGACTTGCAGCGTGTTGACATTATCACGTAATTCCTTAAATAAGCCATCTATTCCGGTGTCGACTCCCTAGAGAGTGACATCACCACTACAGGCAATTTGCTCCGCCTCCCAACATCGTCCTCATACATGTCGACACACACGTACCGACACACAGCACACACACAGGGAATGCTCTGATAGAGGACAGGACCCACTAGCCCTTTGGGGAGACAGAGGGAGAGTTTGCCAGCACACACCAAAAACGCTATAATTATACAGGGACAACCTTTATATAAGTGCTTTTCCCTTATAGCATTTTAATATATGTAGTCATATCGCCAAATCAGTGCCCCCCCTCTCTGTTTTAACCCTGTTTCTGTAGTGCAGTGCAGGGGAGAGCCTGGGAGCCTTCCCACCAGCATTTCTGTGAGGGAAAATGGCGCTGTGTGCTGAGGAGAATAGGCCCCGCCCCTTTTTCGGTGGGCTTCTTCTCCCGTTTTTCTGAGACCTGGCAGGGGTTAAATACATCCATATAGCCCCCAGGGGCTATATGTGATGTATTTTTAGCCATAAAAAAGGTATTATACATTGCTGCCCAGGGCGCCCCCCCAGCGCCCTGCACCCTCCGTGACCGCTGTGTGAAGTGTGCTGACAACAATGGCGCACAGCTGCAGTGCTGTGCGCTACCTCAGGAAGACTGAAAAGTCTTCTGCCGCCTGCTTCTGGACCTCTTCCATCTTCGGCATCTGCAAGGGGGGTCGGCGGCGCGGCTCCGGGACGAACCCCAGGGTGAGACCTGTGTTCCGACTCCCTCTGGAGCTAATGGTGTCCAGTAGCCTAAGAAGCCAATCCATCCTGCACGCAGGTGAGTTCACTTCTCTCCCCTAAGTCCCTCGATGCAGTGAGCCTGTTGCCAGCAGGACTCACTGAAAATAAAAAAACTAAAAACTTTTTCTAAGCAGCTCTTTAGGAGAGCCACCTAGATTGCACCCTGCTCGGACGGGCACAAAAACCTAAGTGAGGCTTGGAGGAGGGTCATAGGGGGAGGAGCCAGTGCACACCACCTGATCCTAAAGCTTTATTTTTGTGCCCTGTCTCCTGCGGAGCCGCTAATCCCCATGGTCCTGACGGAGTCCCCAGCATCCACTAGGACGTTAGAGAAATTATCAATGGAAATCAAATTTATTAACCCATGGAGGTCTGGATTTGGAGTCACACTCAAAATAAAAGTGGAAAAACACACTACAGGCTGATCCAACTTTGATGTAATGTCTTTAAAACAAGTCAAAATGAGGCTCAGTAGTGTGTGTGGTCTCCACGTGCCTGTATGACCTCCCTACAACACCTGGCCATGCTCCTGATGAGGTGGCGGATGGTCTCCTGAGGGATCTCCTCCCAGACCTGGACTAAAGCATCCGCCAACTCCTGGACAGTCTGTGGTGCAACGTGGCGTTGGTGGATGGAGCGAGACATGATGTCCCAGATGTGCTCAATTGGATTCAGGTCTGGGGAACGGACGGGCCAGTCCATAGCATCAATGCCTTCGTCTTTCAGGAACTGCTGACACACTCCAGCCACATGAGGTCTACCATTGTCTTGCATTAGGAGGAACCCAGGGCCAACCGCACCAGCATATGGTCTCACAAGGGGTCTGAGGATCTCATCTCGGTACCTAATGGCAGTCAGGCTACCTCTGGCGAGCACATGGAGGGCTGTGCGGCCCCCCAAAGAAATGCCACCCCACACCATTACTGAACCACTGCCAAACCGGTCATGCTGGAGGATGTTGCAGGCAGCCGAACGTTCTCCTTGGTGTCTCCAGACTCTGTCACGTCTGTCACATGTGCTCAGTGAGAACCTGCTTTCATCTGTGAAGATCACAGGGCGCCAGTGGCGAATTTGCCAATCTTGGTGTTCTCTGGCAAATGCCAAACGTCCTGCACGGTGTTGGGCTGTAAGCACAACCCCCACCTGTGGACGTCGGGCCCTCTTACCACCCTCATGGAGTCTGTTTCTGATCGTTTGAGTAGACACATGCACATTTATGGCTTGCTGGAGGTCATTTTGCAGGGCTCTGGCAGTGCTCCTCCTGTTCCTCCTTGCACAAAGGCAGAGGTAGCGGTCCTGCTGCTGGGTTGTTGCCCTCCTACGGCCTCCTCCACGTCTCCTGATGTACTGGCCTGTCTCCTGGTAGCGCCTCCATGCTCTGGACACTACGCTGACAGATACAGCAAACCTTCTTGCCACAGCTCGCATTGATGTGCCATCCTGGATGAGCTGCACTACCTGAGCCACTTGTGTGGGTTGTAGACTCCGTCTCATACTACCACTAGAGTGAAAGCACCGCCAGCTTTCAAAAGTGACCAAAACATCAGCCAGAAAGCATGGGAGCTGAGAAGTGGTCTGTGGTCACCACCTGCAGAACAACTCCTTTATTGGGGGAGTCTTGCTAATTGCCTATAATTTCCACCTATTGTCTATTCCATTTGCACAACAGCATGTGAAATTAATTGTCAATCAGTGTTGCTTCCTAAGTGGACAGTTTGATTTCACAGAAGTGTGATTGACTTGGAGTTACATTGTGTTGTTTAAGTGTTCACTTTATTTTTTTGAGCAGTGTATTTTTTAAAAACCATAACCAGGAATTGAAGCAATACAGATTGCAAGTAATGGGACACAATATCTTGGCACATATGGCAAAGATACCAAAGACACAACACCAAATTAATCCTCTGTACCACATAACAACAACATTGTGTATTTTAGGAATGTTGAAATATTTTGCTAGCTAGAAGTAAACCTAACACTACATGAAGAGTGGGAGATGTGCTGTGAGAAAGACTTGGAAATGCTTACAAAAAACATAGTTTCCTAGGTAACTGTATAAAAAAAATGCTGTACCCCATAGCAACCAGATTGTGATATTTCTACTACAGCGTAGAAAATAAAGTATACAGCTAATTGTTTGCTATGGATTGAAGCATCCTCTTCACACACAGTTAGTAGATGACTCCGTCGGAACCCACCAGGCTTTAAAGCAGCTGGTTCTTCTGTCTATTAAATATCAACCATCTATTACAGTAAGTCTATGTTTTAGTAATAACTAAAATGTTCTGTTTTTGTTTTTCTTCCAATGTCAGAATAATGAGGGTGGCCTAACCGTCCAGCTCCCCAGCAGTGTCACTTCTTATAACCAGACGGGGTTGAAACCAGGAGAAGAGTACACCATTAGCATCATTTCATTGAAAGAGCAAGCAAGGAGCCCTCCAACATCAGGCAGCATAACGACGGGTAAGTACAGTAAGTTGGTTACGCTCCATGCACATACAGTAGACAGCTGCCCAATATACTGTAACTGGATGCTGAGATAATTGCACAGGATACCTGTTCAATAAAAGTACACCGAACAACCTCTTTCAGTCACTTTAATTCATTGCAGGAATAGCCGTTAGTAAGGAAAAAGATTAATATAGCAACAAATAGCAGAAGATGCCGTCGAGATTTATGGTGACAATCCATTAAGTACATTGGTCAACTCAAGATGTATGCGGTACGGTAGAAGTAAATGACTTACCTTTAATATAATGAATCTTTGTCCACATATACGGTAATGTTTGAAGGTCAAGGACAAGGGTACGTTGCTAACGGAAAAGCAAACACACAGGAAAATGCTGCTGAACTGTGTTTTGTTTTCTCCCCAGAAATTGACGGCCCATCACACATCCTAGTTCGGGACGTGTCTGACACCGTAGCTTTTGTGGAGTGGACTCCGGCAAGAGCTAAGCTGGACTTCATCCAACTTCAGTATGGCCCAGTCAACGGAGAAGGGGAGAAGACCACCTTCCGCCTGCAGCCCCCTCTGAGTCAGTATTCCATGCAAGTCCTGCGACCAGGAGCGCTGTATGAGGTGTCCGTGTGTGGCATCCGTGGGGACATTCGCAGTAATCCTGTCAGTGCCACTTTCATCACAGGTACTAAACCAGGCTCAGTAATTATTCCTAAAGTCTCAGTCCAAGCACAAACATGATGGACAAAAGTGGGCACCATATTGGTGGTACTGTAGTTTAGAAGAATGTAATTTAATAATAATTCATATATTACATCCTAAATTATATTACATACATAAGTTACCCATTTATTCTTTGGAATGAGTTTGTAACTGACATAATAAACTGTTACGTAGACTGTGATGGATATTTGAGACATTGGGATTCGGATGGATGAATGCCTAACTGCTACTTCTGCACTATTGTAGTCGGAATGTGGTTCATGTGAATGTTTAGACGAGGTGTGTCAACCTTTTAGTGCTCTCAGTGAATAGAGAAAATATTGTTGCATTGAAATTAACATTGAGACTGTGATAGTAAAGGATAATGATTTTCCAGGTTACGAGAAGAATATTTAGATAAAGTACTATGGGGCCAATTCAAGTTTGATCGCAAATCGCAATCCAACCGGAATCTTTACGATGGCCCTGTGGGCGCATGCGCAGCGCCCGCACTTTCTGCGGGGGGGCGGGGGTGCGCAGAAAAAGCGATCACCTCTGCCTGTCAATCAGGGGGCGGCAACGCTCCATTTCCAGGGAGGAGACGGAGCGTTGCGGGGGTGGGGCGGCACGAATGGTGGGCGGTGCGGCCAAACAGGCGCATGCAGCCACCGCGTTGGGTAAGATGGTGCCGGGTCTCCTGCGGGCCCAGCTAAGCTGCGCCGGCAGTAGGCATCAAGAATTTTTACGATGAAGCAGCAATAACTAGGTGCTTGCAAATTCTGCTTCAAGGGGGGAGGCGCCGATCAGCATGCTGGGCGGCCTTGCCCAATGATGGGCGGCCTCCAGCATGCGATCCAAAGGTTAGCAAATTCTGCTGAATTAGCCCCTTAATGTAGTTAATATGTGTATGTTAAGAGATAATTTTAAATGAAATCCAGTTTAATTTTTCCTGCAATCTACACACACCTCAGTCCAGCTCACACATACCTTCTTGCAGCTTCATGTCTACTATCTTCCTCTATTCCCCCTCCTGGAGTTGTAAATATCTAACTGCGCAGGTAAATGCAGGTGGTGGTGGTGGTGGTGGTGGTGGGGTCCAGTTGCCAAGAACCCACCCTCCCTCCGCCTAGCCAATGTCTCAAATTATGACCACAATGGCAGTAGTATATAATACGATTAGTAGAGCAGCCGCCACAACATGCAGTTTAAGGGACAGAGCAGAATTGCTACACATGCCCAGTGGTAGCAGCTACTTCTGCCAAGTTTGCTGTGTATGTGGATCAGAGCCCTCAATCAGTGCACTGGACCAGAGAGTAGCTGTCAGGAAGAGTAGACAGGTGCCTTACCATGAGGTGGGAGAATGTGTGCTTAGAAGGTGCATTACTGTCTCCTGGCTCTATTATGTTTGTGTTTTTATTTACTATGGGATGTTTAACATTTTCCTGATCACTTTTGTTATTTATATTAGTTAAATGTTTTATACAGCTTATACTATAGACCATTTAATGTATAGGGTTAATTATTAATACTGTATTTCATACACTATCCAGTGTATAAAAAGACCAAGGTCTGTACTAGGTTCTTCTAACACTCCACCAAACTTCCGTACTTGCTCCAGTGTTCGCAGAACAGAAGATTGCCATGATACATATTGTTACTAAAATAGAATGTTTCAGCTGTGATAACTGAATTGTCACAGGTTAACGTCTAAATGGGGTCATTCCGAGAGCTGTGCTGCGACTAAGTAAAAACCCGGCACTTCTGCGCATGCGTATGCGGTGCAGTGTGCACGCGCGAAGTACTTTCACAACGGCCGATGTATTTTCACACAAGGCCTAGCAAAGTTTTTCAGTCGCAATGGCCGCCGCAGAGTGATTGACATGAAGTGGGCGTTTCTGGGTGTCAAATGACTGTTTTCAGGGAGTGCTCAAAAAAACGCAGGCGTGCCAGGAAAAACGCAGGTGTGGCTGGCCGAACGCAGGGCGTGTTTGTGACGTCAAATCCGGAACTGAATGGTCTGAAGTGATCGCAAGCGCTGAGTAGGTCAGAAGCTACTCAGAAACTGCACAATATTTTTTTTGTAGCCGTTCTGCGATGCAATCATTCGCACTTCTGCTAAGCTAAGATACACTCCCAGAGGGCGGCGGCTTAGCATTTGCACGGCTGCTTAAACTACTAGCGAGCGTTCAACTCGGAATGACCCCCAAAGGTGGGTACACACCTATACATATATCTGCAAATCAATCGACCTACAGATATATCTGCAGATTGTACACACTGACAAACCACCATCTGCAGATATATCTGTTGTTGAGGACATTGGCCTATTAATCTTTCATCTGTACACACTGTCAGATCGTCGTTGTGAAATGTGTAAACTATTCCTGTAATTTACATAATGGACTGGCCTTCTATAGTGCACACAGGAAAAAGAGATAGGCCTTTTTCTTCTTGTTTTTTCTCCCACTGTCTCTCTCTCGTTCCCTTTCGTCTCCCATGGTCTCTCTTTCATTCTCTCCATCTACCACTGTCTCGCTCCCTCTGTCTCCTGCAATCCTTTGTATATGTGTAGAGATAATATAATGTATTACTAATATATAACTGACCTTCTTCCACAAAACCCCTCGGGGCACATGCTGACCAAGGCACCCACAGGTGCTGGATGGGCGCCCCAGGTTCCTTGCTCCAGCTCACAGCACAGTGGCTTCCGGACGCTCAAAGCACCAGTGGCCATACCCACACTCCCACCCCTGGTGGTCACAAAGCATCAGCACCTGCACTGATCCCCAACACACCACAAAAGGGATGGCCATCGGCGTGCCTACCATCGATGGGCACTATTGATGTAGAAATTGCATGTGTCAATGTATGCGTACAATTTACTATATGACCATCGATGGCTACACAACCTGATGGTCATCCCTGTACATTCAGTGGCTGGCCCAATGGCCAATCAGAAGCTTGGGGAGTCGGACCATCTCTGTACTTTGTGGAGGGGGGGGGGGGGATCACCAGGTGGTTCTATACCAACGGTGGCATGGAAACATTTGGTTCTCTGTCATCGATAACAAAGTTTTCAACCATGACCATAAACCATAGATGATTTTGAATCCCTACACCACAGAACATGGCAGGGGCACAGGGGGGTGCAGTGGTGTAATGCACACAGGAGTATACAGGGTACTCACCCAGCACAGTGATAAGGAAGCCCTTGACGGGGGGGAGGGGCTGTCTAAGTGCCTTCCTTACCCAGACATCACTCAGCACCTCCAGGCTGGCCCTCGGCCCCTGGACCAGCAACACCCAGCTCTCCAGCCAGCCCTGGAAGGATACCTCCAACACAGGCCAGACCAGCCTCCTGTTCCAGAAGCAACTCACATTAGCAGCCTGGAAGATGTGGCTGTCCCTCTCTTCTCCCGTGGCATCCTGCACAGGACCAGGGCTAGGGGTGCAGGAAGTGGAACCAGATGGAGCACCGTGTCCCGGGACATGCTGCAGTCACATGGGACACTAACACCCACAGTTCAACGCTGCTAACTGTATTACACACCGCTCTGGCACCCGCACCCCCCCACCCAGGTAACAGTTCCGGCCGGCAAACGCACCTCCCTCCCCGCACAGCTCCGACCGGCAAACGCAAGAGTTGCTTTAGTGTTATTGTATGTTGTTAAATCCACAAAATATAGTTCTTGCGGCTTTTTTGCTTTTGTTTTAAAGCCAAAATAATTACATTCTTTATAATGCCATACCAAGCGGAAATTCTTGTTTAAAATGTTCATATGGCTGTTTCCAAGGGATCAGTTCACAAGCCATGTTTTTAATAAATGGAAAATCCTACTTGTGCTTTGTGTATGAATTTGTCATTATTACATGTTTCATTTATTGTAAGTACAGGATATGGGAGTACAGAATCAACACAAGGTAGCTGAAACTCTAGAAATGCCAATTACTGGTCTCACAGAGGAAATGAAGGACAAATTGTACGGTCATTTTAAACGCTGGCATCTGTTTTAGGTGCCATTTAGCATCTTGCATGTTTTACAAGGGAGCAGTGCTTAGGTAGTTTCACAATAAATACTGCTGGGGCCAGCAGTATAAAGACAATTAACTAATGTGAGGCTGAGAATTAATTTACTAAATGATAAACTGGCCTCACTTTTGACCCAAAATAATGGACCATCCAAATCCCAGTTGCAGTGAAAGAGATGTGGACAGTGTTTAAATGCCTGGCATCAACTCACAAGTCATGTACTAATTTAATGACGCTCTAGAGTATTCGGCTCCATAGAGACAAGCATTTGGTAGTGAACTTGCAACCAATCCAATTCCTCTTTGATGTCCTTCAAGCCAAAACTTGACATTTATCATCCTTTTAAAGTTCACCTGTCCTATATAAACAGTGGAGACAATCAAATGGGATAAAGTCATAATAATGATAATTTAGTCTACTAGTTCACTAGGAGTCTAAGGCTATTATATACAGAAAATGTTTTATTACCCCCAGCCCAAGTTATTAATTATTGGAAATATTAACACTGGTTAGGATGTAACTCTTTGGGTGCAGCAAGCAACATAATATAGAGTGAAATCTAGGATGTTACTCAATACAGTGTGAATATATAAAGTGGTTACAGCTGTTTGAAGAATTATACTAAGTAGGAACTTATCATCTTGATTCTCTATAAGCAATAAATTGAATTGAGATAACCAAGGATGCATCTGCAATGCTAACAGCGTTTAAATCAGACCCTGCATTAAGTTAAAAAGGGAAGGCATGATGTTATAGGTAATTGGAAAAAAAATCTACAAAAAGTAGGATGTGGAATATAGAATAGAACATTTAGGCAATGACACTTTTTACCAAGTGTGCATTGAACAGAAACATAAATGAAGATTATAATAGTCATAGGCCACTCACAGGTTCCAATCACAGATGGCAACAATCACATCTGTTTTGTATAGAATTATACAGGAAAATGGAAACCAGAATACAGAGAGCTTTCTAGTGACTCACACAATACAGAGAGAACCCAAGTGATCCTCATGCAATACTCCATACTAGTAAGTGTCATGCACTATTGAGAGTCTCCAAATGATCATCATACAACAGAGACAGAATCCTAGTGACCACCATGCAAAACAGAGAGCATTCCAGTGACTGCCACATAATATAGAAAGTATCCCAGTGACCACTATGCAGTACAGTGAGCATCTTACTAACTTCCATAAAGTATGGTAAGCATTCCACTGTCCTCCTTACAATACAAAAAGTATCCCAGGAAATGGCACAAAACAGAGAGCATTGTGACCAGCATTGTGACCACCACACAAAACAGAAATCATCCCATTGGCTGACAGACAATGCTGAGAGTAGCCTTATGAACACCATACAGTATAGAGTGCTGCCTAACAACCACCATACAATACAGGGAGCATCACAGTAACCACTATACAATAGAGAGGGTTTCCTGTTGACCACCATGCAATACAAAGAACATTTTAGTGACTGTCATACAGTACAGAGAGCATCATAATGACCGCTATACTAATCAGAGCATTCTAGTTATCACCATAATAGAGCAAAATCATTAACTCCTTCAGTTTGGATGGTGTAATTGCTAGCGTTACTGCCTCACAGTAATGAGGTCATGGGTTCATTTCCCACAATAGTACCTGTAAATGCATGCTGTGCATCATGGGAGATGATGTCATGCCGAGGTGACTCACTTACTGTTTGTCTCCTGTTACTTCCACTTAGTGTCTGGCTCATGCTCAGTAAAGACCTGTATTACACTGATGCTGCGAGTGTCGTCCTGATTTTGTTGTTACACATCTACATGGTGTCAGAACTGACATGCCATGGCACAACGTCTCTGGAGAATAGATCCGCTGATATTTGATGAAAACGTGGCTGACAACTGGCTGAGGTTTAAAAGGGAATGGCACGTATACTCCATAGCAGGCCTTTCAGACAAATAAAAAAAAAGTCCAGGCATACATGCTGCTGTACCTCGCAGGCACCGATGCTGTGGACAAATCAGATGCTTTTGTATACGCTGACGGAGAAGACAGAGAGGATCCTGACATCCTAATTACAAAGTTTGAAGAGATCTGCATGCCAGTAAAGAATGTAATTATGGACAGGCATGTTTTCAACAGCACAAATCAAAAGGGTGATGACACTATACAGTCCTACATCTCCACGCTAAAGCTGCCTGCAAAGAAGTGCAATTTTGGTATCCTCACAGAGGAGCTCATCCGTGACAGAGTCGTATGTGGCATACACAGCGACAAGGTACGTGCACAGCTGCTGCGGGAGAAGGACCTCACATTAGAGCTGCCATAAATATCTGTATGTTAAATGAGCAGTCTGAAAAGGGCACAAGGGAACTAAGAAAAGACGCTGAGGTGTGTGTCATGGCAGCCGTTCCACGCCGATCCTCCACATGTGGGAACTGCGTGGCACAGCACCCTTCTGACAAACAAAGCTGCCCCGCATATGATAAACAAAGTAAATGCATGTGGCAAATGGAATCATTTTGGAAGGTGCTGCTGCTCCAAAGATCAAACTTCCATAAAGCGACAGTCTGAGTCGCGTTATAGCCGCTCACCCTGGCGGATTAACCAGGTTGAAACGGAGCCAGGGTGTGAATCGGTTCGCATGACAGTTTGTGATAGTGTAGACCACTTGGATGAGAAGGGCGAAATATTTATCAAACTGAGAACAAAGCATATGAACAAGGTGGCCATAGTCAAAATAGACTCAGGAGCGAAGTGCAATGTCATATCCTACAAACAACTACGTGACATAGATCCAACTGCACAGATAAACCCACGAGACAAGATCAACTTGATAGCTTATGGTGGCCAGATCATCACCACACTGAGTACCACAAAGCTAAAGGTTACCCGTGCTGATTTGCTATTCCACATTGTGGATCAAAAGGTAAAACCACTGCTAGGCCTCCATGACAGAATGAAGCTAGGCCTTCTCAAATTGGGGCCTGAGGTACATGCAATACAGATGACCGTCCCAGAGATAAAAGACTTTCAGGATTCATTTGATTGCAGTACACTTGGCAAGCTTCCTGTTGTGTACCATATGAGGCTGGATGACTCCATTGTACCTACTGTCTGGAGGGTTCCTATCGCAATGAAAGACAAAATCATTAAAGAGATCCACAGAATG
This sequence comes from Pseudophryne corroboree, assembly GCF_028390025.1. Taxonomy (NCBI): domain Eukaryota; kingdom Metazoa; phylum Chordata; class Amphibia; order Anura; family Myobatrachidae; genus Pseudophryne; species Pseudophryne corroboree. The sequence continues at coordinate 100,005,650 of NC_086452.1, read as the reverse complement.
ACTCAATTGGGTGTCATTGCCATAGAGGAAGCAACACAGTGGGTGTCCGCCATGGTGGATGGGACTGTACGTCTTTGTATTGATCCAGTACACTTGAACAAAGCACTGCTGCATCCATATCACCCTCTCTGCACCATTGAGCAAGTGATTGCTCAATGGTGCTACAGTTTTCAGTACCCTGGATGCAAAGTGTGGATTCTGGCAAATCCCTTTGGACAGAGCTTTGTTCTTGCTCATCGCTTTCATGACCCCCATAGGGGGCATGCCCTATGGAATCACTATGGGCAGTGAGGTCTTCCAGAGTTGCATGGAGCAACTGTTTGCAGGCTCTCTCTGTGAAATCATCATCAATTACATTCTGGTGTGGGGCCACACCAAGGAAGAACCCGACCAGCGATTGCAACAGGTACTTGAATGGGCCCGTGCTTTGATCCTCAAGCTCAACCCAGACGAATGCAGTTTTAGAGTTACAGAAGTGGCGTACGTGGGCCACGTGCTCACTAGTCAAGGCGTCAAACTGGACCCGAATAAAATCACTGCTATCCAGCAAATGCCGATTCCGGCTGACCAACAGGCACTGCAGCGCTTCCTGGGGATGACCAACTACCTGTCTAAATTTGTTACGCAATAGAGTGAAACCATGGCACTTTTGCGGCAACTACTCCACCAGGACTCAGAATGGTGCTGGCTGAACACACACACGGCTGCTGTTGATCGATTGAAGACCATGCTGACATCCACCGGCCCTGTAAAACTTCAACGTGCATGATCCGGTAGTCCTCTCTGTCGATGCTTCACAGAGTGGTCTAGGGGCTGTGTGCCTCCAACATCGCAGACCGGTGGCTTTTGCTTTCAGGGCTCTCACTGACACTGAAACCAGGTATGCACAAATTGAGAAAGAACTGTTGGCACTGGTGTTCGCCTGCAACCATTTCCATGACTTCATCTATGTCCGTCCTGTCACGGTGGAAACCGACCATCAGCCTCTCATCACCATACTGAAGAAGCCCATCCACTCTGCTTCTTTCCGTATTCAGAGCATGATGCTCAAGCTGCAGTGGTGCAACCTGGATGTCATATATAAGCGAGGCAAAGATGCTCAATCTCAAGCCTTCCTTTCGACTACTGACATGAACACTGCTGAGGATGACTATGATGTCATGGCTGTGGAGGTGCTCCCTTCCAAGTGGCTGGAAGAGCTGCGTACGTAAGATCTTTGCCAGCGTCTCTCGTCTGTAATTCTCAACGGCTGGCCATCCTTTTCCAAGGAACTGCCATACTGCCTTTGCTCCCTGTATGAGAGATGAGCTCACTGTGTCTGATGGTGTCATCCTATGGGGTCATCGCTATGTGATTCCAACTGCCCTTCAGACATTCTACACCCAGCAGATGCACCAGGGCCATGCTGGCCTGGAGGCTACCAAGCGTAGGGCCCGTGAAACCACGTTCTGGCCCTCCATGTATGGTGACATTGACCCTGCTGTCTCATTTTATGCAAACTGCAATGCCTTGCCATGGGAGCCCATGCTGCTCCATGACATTCCTGATCTTCCGTGGTCCATTCTTGCGGCTGATCTATTCGAATGGAGGGGGAAGGAGAACCTGGTACTAGTTGACTCCTATTCAGGATGGCTTGAGATAAACTACTTGCCCAGAACCACAAGTCAAATGGTCATTGCAAAGCTGAAGAGACACTTTGTAGCACATGGCACCCCACAGCAGCTGATCACTGATAATGCCATGGAATTCAAGAATAGAGAGTTCAAGGACTTTGCGAATACATGGGACTTCCTGCACATCACTAGTAGTCCACATTACCCACAGTCAAATGGATTGGTAGAGCGTGCAGTCCGCTCTGCAAAGCACCTAATGGAGAAGTGTGCACGAGATGGATCGGACATATACTTGGCACTGTTAAACTTGAGAAACACGCCCCAAGATGGACTTCCATCCCCTGCACAGTGCCTATTAGCACGGCGTACCCACATAGGCATCCCAATGGCAAAGCAGCTCCTGCAACCCAGAGCAGAGCCACAGGTACGGGAGAACATCAGCAAGCGCAGAATGGCTGCCAAAGCTTATGACAAATCAGCATACCACTTGCCACCACTGTCTCCAGGACAGGCTGTCCGCATGCAAATCGAGCAAAAATTTGACAGGATGGCAGTGCTTCAGCATCCTGCAGGTCATCCAGTTAGCTACGTGGTACAGTCTGATAATGCCCTCTATGAACGCAACCGCCACCATCTGTTAAGTGTACCTGAAGAAAGCTCTACACCGCTTGGCTCATCAGTTTCTACCACAGCTGCAACCAATGTCCGTGATGATTCACATTGCATGGAGAGTGCTTCCTCAGAGACCACTTCTTAAGTAATAGAGCCCTCTGGTGTCACAGCGGATATGCCTATAGGTTCCCAGTGTACCATTACCAGATCGGGCAGTGTGTCCAAACCCAACCCAAAGGTCCAAGATTTATTGTATAATGTCTTTTCTTTTGTTCACGCCTAACATTGTCACATAGTTGTATTTGTTTCATCTATGTTCTGCATCCTTCCAGTTTGAAAGGGGGGGTGTAAATGCATGCTGTGCATCATGGGAGATGATGTCATGCTGAGGTGACTCACTTCCTGTTTGTCTCCTGTTACTTCAACTCGCTTGGTGTCTGGCTAATGCTGAGTAAAGACCTGTATTACACTGATGCTGCAAGTGTCGTCCTGATTTTGTTGTTACACATTTACAGTACCAGCTGTGTAGAGTTTGTAATTTTTTTTCTCCGTGCTTGCATGGGTTTCCTTATGGGTACTCCGGTTTCCTTCCACAATCCAATAATATACAGGTCGGTTAATTAGCTCCTGTCAAAGAATGAAAGTGTGTGTGTATATATGTTTAGGGCTGACTAGATGGGCTAAGTGGTTCTTATATGCCATAAAATTCTGTTTCTATGTTAATATCATCGTAAAAGCCAATTTGACAATATTAACCCTTTTGTAACCATAAACGTTCTCATCCCCATTATTCTTTAACTGCCACATCATCCATTAATTCCATTCATGTTCATTAACCCCCTAATTACCACCCTCAGTCTCATTAAAAAAACCATACAGATTAATTGACCAACTAAAATAATGAACTCCTTCACCTCCATAATTAAACCCAAAAATCGGAAATAACCCCATATGTATTACACTAACTTCCTTTAATTATACTCAGCCCTCCCAACAGCCCAATTATCTATTACTGATCATCTTGCTGTGTGCGCTGCTTCCATACAGTGCAGCCTTGGTGTCAGTAGAAGAGAGTCCTGACTACCTGACACCTCTCTGTCCTATCCCTGGCTAATGTCAAGTCTCAGTACCCAGATCCAGGTCTCTGTGTACTAGGCTGTTGATCCTATTGGAATTGTCACCTGTCAAGAACCTTACCATTTGGCTGTTAAGACTTTTGGCATTTCACCTTTCCTGATCCTTACTGATTGGCTTCTCTAGATTCCCTGCACTGTGATTGGCTGGTTTTCCAAATGATGAAATTTATTACAGAGCAATAAAATTCAGTTCAATATAAGAACAGGCTTAGTTACTAAGACCAGCTCTAGTGACACATATTGGGCCTAATTGAGACCTGGTCGCGGCAGCAAATTTGTTCTCTAATAGGAAAAACCATGTGCACTGCAGGTGGGGCAGATATAACATGTGCAGAGAGAGTTAGATTTGGGTGGGGTGTGTTCAAACTGAAATCTAAATTGCGGTGTAAAAATAAAGCTGACGGTACTTACCCTGCACAGAAACAATATAACCCACCCAAATCTAACTCTCTGTGCACATGTTATATCTGCCCCCCCCCCCTGTCTGAATTAGGCCCCTTCTTTGCTGTTTTTTATGTAGTAGATGTTAGTAGATGTTAGTCATTATTTGACATGGCCTTAAAGTAATTTCACTTGCTTTGTTATTCAACAAAGTTCTTTCTTTGCAATAAAATATTGTATTGTTTGAGGTCTGTATCATAATCTACTTCAGGTAGTACAGTATGTATAATTATTTAAGGAAACCTATAGATCAAAACTTCATTGTAATCCCCAAAATACTGTATAATAAATCTCAATATTTTTTTTCCTCACAGAGCTAGACGCCCCAAAAAATTTACGGGTGATCTCCCGTGCCTCAGCCACCCTGGAACTGGAGTGGGATAACAGTGAGGCAGAGGGTAAGGGTTACCTGGTCGTCTACAGCACGCTTGCCGGAGATCAGTACCACGAACTCAGGGTACCATGGAACACTGGCCAAATCACAAGAGCCACACTTACAGGTGAGCGTGGTAACTCTATCGTAAAACAATATGTTATAGATGCAGAAATACAGTAAGGGTGTGTACACACGGTGAGATCCCTGCTATGTTCGATTTTGACTATGCGATTTCCCTTGAACTCCCCCAGAGCCCAGCTAGCACAGATTGTACAGATTTTCACTATCTGTGCTTGAGATTTTGTCTATGTACGATTTTGACTAAGTGCCAATTTTGACTATACTTTGTACTAGATAGTACACGAGATAGTCAAGATTGACTTGCCTGCACAGTCTATCTAGCCTTACGATACCGACCCCACGGGAGCACGCATCGGGATAGAATCTGTATCGCTAGCTGCCTAGCACCATGAGTTATGCACTAACTTTTCATAAGATTTTGACTATATAGTCAAAATCTCACAGATTTATCTCACCGTGTGTACACACTCTAAGATGATGATTTGCAGTGAAGTGAAATTAAAATATTGCAAATATTTTTACTTTGAAATTGGAAGCTTAAAAGCAACAAATCTTATGACATTTGCTCGTTGCAGGCAGAGCCTTGGTT